>NC_090265.1:214371309-214680893 GCF_040414725.1 Anabrus simplex | reverse complement strand
TGATGCAGTTCTCCATGCCACCTTATCCAGTGCTAACCTTTTCATTTCTACGTAACTGCTCCATCTTACATCTGCTCTAATCTGCTTGTCATATTCATACCTTGGTATACCCCTACCGTTCTTACCGCCTACAATTCTCTCAAAAACTAAGTGAACAAGTATTCAGATTTGTCCTATCATTCTAGCTCTTCTTCTGATCAAATTTAGCCAAATCGATCTCCTCTCACCAATTCGATTCATTATCCCTTCATTCGTGATTCGATCTATCCATCTCACCTTCAGCATTCTTCTGTAACACCGCATTTCGAAAGCTTCTATTCTCTTTCTCTCTGAGCTAGTTATCGTCCATGTTTCACTTCCTTACAATGCCGCGCTCAAGACGACATTCTTCAAAAACGTCTTTCTAATTCCTATATGAATGTTCGAAGTGAGTAAATTTATTCTTAAGAAAGCTCTTCCTTGCTTGTGCTAGTCTGCATTTTATGTCCTCCAAGTGACAATATTCATCTACTTCCTTTAAGACTTCATTTCCTAATTTAATATTTCCTGCATCATCTGACTTCGTTCCATTGCATCCATTACTTTTGTTTTGGCCTTATTTATTTTCATCTTGTACTTCTTACCAAGACTCTGTCCATACCATTCAGCAATTTTTTGCATATATTCTGTGGCTTCAGATAAAATATCATTACCATCAGCAAACCTCAGGGTTTTGATTTCCTCTCCTTGGATTGTGATTCCTTTCCCAAATTCCTCTTTTATTTCCTTTACTGCCTCTTTTACACAAACATTGAAAAAGTACGGGGGACAAACTTCAACCTTGCCTCACTGCTTTCTAGATTGCTACTTCTTTTTCAAAGCCCTAGATCAGGGCCTCTCAGGGTGCATGCGCGTGGTGCATGCACTGTGCACGGTGCAAAAGACGACTTGGCTTGGTTGACCAGAGTGCAGACCCCCACTCCTCGATTTGGAGCAATAGCGCTAACTCTCTCTTTCCTCACGCCTGTCTCGATCGCTCCGCCTGTCTCCCTCTGCCCCACTTGCGCCGTAGCGCTCCAAATCCGGGCTGAGTTGAGCCGAGTAGAGCCGAGTAGAGCCGAGCATAGCCGAGTAGCCCAGAGACGAAGCGTTGATCCGAGCCATACCGAGCGGCACCGAGCGGCACCGATGCACAGTGCACGGAGCTCTTGCGCCTCGCTCTGCACGCATGAGATTTTGGGCGTTTGAGAGGCCCTGCCCTAGATTCTTACCACTGTAGACTGGTTTTAAATAGAATGTAGATAATTGTTCGCTCTCGGTATCTGATCCCGATCACCTTCAGAACCTAAAATAGCTTGGCCCAATCAACGTTATCGAATGCCTTTTCAAGATCTACGAACGCCATGTATGTGGGATTGTCCTTATTAATTCGATCTGCTAAGATCAGATTAAAGTCAGGATTGCTTCACGTGTTGCTACATTTCTTCTGAAACCAAATTGATATTTTCCCAACTCAGTTTCAACTTGTCTTTACATTCTTCTCTAAATACTACGTGTTAAAATTTTGCAGGAGTGAGATACATCTATCCTTAGGTAATCTGTAAGATCAAGGTGTAAGCGCAGCCTAACTGCCTCTTACCTGGAAGCTCTGGACTCGATTCCAGACAGTTCAAGGAATGTAATTCTGGACTGAGGGCTGGAACGTGGTACACTCGTGAGAATAACTGAAGACCTGTCTGATATGAGAAACGTAGAGGGCCCGGTGACAAAGTCAAGCAATTTACTTAGAATATCATTACGCTGGCTACTACCTTTCTAATATACTAAGGTCGTCTGACTGGGCAGCAGTAATTTTGGCAGGCCAAGACCTTTAACGAGCTTTTATACCAGGGGTCTGTTCATTGTAGGGCAAGATACCCATGTCAGGGTGATAATTACAGATGTCTTCAATTCTTTTCCGTATGAAATATGATTTTTCTGACATTCTAGACCTTCTAGTCAGGCTTAAGTACGTAACAGAGTTCGGTATTCGAATATGGGGGCAACACTGGCAGTCTTTCTTTTTTTCCTGCCGCTTTTTCCCACACCTGTGGGGTCGCGGGTGCGAACTGCGTCGCACATGTGGATTTGGCCCTGTTTTTACGGCCGGATGCCCTTCCTGACGCCAACCCTCTATGGAGGGATGTAAGCACTATTGCGTGTTTCTGTGGTGGTTGGTAGTGTAGTGTGTTGTCTGGATATGATGAGGAGAGTGTTGGGACGGACATATACACCCAGTCCCCGAGCCAGAAGAATTAATCAGAAGCGATTAAAATCCCCGACCCGGCCGGGAATCGAACCCGGGACCCTCTGAACCGAAGGCCAGTACGCTGACCATTCAGCCAACGAGTCGGACGGGGCAACACTGACAGTAAACTGCAATATTGATCAGTGTCTATTTGAAAGCCAGTGTGGTAATGTAAATATGATAGATTTAAAGGCTGTATAACTTGAAATATTTTAATTTGTTTCATGATGATGTCAAACTATTTGATATTTGTTTTACTTGTGCACTAGATTGAAGTTCAACTAGTTATTTCAACTAGAAGCGCTGGCTTTAGTTATACGAAAGTCAACAATGCCTTTAGAATTGTTTACTATCCAGTGTGTCGCGCATGTATTGAGTACATCCACTCTCTATGTACTTGTTACATGGATTTGTTTCCTTGCAGGCAGCGACAATATAAGTATATATATTAATTCTGCATCGAGGAAGATGAAAAAATGAAATGGCGTATGGCTTTTAATGCCGGGAGTGTCCGAGGACATGTTCGACTCGCCAGGTGCAGGTCTTTTGATTTGACTTCCGTAGGCGACCTGCACGTCGTGATGAGGATTAAATAATAATGAAGACGATACTTATACCCAGACCCCGTGCCAGCGAAAATAACCAACGATGGTTAGAATTCCCGACCATGCCGGGAATCGAACCCGGAGCCACTGTGACCAAAGGCCAGCACGCTAACCATTTAGCCATGGAGCCGGACATCGAGGAAGATGTGAATCCTAGACATAGTGAGAGATATGGTATACTGTATGTGCGTTACACAATGCAGGATAACCGGTTTAAAGGTAGATATTGTCTCGAAGGTGCAACGTATGAAAAATGCTTTCTATTTCCATAACCATTTATCTGTCAAATGAAAGCATCCTCTCTGGACCAGCGGTAGCGTGTGGTCTCCAAATACCGAGATCGCGGGCTCAGTTCTAGGAGTAGAAGTCAGATTCTTGAAGGGCGGAAGGTCCATTCGACACTCCCAAGTCTCACGATGGATGCCGGCACCTAAAATATCTCTGGGGAAACAGTCCGTATTTATCCCACAAAATTAACTGAAACCGAATGATAACCCAATACAGTTCAGATTTTTCTGTCATCTGATAAAGTAAACCATAACGGCAAAATTCTCACTCAGATATTCTAAATGGCGCCGAGTCAAATTGCCTGCACATAGTACCTGAGCCATTATTATTATTATTATTATTATTATTATTATTATTATTATTATTATTATTATTATTATTATTATTATTATTATTATTATTATTATTCGTGAATGGGTCACTTAGGACCACGCGGAATCAACATCTCTTGGTTTTCTCTTTTAGCCCAGTGTTATTTCATATATAGTGAATGGGTGTTTTTCCGTTGCAGGGATCGTGCATGCCGGTTAGTCTTCCCCTCGTCACCCTCAAAACCCCGTATGAGTGTGATTTTCCATATTTCACCTTGGTCCAGTAAATTTGGTGATCCTAATTCCTTCTCTTTCTCTGTCTGTTTGTACCAATTTGATCTAAATATTTTATTCACTAGGAATGTGTAAATTCTGCGAGTCAGTCTGCTCGAGTCCATTCTTTGTAAGTGCCCCAAGAATTGTGTTCTCCGAATGCGCATTATGTCTGTAATTTTGAAGATTCTTTTGTATCTTTCTGCATTGTTTTTTGAAAATGTACTCCATCTTTGATTCCCGGTCCTAGGATGTTTCTCATTGTTTTACCTTCTTTCACTTCTAATTGTCCCAGTGTTTTGTGTTGGATATTGAGAGTTTCTGATGCGTAATTGCAACAACAACAACAACAACAATTATTATTATTATTATTATTATTATTATTATTATTATTATTATTATTATTATTATTATTATTATTATTATTATTATTATTATTCGTACGCTATTACATATATGACTTTTCCACCTTTAATAGTGTACAAGATGCATTAAGTGAAGTTAGATGTTAACAGATGATTGCATAAGGTGGAAGAAACGAGCTTCAAATTGTTTCTGATTGCACCAATAATAAATCTCTGAAATTTAGATTAGTATAATGGTTTAGGCTTTCATTCCCGGTGTTATAATGATAATAGAAGAACTTTTCACATGGTACTGTGCTCAGCATATTCTCTTCGGAGAGAGCGGTTGTTTAAAAGTGCCGGTACGGTGTCTGGTGAAACGTTAGGAAGTAGAAACCTAATTGGACTACGGTCTACAAGCACGGAGGGTAGGGTACATATTGATTCTGTAACATTAGCGTAATTATTTCATTTCATTTCACCATGCGTTTAACGTCATGGTTTGGCTTTTCCCGCGGACTCAGCGAGGGATCCCACCTTTACCACCTCACCGGCAGCGTCCTGGAACGTGAGACATTTGGTCGGGGAAACAACTGTTGACGAGGACCAGTACCTCGACCGGGCGGACTAACCTTGTAGGTATGGGAGGATTGGAAGGGATAGACAAGGAACAGGGAAGGAAGCGACCATGGCCTTAAGTTAGATACCATCCCAAAATTTGCCTGGAGAAGAAGTGGGAAACCATAGAAAATCACTTAGAGCAGAGCTGAGGTGAAAATCGGACCCACCTCTTCTCAGTTGACCTCCCAAGAGTGAGCGGACTCCACTTCAGCCCTCGTACCACTTTTCGAATGTTCGTGGCAGGAGCGGAAATTGAACCTGGGCCTCCGGGGAAGGCAGCTAGTCATACTAACAACTACATTACAGAGGCGGGAGTGTTAATGTACATTAGTAAAACACTGACCACTTGAGTTCAGTTGGGGAATGATAACATTTAAATATCCAGCATATGCAGTAGTTTATCGCTTTTCAAAGACGTCAGATGATTTTTAGGAATTATCATAAGGAATTATACCAGTTGTTTCAGATCGATAGTCAGCAGTAGAATGGATGCTTTACGTGGTCCGCTTTAGGAGAGTTCATTAAGGATGTACACAACGGCTGAGCACAACAACGCAAATTGCGGGAAGTTGTCGAATTAGCAGAGGCTCCAGAATAATCAGGAGCACAGTTTACTGAAACGCCACGTTATTAACAGCCCTAGTGCATAAATATTCAGATTAGCCGCAGTATACATAGCAATGGCCGACTCCTTGGTTGAATGGTCAGCGAAGTTGCCTTCAGTTCAGAACGCTATGGGTTCGATTACAGGTAATGCAGTGGAATTTAACTGCATCTGGTTATTTCCTCTAGACTGGAGGCTGGGTTTTTGTGTTCGCCTTTATATACAACATATCACATAAATCCCTCCGCAAAGCGTCAGAAAGAACGCCCAGATCGCGGTATGCTCTGGAATGTAGAGAAGAATCGCACACTTCTTGTTGCATCACATCCATTGGCGATATAGCAAAGGGTTCCATAAAAAGTAAATATGGTAAGCCTAGCGAATTTCCAAAGCGGTTTGGAACACGTAAATGTCAGCAGTTTGAATTCGGAAGATAGTGTTTTCGAACCCCAATGCCATCAGCCCTGGAGGTAGTTTTCAGTGTTTCCCTCTTCGCACCAGGCACACCCTATCAGTTGTTGGCTCTATCTGAACTTGAGGACACGGTCATTTCCTCCCCAGTCTTAGTCCTGTCCTATCCCATCGTCGCCAGAAAACCATCACTGTGTCGGTGGGAGGTAAAGCAAACATTAAAACAAAACGGTGGGATAAGCTGTTGGCGCAGAACCTCATACAAGCATGTGGCAGTGGCACACATTCTGCATTGGACCCGTGCAAATTGCATATATCTCAGCGCTTGCAAGCGAACGATAGTGTCCGTCGCGAGGTTTCCTGCAAGTGGAGCGCTGAAGATTAAGTAGCACACATTCGGGAGTATTACATTGTTACTTAAATTATTTACGTATGCAGTGTAGCGCGTTGTTTTAGTTTAACAGGTTACGACTATAAATTTTCCGATTTAACCACCTGAACTTTTCTTATGGAGTTATTAACCTGATCACATATCTGCAACATTGCCTGCAAAGAAGGCTAACCTCAATGAATCATTTAATGCACAGAATCCTCCCCCGTGAGTTCCTGTAGGTAACAGCGAAAGCCAATTCAAAATCTGTCCAGCCTCTCCAGCGACTATTAAGTGATAACGTTTTAGGCAGCGTCAAGCCGGACCCCAGCAGTGTTCCTCCCGTACTAGGGCATAGTTTCTACTCTTAACAAATATGCTGTAACTGCGAGTAGAAATTTCTGTGCTCTACAGTTTTTACCCACATTGTCTGTGGATATCTGTAATGGTTTAGGCAGCGAAAGCTGAGAAAGCCTTCACGTGCCGTCACTTCCTTAGAGCTGTTTCGCTTAAACCGCTATTTTTAGTCTTCCTTTCATCCGAGTTCAATATTTATTCACAAAGATCCTCTAGGCGACAGTGAAAACCACATAAGTATATGTCCAAATGTTTTCGAGTTATAACGAAGCACAGATACATAAATACGCACACTTGAGCCTAGTTCATTTCACCAACCAAAACAACTCGCTCCTAAATCACATTCGTCTATTGGGTTTATAGGTACATTTAATCCCTTCCCAATATATACGTCGCCAGGCTGAGTGGCTCAGACGGTTGAGGCGCCGGCCTTCTGACCCCAACTTGGCAGGTTCGAACCTGGCTCAGTCCGGTGATATTTGAAGGTGATCAAATATGTCAGCCTCGTGTCGGTAGATTTACTGACACGTAAAAGAACTCCTGCGGGACAAAATTCCGGCACCTCGGCGTCTCCGAAAACCGTAAACGTAGTTAGTGGGACGTTAAGCAAGTAGCATTATTAATATATACGTCATTTGGCTTCGAAACATTGGCCACCATATTTCAAAGTATCTGTGAGATGGGACCTTCATATCTTCCAAAGACAGCAGATTTGATCGGATGTCTTTACTACCAAACCGCAAAACAATCTAAGTAGAAATAGTGTCTCAAGGATGCTTTCATTTAACAAAACAATTTGCAACCTAACCACCAATTATAACCGATAAAGGAAGCTTATTGTTATATCGATAGCGGCAGTGAGGTAGACAGTACATTTCGTTCTGTCGTCAGGTGTTGGGTCTATTACACTGGTTTTATTGTACATAAATTATACTCAGTCTCTTAAAATGTTCCATGCAACCACGTACTTTATCCTCTTCAGTCCTGAGCATAGATTAATGAACAACATTATTCACATATTTTTTATGGGAAAGACAACTTAGACTCAATGAAACACCATTTCAGTAAAAAAAATCACAAAATCGAAACCGGATACAGCATGTATCATATATGATACATTAGGGCTGAAGAAAGTAGAACCATACGCTCATGAAAAAAATTGCTTACCTTCCCACTTTATGGACAGAAGAAAAATATTTATCCGTGTTTCTGTACAACGATATGTTTGGGTTTAAGCTCGGTGGCACAGATGGGATCGTTAGTGCTAATGGTAATTCAATGATGGAAACTGTAATCAGTGCATACGAAGATCACAGCTGGGAGTAACTCGATACAACATACAGCGTTCATTAAGCCTATGAACAGATATTGGAGGGACTACGAACTTCCTACTGACTACTAGGCCTCCCCCAAGCTAAGGCGGCAAATGCAAGCATCTGTATGATCAAGAAACCAGGTCATGCAGAGGCTGATTCAAATTCAAGGCAGTACTCTTTCTTCACTGTCTGTTACTGCGGACATGATATAGGCACATACCCACTCACGTAAAAAGGCGGAAACTCTTGGTATTTGGTACTTGGCCATGAAAAGGTCCGTTTGTAATCAGATGTTATGTAGTGTGATTTACCCGGAAGAAGGACTACTGATACAAAGGCTGTATCGCTGCCGACTACGTGTACAATAATATCTTCTAATACAATATTCCCCCAAACATCGAAGTCAGATCGTGAGGCTTCTAACGTAATTCATTGTTAGGCAATACTCACACAACAGAACGCATACTGATGTTGATCTATTGTACAAGTCTCTTCCTGCCAATAAATAAGAGAAGAAATACAGATAGCCTCTAAAATAACTGCTTTATTATGACCAGATGTTGTAGGAGTATCTCTAATTGGAGATTACTTTCTAAGTGCCCCGGTTGGACATAAACGTCTCTCAAAGCTTCGAAATCGGCTACGGTATCGGCTTCCTTCTCTCAGGAAATCACTTGTGTGGTATATACGTTCTGACTGCAGTGACTTCTTCCTATCCCCATACATGAAAAATATGTCTACGTATCGGTCGATGGAATACGTCGCGAGTGTATACTAGAAAAACAATAATGTTCGTTCTCACTGCATGAGTGGTGTAGGGGTAGCGTGGCTGCCTCTTACCCGGAGGCCCCGGGTCCGATTCCCAGCCAGGTCAGGGATTTTTACGTGGACCTGAGGGCTGGTTCGAGGTCCACTCAGCCTTCGTGATTAGAATTGAGGAGCTATCTGACGGTGAGATGGCGGCCCCGGTCTAGAAAGCCAAGAATAACGGCCGAGAGGAAACGTCGTGCTGACCACACGACACCTCGTAATCTGCAGGCCTTCGGGCTGAGCAGCGGTCGCTTGGTAGGCCAAGGCACTTCAAGGGCTGTAGCGCCATGGGGTTTGTTTTGTTTGCTTGTCTTGTGAACTTTGTTAATAGTTGTAGAGGCCAGGCAGTATTCACGCTCAACATAATATACCCTACAGGGCACATTAATACTGCAGGATGATACCTACCTGCTCTTCTGTTCTTGCATACGGGCACCAGCTCAGCTACAGTCGGCAGAAATGGTCGATAATTTGGGTTCTTATGACGAGAGGATCATGGGGAACACATATACTACATTAAACTACGAAATGAGGAACACTTTCGCTGTGATCAAAATTTTGAGCATAAGTTTGTATTCACAACACAAGTTGATTACAAGGATTGCACCTGTAGTGCCAAAATAAGTGCGCCGAAGGCTCACATCTACAAATTAAAAAGAAAACAAAGCAAATACAATCTGGGTGATGACGTTATGCTGAAATTTGTCGATCTGTGAACCAAGAAAGAAACCCGGATGTGTTCTCCCACATGGAAACTGCATCCCTATGTCTGCGACATAAAATGATATAATGGTAGAATTAAGGATACCCGCAGAGATTACCGCTATTATGAAAGTTTCATCCCATACCGGGATATTTATATACACAAAAATTAGCAGCACAATAAGTAAATAAAAATAAACTCAGATAACCTACTCTAGCGCCCTCAATTACATGTTTACATGGACGTGAACCCACGTCCGCCAAGCAGAACTTTGTGTGAAAAGATGGGATCTCATAATAATTACATCGTGCAGGATACCTTAAGAGTAATGCGCAACCACAGAAAACAAAAACAACAAAAAAAAGAAAGGAAAGGAGGTAAACGTTCAAATGAATGAAGCAAAAGTGTCTCCAAAAAGCTTTTCTGCCAAAGGAAAAGACGACCTTCCCCCAGGCAATATAAAGATGGCCGTGCCAACCCCCTCGCAGTGAGCAGACCGGACGTTAACCTCTACTGTCTCGGCAGAGCCTTGCCCATACCACAAAAAATTTTTTAACAAACTACTGCCAGACTCCGTACCCTACATCTTGCGCTCACACAGCTCCCTTTACAAAGGGCTATTATGCTTCTTCGCATAGCGCAGCAAATGGCCACAAATATAAGTGGAGAAAAAAAATAAATCTCCCATTACGCATCAGGCTTTATTAACAGGCCACACGAGCTGCAATTATATCATATGAAATGTTCTACCATACTATCCCATAAAATCATTACCGTCAATATGCGACGTGTCAACAGTAACCTTGGGGGTCAAAGGTTCAAACCGAACGTTTGGCAGAGTAGCACAGAGTCGAATAGCGATATATGCCTCCACTATAGTTTACGCCCGTCTAAGGCACGAAAATAGAGCCCCTATACCAAATAAATACCATCAGCATGCATACCTTACATTACGCAGGTATATCTGCCCTTCCCCTGGAATATAATGGGAATTACACATAGTGCCTGATCCTACAAGTAAAATGTATTTCACGACCGACCCAAAGGAAAATATCCGGTCTATAGTACGCAAACAAATATGTATCACTAGGCACACTACCTCTTGCCGCGATAACAAATATTACCTCATTGTCTGCTTTACATAAAGATACAAGAAAACAAATCTAACTACTCTTACCCTTAGATATATCAAACAATCTTAATATGCAGCCTGATGGGCCACAATCAAATCCTATATGAATATTTACACGTTTAATTCTACTATCTCTGCGTGATACCTTAACTCTACCATATGTCTAATAATTCATGGTCCACTTATCTTAATTGATCTCCTCGTCTCTCCCTCCGGGTAGGCTAGCATGATTTAGCCCATCACGATAGATGTCTCAGCCAGGTTCGATTCTTGGAGTCCAGTCTTCCTGCCCCGCTGGTTCATGGTGCCGTCTTCTTCTTGAGGGATGCCTCGTTCAAGGTGGCGTCTTCGAAGCCACGTTCTGAAGTTCTTGCCGCTCACTCCCCTCGGAATATCTCGACTTCTTACTACAATGAAATATTCACTTTAAACACTACGCCACATTCTGGACATTTACTTAGGTTGAGCTAGCACACAGCGCTAACACTTTGCAATGCACACTCCTCGTCCTCCCTTCTCGTATAACTGCATACTCGCTAACTTGTGTACTGTGCCACAAACTATTTTTTGCTCTAGAGACTATCCACTCAGTTATTGTGTTTTTATGCCCGCTTAACTTGGATTCAACAGTCCATCAGAGGATAAATATAGACCTCCTTAGCCTATTGTCCACACTTCCTCGGCACCTCGGGAGCTTCGCCCCTATCGCTATTTATTCGAGTCTGTAAGTACGGCTTTCTATTGTTACTGATACCATTAAGCACACGCGATCTCATTGATAAGTATCTGAATATCGCGCCACTTACAAATCCACCCCCTGTAACTCTGTAAGACCTATCCACTGGATCAAAGTTATCGCACTGTAATAATTACACACTGTCTTTGTTCTAAACAAAGGGTTTCTGGCACAATCTAGGCAGACGTGTGACGCACGCTGGCAGCAATATGATAGTCAACTGGATGATCTCCCCCATATCACTTAGCTTTTATATGAGGCAGCACACCAAAGGACGCCAGGGGAAGTCCCGAGAAACAACTTGAGTCTGGAATGTGGCCACTACAGAGCTTCCCACGGTGGTTCTGCTTGGAACATATTTATTGATCTAATCATATGTTAATAAACCTAGAGGTATCTACAGCTTCGTAAAATTCCGGCCATCATTTCCATCTTTTTATTTTCCTGAAAAACCTTCAATTACGGGAATTACGACTCAATTTCCGTAATGTGGTGGGCCTGTCTGCTCCCGCTAAAAATCTCTGTTAAGATGGCAGGTCTCTCCCCCAGACAAAATCCCATCTCTTTTTCTCTCTTCCTCACATATTCTTTCTTCGTCACACATGACCACGCCTTGCCTCGGGAAATCACCTTCTCGATTCCCGCGCTCTGTATAGCATCACGCCCTCACAAGCGGCGCCCTACTGCAAAATTATTACTGCGTTAAATATCCATTCTCGCCGCTCAATATAATGGTACAATAATAATCTGTTATTCTCCCAAAGGTGGAGACTATTACGTGTATAGATACAATGAAGCTATAAATCGTCATCATCATCATTCCCCTGTACAACTCCATGGCTAAATGGTTAGCGTGCTGACTTTGGTCACAGGGGTTCCGGGTTCGCTTCCCGGCAGGGTAATGAATTTTAACCGTCATTGGTTAATTTCGCTGACATGGGGGCTGGGTGTATGTGTCGTCTTCATCATCATTTAATTCTCATCATGACGCGCAGGGCCCCTACAGCCGTCAAATCAAAAGACCTGCATCTGGCGAACCGAACATTTCCTCGGACACTCCCCGCACTAAAAACCATACGCCATTTCATTTCATCTCCCTAGCGTTGACCCACTAGGTGCAGGGTCCGCTCTTTGGATCCTTGCTCGCCACTTCACATTGTTATGTGCTTCACTCAAATTAATGTCCCAAATTTTCATATCCGATTTAATGGCTATAAATACCTCATAAAGTATCTGGATAGAGCAAACTGTGGGTCTATATTCATGTCTCGAAGACCTTACTGCTACATTACTGATTTATTAACAATAACGGTATTCAATTTCCGTGACATACCTATGATTCATGTTTTATAGCGTTCATGTATATTCTATCACAACAGATCACTTTGCTCAACCGAATAACTCGATCGTATTAACGACACTCATATTATAACAACACGCAATATACAGTAGGTTTGTGCAATGGCGGGGGGGGGGGGGGTTCGCATATAGTCGTTTCTCCTGGACACGGCCGGTTCGTTTCACATTACTGACGTGTAGGTAGCTAGCAGAGCAATATCGACGTTAAGGACTAACAGTGTTAGATGGGTTGACTATGTTCAAAAAGTTTAAGGGACTGGTAGACCACTCTGTATGATAAATATTGTAACATGACGTCGACTGACAACTATACATTTCTGTGCACAATATACGAAATTGAAATTTAAAAATATCATACTCCAGGGGAAAGAAAACTAGAAATTCTAAGTGATCTAGGCAAACAATAAGAGTTATCTGTAATCTGAAAATTATTCCGATAAGAATAACTATTTAACAAACAGACAGTGAAGCATATCGAGCCACAGAATTGCACACACACTCTGAGAAGACGAAGTCTTGTGGAAGAAACAGAGCGTGGCAGAGGACAAGGAGAGGCAACCATTAGAACGTGATTGATTGATGACGAGAAGGAAATACGATGCTCGACCAAATAATCCAGGCGGAAGCTCGGGACAGATATATCATGGTTAAAGTGTTACACAAACGCAATGAATTTCCTTCCGTTTCGTGGCTGAGTATACGAAAGATACGAAGGATCCCATTACAACCGGTCTTGATGCTCTGTATATCACTTGAAATCCTTTGCCTAAATAAATAGATAATATCGCTTAATATTCTGCATAGTTTACAGAAATTCGATATCTGTTATTGCACATTCCGAAATAAAGTATAGTTGACGATTGGCTGAACATTTTCCATACATATCTTGAGATATTACTGAATTTTAATCAATTTTTACGCGAAGTCGTTCCAATGACTAAGGTTGACAATTCTCCGCCTATCTCACCGGACTTCACAATCAGATAAAATAAGGTAGTCAAAGCCTTATTTCCCATAGACAAGGCATGATAGGCAAGTTGCAATGTTACTCTATTTTCAGCAATGCGGTTGCTGCTCAAATCACGGTTATGTACCTGGGATATTTAAAATTAATGATCGCGTTCCTGTGGTTCGGATTCCTCGTATAGCCATTACGACCACGATATTATCAGTCACGTTATAATTCAGCTTTCTGTTTTAATCGAAGGTCCGAAACTCTTTCTTCTTCTCTTATGATTATAGTTTTCTTTCTTTTACTAGTTTTTTTTATAATTTGCTTTACGTCGCACCGACACAGATAGGTCTTATGGCAAGGATAGGATAGGAGAGGCCTAGGAGTGGGAAGGAAGCGGCCGTGGTCTTAATTAGGATACAGCCCCAGCATTTGCCTGGTGTGAAAATGGGAAACCACGGAAAACCATCTTCAGGGCTGCCGACAGTGGGGTTCGAACCCTCTATCTCCCAGATGCAAATTCACAGCTGTGCGCCCCTAACGACACGCCCAACTCACCCGGTTACTAGTTGTTTGACACGAAGAAGGTTTTCGGTGACACAAGGATAGGATGGGAAAGAGTTGGGGCTGAAATGGTAGCGGCTTGGCCCTTAATTAAAGTTCAGCCCCAGAATTCGAATGGGGCAAACGTGGGAAACCATATTCAGGATTGCCGACAATGGGTTTTAACCCACCATATCCCGAATTAAAGCTAACATCTAGGTGGCCTAAACTGCGTGTCCAACTTGCTCGGTGTTACATTACTTGTCTATATAATATTCGGCAATATGGCTTTGAATGGAAGTTTCGATGATGATGCTTGTTGTTTATAGGGACTAGCATCGAAGGTCATCGGCCCAATGGAAGTTTCTGTTCTTTAAAAGTTCTCATATGCATTGTATTCGACTGTGTCCCATCACTAGTCAAAAGCCTCTCGCCGCTTCACCACTTGATACGCGCCAGAAGCCGATGTAAGCTATGTCAAATCAGTAAATGGAACTTTGGTGCCCTCAAGTCCACTTAGCTGCTTTCTGACCTTCAAGCGTTCTGAGAGTTCTGAGAACTGGGTTTTTTGAAAGAGATATTTACTTACTTATGGCATGCAAAGAACCTTACCACAGCAGCGTTAGGGTTGATGGAGTTCAATGCGTAACTGTTTGTGAAAAGATGTATGGGACATTTTCTCAAGTGTTACTGCTCCATCCAATAATGACTTGTGGGATACTACAGATTACGATGATTCTTGTTTCAACGGGAGTACAGTTAAGGAGCCGTCCCCTCTTAACATCAAATGAATAGAATAAATAATAATACAGGAGAATGGACTAGTACAAGCTGGAGAGAGCATATGGGTTGGCAAAAATCATCTACAATAAGAATTGCTCATCCTGGAATTCGAAATTAAAACGTTATAACACCATGGTCAAAACAGAATGCCTGTATGCCAGTGAATGCCTGTCCATGAACTGCAAGCTGGAGAAGCTAGAGGTCTTGGAAAGAAGAATCCTGTGAAAAATTATGAGAGATGTCCGAACTGAAAGCAGATGGTAACTTCGGGGCAACATAGAAGTTTACCAGAAGGTGGAAAGAATCTCGGTGACTGGCATTTCTCGGACATCCGTATATAAAAAACGCAAACTGACCTACCAAACAGATACTTGATTACTTCTGGAGAAGAAAGACAACTACAACATGGATTAAGGAAATGAAAATTGATATGGAAAGGTTAAACATATTGGAGGTCCAACTGTTAGAAAGGTATATATTTAGGAAAAGAGTAAAATGTTTGGAAGAGTTTCATTCCGCAGGAAGAACTAAGAAGACCGGAAAAGCCTGGATAGATGACCAACCAAACCAGGCCAGCGAACGCATGGAGTATTGGACATAGTGAAAACTGTGCACGAAGAGAAAGAAATTAATTTGTAGCGTGATCATAATCGGTCCATTCGCTTGTAATAATAATAATAATAATAATAATAATAATAATAATAATAATAATAATAATCATCATCATCATCATCACCATCATCATCATCATCATTTCTGGAGACCCCGAAGAGCCGAAATTTTGACCCGCGGAATTTCTTTTACATGCCAGTAAATCTATCCATACAAGACTGACGTATTTGAGTACCTTCAAACATCACCGGACTCAGCCAGGTTTGAATCCACTAACTTGAGCACAGAAGGACAACGTCCTACCAACAGAGCTACTCAGTATGGAAAGAAGGAAGAGGTCCGACCCTTCGAAAAATGAACGTATTATCAAAATGAAGGGAAGCAGTACGTAGGACATGAGTGTGAAAGATACCCCAGATTTCTTAAACACAGCACCCTTACACCGTGTGAAATTTTCCCGATCAAGCTGGACAAAAATCATTTTTGACTTCTCTATTTGGACTGAGATATGTAGGGCTTACTCACATATGTTCTTGACTGTATAAGGAATGTTGGGATGCATAACTTCGTCAGTTATTTCTTATGACTAGATAGCATAAACATACCCCAGGATGCTGTTTATCGTTAAGGCCAGATTCAATTATACTGTTCAGTTTACCAAGGAGCGTTTCTCTGTTTAGAAGGTCAAAAGCTTTCCTAAAAAAGAAATAAAAAAGACAGCGTAAATGTTACCTTTTGGATGTCTCGTTGCATTCTGTATACAGTCGATGAGGTTTTGAACTGCATTGAAAGTTCTCCTGCCTTTCATGAAGCAGAACTGGTGTTCGGGTATCGATGTTGCTGTCTCTAAAACGAGCCTGTTCTCTAGAATGTTGGTATATATCTTGAAGATGTTGTTTTCAAGAGCAATGCCTCTGTAGGCGCCAGGGTCCTCTCTGTTTCCCTTGCCTTTGTAGAGCATCCTTATACCAGCCTGTCTCCATATTTCCGGTATTTCTCTTGTTTTTATTCATGTGTTGAACAGGGTGGTCCATATGTGTACCAATAGGTCACATGAGTCTTTCAAATTTTCATTGAATATACCATCCGGTCCTGAAGCTTTTTTTTTTTAGGCTTGAATGGCCGTTTTGATTTCTTATTGATGAGATAAGTCGCATTATTTATATTCCTTTGGTGCGAGAGAGCCATCTCAAGGTTTTGATTGTTCAGGGTCTCAGAGAAGTGTTTCTCCCAGGATGCTATTTGAAGTTCAGGAGTGTCACTCGTAGATCGCTTCTTGAGAGCTATAAAAGGGTCTTTTAGGGCTTCTTCTGCTTTCATTAGTGCCCGGACTTCTAAATATTGGGCTTTCTTTAGTTGAATCAGTTTTTGTATGTTTTCCTCTTCTTTGCATACTCTCTGAATATGGGGTTCTTAGGCGTCTGCCGTGCCCTACGGAGGAGTTCCAAAGTTTCTTGTCTGAGTTTGTAACATTCGTTATCAAATCACGGTTTGGCTATTCTTGGTGTTGACCAGATTTACCCCCCTATCTCGATTTGAATGGCAACAGGTATATATTTCCTCAAGATGGCAACTGGGTTTCTGTACATTACCACACGGCTACTGAATGACAGGCAATCTCCTTTGTCTAAAACTAGATCTATAGTACTTGTGCCTTTAGGAGCTATATAGGTTGCTTCATCCACCTGATTTATTAATTTGTAGTCTTCATCCTACAGTATATCGAGAATGAATCCTGTTCTATATTCCTGTTTACCTATTCGACAGTTGAGGTCACCTCCCAGAATCACTGTCGTGTCATTTCTTGCTCTTGTTACTGCATTCACTACATGTTCAACTGCGTCATCCACATTCCTAGTTGTGCTTATGTAGAGACTTATGATAGTTGATCTGTCTGTCTTAATAAGTACCAGATTTTCTTCTGTATGAACTTGTTTTTGTGTACCTACATTGTCTCCTAGAAGATGCTAACTCCTCCTTCCGGTCTGCCTTTTTTCTTTGGGAGTGGCAATAACGTGCTTACTATAGAGATACGCCATACTTATGGGTTCCCTTAAGAAAGTTTCAGTGGTGATATTATGTTGAATTTACTCCAGAAGGTGTCGGATGTTGATGATATAAGTCACTTCCACATTCCAAACAAGAATATTCAAGTCCATTATTTTACTCTCGCAGCGTGACCTTATACCTGTCTTACAAATATACGCCTGTTGCTTGTCTCCAAAATCAAAATGGCCGAATTGTGATTCCTTTTGGCCGGAAGTTGGAGTCCTGTAGCGATTCGTGAAATTTAAGGTCCGCCCCTACTTTGAAGGCTTTGTTTGTAACGTCCCGCATTCTATATCTCCCTCAATACCGTTTGCCTGGAGAAATTAAATTATTGACTTCGGTTCTGTGACGCTATGCAACCTTCCCATATATAAATCCATGCTTTTCTCGTGGCTGCCTGTATATGCATATCTGTTTCTTGCTTTGATCCAACTATTACTTTCCTTCATGAATGGTTATTTCTAGATTCCTGTGCAATTGTTCTTCTTCTTCCCTGAGAAGTAGTTCATGGCCTTGAATAGTTGTGGGGGTCTTCTCCTTTCACGACCCATCTCTACAGTGTATGTGTGTGTGATGTGCAATGAACAATGTGAACTGTACCATTTTAACACATGTTCAGTAAGAACAAAATAATTACTGGAATATTGTAAACCATTACATTTTGTTTATGTACCATAATGGCCATTCGGCTCCAATATATTTTTATTGTTATAAACATACCCCAACTGTATTTATATTGATGCTTTCACGGCCGTAATTGTAGACATGATATAGGCTTTTGCTCTTTTGCCGTGTCGGAAAATGTGTGAGTCACGTATCAGAATTATTTCTCATGAACAGACGAGATTTTCTTCTGAAGACGCGAAATCAAGTTCTCTGCGAAATATTAAGAATTTTGCCTAGATTTCTGACACGGCAAAGCCCAACAGCTTATTATCATGTCTATAAACACCAACTGCTTCACCCTCTCGTTGTCGTTATTATTTAGTCACAGTGAAATTCGCCTTGTTAACAGATCAGCAAGTACAATCTACTGTCAATCGTTCTCCCTTGTCACCCAGCTAGACCTCACAATGGACACCTAAGCTGATCAGTTACTTGCGCCATTCTCTCACAACTTCATCAACGACGCAGTTGAAGAGGAATTGGAGAAAGTTCATCACCATGCCATACAAATGTTTAGATCTCGAAGGTTTCTGAGTTATCAACTCTATATTTAACCTTATAATGTGTGTCAATCATGGTTTGTGGAATTCTGTTTTTGTCGTCTAGTTCTGGTACCCCGAGATATTTCGTAAGGCTTCGTGTGTCCATGGAGCTGTAGGTCTTCCTAAAATCAACAAAGCTGTCTACTACCTTGCGGCTTTTGATCTTGGAGTAGGCTAGTACTGTTCTGAGGTTGAGGATTTTGCTCATTACAGGAACGCCCCTAGTTAATCGAGCCTACGGAAAGTATTTCCCATTCCTAGAGCACGGCTTTGATCGTTAACAAATATCAACTCTATTATAAAATGTATTTTTAAGGATAGGCGTGTTACCATGCTGTCATTTGTAGAACATCCGGTGCTCTACAATTCTCACACACATAATTACAGGATATAATTAATAGTTTAGACAGCGTATCAATGAAAGTGTTCGCGTGCATCAATATCCATGACTTGTTTCGCAGAAACCGTAACTTCTCGGCTTTATTTAATCACAGTTCTATAGCTAGTGCACAGAAACCCTCTTCGGGAAATCCTCTAAGTAATGACAAAAATTGCATAAAAATCTGTCGAGCAGTTCTCGATTTTTAACAGTAAGTCTATAAAGTAAAACAGATAACAAAATTGATCTTGCATAACATGCACAGCTGTTGTTACAATGATATTTGCCAATATTGTTTGAAGTACAAAGAAACTGTTAAAATGAATTTGTTTGTACTAGTTGCTATGGAATGGGAGTGGGCATCCCAGACTTATTCTGAGTCATGGCACTCCTTGTGCTCAGGCTGCTAGGAATATACAATCCACCGGTGGTCTCTAACCCATTAGAGGAGAGATATTCACTTGGACTATGTGTAAGTAGGGTAGCATCCTGCTTCACAAAATTTTTACCGAGCATGCTCAGAACGTTTTAAGCATGCCTCGGACCTAAGGGAGTAACGTCTTCCCACTCCCATTTGAAAGGCGAGGGACTACTTGGAAACAGCTTGGCGAACGAAATGGAATTCGATGGGGAGCTATCAATATTAATGTGGCTTATGGTGGAAAGAAAGTATAAGTGCCTGAGTCAGCAAAGGGGATGCATCTAGATGTGCTAGGAGTAAATGATATACGGATAAGGGGAGATAACGAGGAAGAGATAGAATATAAAATGTACTTGACGGATGTTAAAAAGGGAAGAGCAGAGTGTGGGTTAGGGCTGTTCATCAGGGATACTATTTCACGCAACATAGTTTCTGTTAGAAACGTAAATGAGCAAATGGTGTAGGTAGATTTGGCAGTTGGAGGAGTTAGGACGAGAATTGTCTCGGTGTATTCACCATGTTAGGGTGCAGTTGAAGATGAAGTTGACAAGTTTTATGAAGCATTGAGTTACATCGTAGTCAAGGACAACAGCAAAGATTGGATAGTGATAATGGGCAATTTCAATGCGTGAGTTGAAAATCGGACTGAAAGATACGAAAGGGTGATTGATAAATGTGGGGAAGATATGGAAGCTAATAGTAATGAAAAGTGTTTGCTGGACTTATGTGTTAGAATGGGTTTAGCAGTTACGAATATATTCATCAAGAATAATGTTATTCACCGCTAAACATGGGAAGATGGGGGCACCAGACGAATAAGAGTATAAAACCTCCAGGACGAGGAAATTAGACGGAAGTACATTTCCAAGCAGCAGGTTCAGGATATAGAAAGAGAATGGGTGGCATGGGTGGCTATAGCAGAAACAGCAAGGGAATGCCTTGGTACATCTATGTGTAAAGATGGGAAAAAGCGAACATCATGGTGGAATGATCAAGTGTGAGCTGCTTGTAAACCAAAAAATGAAAGCACATCAGAAATGGCTCCAAACGAGGAATTATGCAGACAGGGAATATTACGTAGACGAAAGAAACAGTTGTTGAATCCAAAACTAAGTCATGGAAAGAAACTGGTAGTGACCTAGAAAGGCTAGGTCAAACATCACAGAAGCCTTTCTGGACATTAATAAAGAATGTTAGGGAGAGAGGGGAAAAAGAAATGAATAGTGTTTTGGGAAATTCAGGTGAACTCATAATAGATCCCAATGAATCACTGGATAGGTGGAAGGAATATTTTGATAATCATCTCATCGTAACAGGAAATCTTACTGGTGACGTCGCGAGAAACCGAGCTCATGGGGAGGAGGACAATGATGTTGGTGAAATTATGCTTGATGAAGCAGGGAGGATTGTAACAACTATCGAGGTATCTCTTTGATTGGTATACCAGGCAGTGTTCACTGGCATCTTGGAAGAGGGGGCGTGATCAGTGATTGAGAGGAATTTGGATGAAAACCAGTGTGGTTTCAGACCACAAAGGGACTGTCAGGATCATATTTTCAGTATGCGCCAGGTAGTTGAAAAGTACTACGAGAGGAATAGACAGTTACATCTACGTTTCGTACATCTGGAGAAAGCATATGACAGAGTAGTGATGGAAACGGTGTTCGCCGTACTGGGGGGCTATGGAATTAAGGGTATATTATTGAAATTAATCAAAGGCATTTATGTTGACAATTGGACTGTAGTGTGAATTGATGGTAGAATGATTTCTTGTTTCAAGGTACTTACAGGGCTTTCAGCTTTGTTGGTCATAGTTTACATGAATCATCTGCTGAAAAGTATAAAGTGGCAGGGAGGGACTCAGTTAGGTGGAAATGTAGTAAGCAGTATGGCCTATGCTGACGACTAGGTCTTAGTGGCAGATTGTGTCGAAAGCCTGCAGTCTAATATCTTGGAACTTAAAAATTGTTGTAATGAGTATGGTATGAATATTAGCCTTTCCAAGACTCAATTGATGTCAGTAAGTAATAAATTCAAGAGAAGTGAATGTCAGATATCGGATACGAAGCTGTAACAGGAGGGAGATAATTTCAAGTATTTAGGATGTGTGTTCTCCCAGGATGGTAGCATGGTAAGTGAAATCGAATGAAGGTGCAGTAAAGCTAATACAGTGAGCTCACAGTTGCAATCAACATCATTCTGTAAGAAGGAAGACAGCTCAAGGACGAAACTGTCTTGACATCGGTCTGTTTTCATACCAAATTTGCTTTACGGGAGTGAAAGGTGGTGGACTCACGGTAGCTCATTCATAAGTTAGAAATAACAGACATGAAAAGTAGCAAGAATGATTGCTGGTACAAACAGGTGGGAGCAAAAGCAGGGTGCTACTTGGAATGAGGAGATAAAGGCTAAGTAACAGCTGATAAGTCTAAGGAAAATTGATTTTTGTTGGAAAAGTAGTGGAAGGAATAATGGAAAATATCGTTTTGGAAAAGAGTTTCTAGGAAAAGTGATCAAGAATCGATCTTGAAGGGCATTTGGCTAGAATATTTGGACATTCCTCTTTTCAAGTCACTAATAATTTTGCTTTTATAGTTTTGGAATTATTGAACGACGTGTCGTGAAAACTTTTTAAGGACATACGTAGGGACCCTTATTGGAATGAAACGATAGACGCATTCTACATCGAAACCAATGTGAAAAACATGCATAAATAAAACTAATTGGTATCCCGTATTGGGCAGATAATTATATCTCCAAAAATTAAAAAGAAATTTTACTATATCTGAGCCTTGAAATTTTTAGTTTTTATAATAATCAAATAATAATAATAATAATAATAATAATAATAATAATAATAATAATAATAATAATAATAATAATAATAATAATAATAATTGTACCGGGAGGTACACCCCAAAGCCGCGCATTCAAATTCAGCGCCTAAATGAACCCCTCTATTGGTAAAACAGTGAAACTGAAACTATACCTACTTACAACTTAACTCAGAAGATGTCACCACAGAAATATGATGTAATTTTGTTGTTCTGAAGTTGCCAAAACTGAGTAAATTTCTCCTTGTTTTGTTTGCCATTCATCAAGAAGTTTGGACATTCTTCCACAGATGACACTACTAAAAACTATGATCATGCACCGTGGTGCGAGGTGTAAGCAATTATAATTTAAAGAAGTTTTGTATTTCTAGGTTTTGTAACTGAATGATGTTCATTTATTTTTGGGTTGGCAATATTTCCTTTTTCTTTCTGCCATTTTTGAATCTAGCCAATCCCGAATTTCTGTAATTAATTTTCGACCTATCACAGGCTTCTTGTCCGATCCTGAAATGTAACTTTGAATTCCACGAATAAAATTGAGAGGGTGTGGCTAGTTTAATCTTGAATGATCTCGAACCTTCCCCGAGGGTTTATGAACTGCGGCTTTTCATGTCTCTTGTCCAATTGATCGTCATCTTACTGAGTGTGTGTGTCAAAACAGAAGGCGGGCGGTCTCCTTCATCGGTCAATAGAAAATCTACTAGGTAATGGCTACACAACTTCTTTTTTTCTTGCTACCTCCGCAGTTTAACCCGAGGGAAAGGTCCGATTCTTTAGTTATGTAACCAGCTTTTCTAAAATGTAACTTTCTTCCGACTAATGTAAAACCTTCATTAAATCTTTAACTGTAAATCGGGGATAGAGAGTGAATTACCCTCTCGAGCTCCCCTTCATCTTGGTTTAGGGTGACTTCATTTTTGTAACGGTTCTTTTTGCCTGTAATATGTTAAAGTAATTTCTATACGAGGCACCTCAGTAGTTTGGGAATAGCCCCTGTTTCATCGGCCTAGAGCCCCTTAGGTTTTTTTGGTGTTCATATCTAGGAGTTCAAGTATACGCCTCCATTCATTTTATGTTCGGGACATTAATTTAACCTATGATTCTTATTCCACGGAGGCGCAATATGTTGGGTATTTAATACCCCTGTAAAAAGAAAGTTACATTTGTAATTGGTGGTTTGAGAGACCCGAGATTAATGTAATATTGCCTTGAGTAGGCAGTAAGAAATCGAGAGCCTGTTAGCTCTTTCTCAAATTTTGTAATTGTAAAGAATGGCTCTGGAAGGCTAGATATTCGATTTTGGGAGCAAGTGCTCCATGAATCAGGGGATTCCTGCCCTTGAATAAATTTGTGCTCTTTTGTAAATTTGAGCTAGGAGCTCAGGAATTGTAAGGCGAGGGGCGTGAAGCCCAGGATTTGTAAAATCACTAAATTTTGGATTTTCCTTGTCTTGTTTAAAGTTTGTCATTGTACCTGTTCTTTCATTGTTATAAAAAATTGTTAAGTTTGAAGTCCTAAAAGAAATATAACCTTTGTTAAAGTTTTAATCCAATTCTTGACATTGTAGTTATATCCATTCACCCCCGCACATTCTTTAACCACTTTCTGCTCCATGGGTAACCCCGTAATAATAATAATAATAATAAATTAAGTATGTTGTCTGGAACCATTCATGTTTTGTTCTCTGTTAACGTTTGTCTCTTTTGCAGAATTCGACTGAATTGAAACTGAAATTTCACCTGAACGGCAAATAGTGAATCAATAATTTTAATATTGTATATTAAGATATTTCTAAAACAGATTTCTTTGTGGCATACTTGCGAAAAGTTAATTATTTAAATATACATTAATAAATACAAGAGACAAGTGCTTAAACGAACGGTGATTTTTAACATCAACTTGCATGAAGCAAAAGTGAGAATTTATTTTTAACTTTCATGAAATGCGGGATATTTATATATCCTGAAACGCACTTCGGCTCACCAGCACAGATGACTAATCCAGTACTCTACCCTAAAACCCTTAACGTACAGCACCCTACCCTTTCATGACTACTGTCACTTTTCTCCTGATCATAGCAACAACGACGACTGCAAAAAATGCAAAAATTTTCGACTGAGTCATTGAGTTTTCAGTGGCATATTTTAATCGGTTCCAAGTGAAAAATGTTACGAACAAGAAGTTATTTACACTGTGTTTCTTGCTGGAAGAAAATTTCTATTCCATTCCATGAATATGAAGCTCTGGAAATAATTCGATAGAGTCGGAAATATCTGTCTCTCCTTTATGAGCAACTAGCAAATATTGAGTTGGGTTGTTCGACACAGCTAGGAAGTTTGTTTGTTCGGCGTCCGTCCAGCTCCCAGAGTAGATACAAAAGAAAGGGTCTTAAAGAGGATCGCTCTTAAACAATTGAGTGATAAAGATGAACATCTTCAATAACTTATAAAAGCGAGCAAGTGGCCACGTAGTTCTCAGTTTCTATTTGGAAGAGTGGTGGTGATGGTGGTGATTATAGTTTTAAGAGGAAGTACAACTAGGTAACCATCCTCTATATAACACTAATCAGAGAGAACAAATGGAAGGGATCCGACGCTTCGAAAAATAAAGGTGTCTGTGAAAGAAGGACAAGGGCCACGAAGGGCTTGAAAATGAAAGACTCCCTAGCCTTCGGAAACCTAATAGTGTCGGGATAGGAAAAGAACAAGAGTTGACCAAGGGAGGTCAGATAGGATAGATGAAAGTGAGGACCCCTGGCACAAGTAAGTGGAAGAAATGCCAGGACTCAGCTTAGGGCTCCGTGGTAGCTAACCCACGTTACAAAGTTCAGAGTCCCTGGGCCCCTTTTAGTCGCCTTTTACGACAAGCAGAGGATACCGTGGGTGGTGGGTGTTATTCTACCGCCCCCGTCCACAGAGGGGTTCTATTTGGGAGAGAGTGGGTCCGAATCCCTCTGTCGGCAGCCCTGAAAATGGTTTTCCGTTGTTTTCCATTTCACACCAGGCTTTGCAAGCACAATCCATGTGTGTGAACTTCAGCTGTGTATCATTTGTCTACTGTCGACGCATATGGACACATTCATAATACACCGAACTATTTCAAAAAAGACGTGATTATCTCAGAGGTTTACCTGCTGGCTTTCCACCCGGAAGACTGAGGTTCGAATCCCGATCGGTCCTTGGTTGAGATTTAATCTCAAAAACCATCTGGTTTCAGGATGGGCATCTGGTCTTAATCTCTCGGCTAAAATCAAAATGTGCCTCGGTGGCTTCAGTGACCTCAAAATAACTGAGATAAGCTAAAGAAAGGTGATGAACGGTAATATTTCCAAGTATATACAAACGTATAGTATATATTCACGACCAGAGAAGCCCAGGCTTGGTCTTACGTCAAACTCGTGATGCAGGAAATATTAGATTAGGAAATGAAGACTTTAAGGAACTAGATAATATTGTTACTTGATTGGCAGAATAACTAACGATGGTAGAAGAAAGGAGGACATAAAATTCAGAATAGCACAAGCAAGGAAAACCTTTCTACAGAAAATAAATTTGCTCATGTCGAATAATGATATAGGAATTAGAAATATATTTTTGAATATTTTCGTCGTATGGAAAGTGGCCTTGTATGGAAGTGAAATATAGACAATGACTATCTCAGAAGGAAATAGAAGAGAAGCTTCTTGAAATGTTACAGAATAATGCCAAAGGTGAGATGAGTAGATTGAAACACGAATGAAGAGATACAGAATCAAACTGATGGGAGGAAAACTATTTGGTGAAATTTTATCGCAAGAAGGAATACAATGATAGGACACTGGAGAAACTAGTACACAAACAAATGACAGCCTATCTCTTACATCATAACTTACTCGACAGATATCAATCAGGGTTTAGATCGAACTACAGTACCAGCACAGCATTAGTAAAAGTAACTAACGACATTCAGCTAGCAATGGATAACGGACAAATGACAATTCTTATTCTTCTCGACCTTACAAAGGCATTTGATTGCGTAGATAAAGACATTTTACTAGCTAAATTAGAAATGATGAAATTTTCTAATAATGTATTATGCTGGGTACGTTCCTATCTCAGTGGACGTAAACAATGTGTGTCAGTGGGAGACAATGTGTCTAGTTGGCGAAATACTGAGATGGGGGTAGCACAGGGTGGGGTGTTATCACCACTTCTGTTCTCCCTATACATGAATGACCTATCAGAACAACTGACGAACTGTAAATATCACTTATACGCTGACGATATCCAATTATTTATTCATACCAAGCCGAATGACATACAAGAAGCAACCATGAAATTAAACGAAGACTTATTTAACATTAACGAATGGACTAGTAGCCACTGCCTGAAAGTAAACCCATTAAAATCGCAAGCCATCATAATAGGATCTAGAAAAGCGCATGCCAAGTTAGAAAGCATCAACGTACCGGTTGTCAAGATCAATGAAACACCTATAGCACTGAAATACTCCGTTAAGAACCTTGGAATAATTTTTGATAAGTATTTAAGTTGGTCAGAGCACGTAACAAAAATTTGTCAACGTGTATTCGGTTCATTGCACTCACTATACAAACTGAGAGATTTTCTACCTGTCAAAACCAGGAAACTGCTCATTCAAGGACTAATACTACCAATATTTGATTATAGTGATGTAGTCTATAATAACATAAGTTGTTCACTTGGTTCTAAACTTCAACGGGCGCATAATGCCTGCATTCGATTCATTCTAAATGTTCCGCTCCAGTCCCACATCAGCCCATTCCTCCATCAGCTCTCCTGGTTAAGATTATGTGATAGACGTAAATACCATGCTGTTTCTCTTCTTCACAAAATACTGCGAACAGGTAAACCACATTATCTGAGAATAGATTTCAACTACCTCTCTCTCTCTCAGGCAGAACACCCTCAAGGTCATCAGTACAAACCCTGCTGTCCATCCCCACTCATCACAGTAGTACGTATAACAAGTCATTTGTACCGGGGACCATACGTTCCTGGAATTCTCTCCCGGCTGAAATTAGAGACATAAGCAACCTAAAGCTATTCAGCAGAATGTGCTGGAAATTTTACCTACACTCAGATTGATTTACTCTTAGAAGTACCCTTAAATTTTAGATTATTAAGTTAAATGAATAAAATGTCAATGTAAGGTTAGAAACATTATAGTTTATATTTTTCGAGATATAGCTTTAATAATAGTAAATATTATAAATTAATTTTAAAATGTTAAAATGATTTTTATGATGCTTTACATTTCATACAAATTACATTTCACATTAACTTTAAATTATAATTAACTTATTTTTTAAGTAGTTATAATGTTCAGGTGCATAATTATATGGTTTGGCATAATAGCAGGCTTCATAGCCTGAGCCCCCCCATGTACAGAAAGACATTAATAAATAAATAAATAAATAAATCTTTAGACGCCCAGGACTTGTTCAGTTAGATTTTGAGGGAAGTGTAGGACATAAGAACGGTAGGGGTAGAACAAGGCGTGAATATGATAAACGTATTAGAGTAGATGTAGGATGTACTAGTTACGTAGCAAAAGAAACAGATTAGCAACGGACAGAGTGATATGAAAGCTTCACCAGACCAGTCTATGGACTGATGACCCAAACAACATCATATCATAAATCTTGTTTTTTATATACTGCATATTTACATCTACTTCATTACTGTCAGAAAAACGTGTTCTGCACCATAAACCGTAGCTCAGACACAGGCCGTCCGATTTGCTGCAATTTCTGTTAATAAGGGAAGAGTATCTATTTATGAAAACACTGGCCAGCACCTCAGTCAACAACCACTCTCTTCCGACTTCATTATTATCTTCAGAGGGTTTAATTTAGCCTTCTTCTCCGACAAATACAGTTAATAGGAGATAGTTGTCTAGTTATACGAATTCATCTTAAGACAATGATCTCCTCAATCACGTTCGTCATCTCTTGTTCTCTTTTATCTTCGGAGTGTGTTATTCATCCTTTATCTCCTACGAATACAGTTAACAGGAGATAGTTATCTAGTTATACAATTTCCCAATAAAACAAATCATCTACTCCTCTGAATTTTTGAATACTTTCGTCGTATGGGCCTTGTATGGAAGTAAAACATTGACTATCTCAGAAGGAAAGAGAAGAGAAGGATATAAGGATATACTGGCTTATGTCGTTAATTTATTAATTTATTGGAGATATTTATCAAGTTATACAGTAATTCCTCTTAAAACACTAATCACAGTGATCAATTTTTATTTTCTTTTGACTTCGACAGGATCTTTAGAGGGTTTGCTTATTCTTCTCCTACGAATATAGTTAATAGGAGTAATCTACTTATATAGTAATTCCCCTTAAAAATACTCACCACCGCTATATTGGTCAACTCTCGTTCCCCGATTCAGCAGGTAAAATAGATTTACGAGTCATGGTGAGTCTTTCACTTCCTTCCTAGTCCTTCTCCTTATGTTTCCAATATCTTGGTTCTTTTGAAACATAAAAACACTTCTCCCCAAGATTCTAATTAAGATGAGTGATATTTTTATTGTACTTCGTCTTTAAAAACAATCACCACCGCAACTTTAATTCATTATACAGTTTATCATATGTCGGTACTGATGTGGTAGGAATGAACACACACATAATAGGATATGTAACTAGAGCCGAAGCTATTTGACGAACAGGAGCAATGTTTTCAATTTAATGTAGGGGTTGCACAAATGAGGATTAATAGAGCAGACGAATTCCTGGGTATAAAAACTAATGTAATGACTATCTACAGTGAGAATTAATGCCATACGAAGTCAGACAGCTGGAACTGTGATGAACGTTGATATGATGCATTATATACACAGTGTGCACTCTTAAACACATGAGTTTACATTTGAACTTTATCCTAGTACCGGTAACTCACCGTTTCTAACTCCGTATACGCCATAGTGGAAGTATTGCCTGCCCTGCGAATGTGATGTGTTGAAACATCCGTTAACACATAGAACCTCATAGCCGTTCTCTACGAACACATTCAATACAATATTGAGTTCGATATATTGGCTTATGTCGTTAATTTATTAAGACTTGAAACACATTTATTTTTATTTTACTTTATTTTATTATTAAGTGTGATTAAAACGATGGGGTTAATTATTAATATATTAATATTTACATAAATATTGAATCAATTTTTTTTTGCAAGTTGTTTTACGTCGCACCGACACAGATAGGTCTTATGGCGACGATGGGATAGGAAAGGCCCAGGAATAGGATGGAAGCGGCCGTAGCCTTATTTAAGGTACAGCCCCGGCATTTTCCTGGTGTGAAAATGGAAAACCACGGAAAACCATCTTCAGGGCTGCCGACAGTGTGGCTCGAACCCACTATCTCCCGATTACTGGATACTGGCGGCACTTTAAGCGAATATTGAATCAATACATGGGTGTAAGCCTCCGTAGTGTAACGGTTAGTATTATTAGCTGTCGTCCTGGGGGGCTCGGGTTCGATTCCCAGTACTGCCAGAAATTTAAGAATGGCAGGAGGACTGGTATGTGGTTGAAATGGTACATACAGCTCACCTCCATTGGGGGGGGGGTGCCTGGAAAGAGCTGCACCACCTCGGGATGAGGACACGAATTTACTTACTAATACATGGGTTACATAAACTCCGGTAACAGTTTCAAAATTAAAGTACACGAAAACTATGAGTGATATTTTAGCACGAGTTATATCGTTCTGACGAGAAACTTACCAAGTGTATTGCACACTTTAGTGATTCAATATAGAAATCACATGTGGCTAGGCAGATATCCATACGGTAATCCAACTCCTGACTCGCACTTTCCGTCATACCTTCCGGAATCGTGGCGGCCACATCTTAAATTCTGTGCCTGAGCGTCTACTCATTACGAAGTAAATGCATGATGCGACGTATGCAGACGTTCCTTTATGTATTCCCACAGAGAGGAATCACACATTGTCAAGTCGGAAGCCATGGCATCAACCAGCTGTCCCCTTCTAGAGCATGACGTTAAATCCAGAGCTGACGCATCTCTGTGCTCAAGTATTCACGAACTACATTATGTAAATGATGTGGAGCTCCATCCTGTTGGACGAGAAAATTATCGCAAACTTTCTGCATTCATCCAAAGCTGCCATATGCACATGTATGAGTGTCCCTTCACAGAGGCCTCCACGAAGAAAAAAGTTATTGGTGTGGCACTGCGCAAAAACATTCGCATCGGTGAATTTCGCCAGGTCAGTGCGTACTCCACATGCAATATTTGTTTCTTATTTCATTTGTGTGAAATATCCCCTCAACCCTGAAAATTAGAACGATTCATGAGGTCGTCATCCACTACTGATTGTTGTTGTAGCTGGTAAAAAAAACTGGGACCGCTTTCGTTCATCGGTGAGTTCTCGTTAATATAGTATAATTGCGAATGTGTGTATTATACATCAGAATGTCCTATGGATAGGATAATATAATCAAATGGAGGGCATTTTGAAGAATTTTCAGTTCGAACCCCACTGTCGATAGCCCCGAAGACGGTTTTCCGTGGTTTCCCCATTTTCACACCAAGAAAATGCTGGGACTGTACCTTAATTAAGACCAAGGCCTTTTAGATCCCATCGTCGCAATGAGACCTGTCCTTCGGTGCGACGTAAAGCCAATAATATTGTAAAAAATATATTTTTATTCTTCATACCCTTCTATGTTTACAACATGTAGTAAAATACAATATACCTTGCAGAAAGAATCCTTTGACACTTCACACAAATTGTCGATAGCGTTCTTCCAGTGCAATGGGGATATCGAGATCAAGTGTCCAATGTTACTAAACAGAAAATACAGTTTCTTTAATTGTGAATCAATATTTGTAGTTTCCTTTCCTTGGAATGAGTTGAGCATTTATTGGAATGGGAAGTCAGTAACCATAATATCATTCTATTTATTAATAACTGAAAAGATTTGACTGTGTATTCTTTCCAGTAATATTCTGTACATTATCGATGGAGTTGGTCTTGTGTGAGTGGGCGGCAGTGACTACGCGGCCGTAGCTCACTTTTGCATGTTTCTTTGGTGGGCTCTTCACCATCATGTTCACTATCTTACCTCTCTTAAGACTCTTGTCCTCCTTCTGACCCTGATGCTGTTAGGTTTTCTTGGTCTAGGGAATAGTTAATTTTCTCGTCTTTTTTCCCCTAGCTTTTTATGGACGATACCCCCAATCATATTTGTTAGAGGTTTGCCATGTGGACGGTGAGCTTCGCTATTATCGTAACAGGATAATAGGATATGTTAACCACCGTTCCAGGTGCTGGTCTCAAAGCATACCCATTTTAATAGTCCTTCCCATGGATAGAAGAGATACTAAACTGTCTTCCGAGGGTGTCGTTGCTAATATCGTTTAAACGGGAGACTCCCAGTGAACAACGAACAATTCACATTTCCAAGACGTGAACACGACGTTCGGTGATGTTGGTTAAAGGCCAGTATTCTGTTCCATGAAATCGATGCCATTTCTACGGATCTCTGATTTAAGATGGGTAAACATCTTCCGATAACACAGTGTTTCTGTGAAATTCCTCTACATTTTCCAGGTCGCAATCCTTCTTGCTCGCATTCCGCCATCACACCATCATCGGTCTAGAAGCAAGAAATCAAGGACCGGAAGAGGTCGGTCTTTGTCAATTATCTGCTGTTGATTTGGATGATGCCAGCAGCTAGGCTTATCTCCATATACTATATTTTCGCCATGGTAAGACCGAGTCCGAACTGCGAAATCCGATCGGTCCTGGCCTGCAGTTGTCGCTTCAGTTCTTTCCTGCTTGTTGGCATAAGCATAGTTGTCCCGATTTTCAACCTGTTTCAGAAATAATAATCATCACCAGAGCAATTTTATTTAGACAAAGCAGTGAAGTACAATCCCACTTATACCCTTTGACACATTACTGGCCAGCTAAGACGACATATATCCAGCCAGACGCTGGCCGACAGATATTGGAGCGTCACGTTGTCAGAGTGACGATTTCGTTAGCTATTTCTGAACCCATGCTTTGAAGAGGTTAATGTACAGCAGTGATAAATGCGTACTGAAACTATCTACAAGAAGCTGAACGCCTGGGAAAGTAAAGTGTTACGGAAAACAGTCGGCACAGTGAAAGAAGCGGAGACATATAGAATTGGAACCAGCGAAGAAATACGTTCCTTGTATAAAGAGTATGACGTTGTCCTGAGTCAAAATGTAAATATTAAAATCGTTTGCATGTGTGCAACTAGTGGAAGAAGAAATATATCCAAAGAAGGCTCTAACGGATATCCTGGGCGCCCCACGTTAGATGATTGGATGATGTGGAGGGAGACCTTAAATCTATTGGAGTGAGGAGATGATACAGGCGTGCATAATACAGAGTCGGCTGGAAATCTGTTATCAAGGAGATCAAGGTCCTCAGAGAACTGTAGTCCCAAGGTTTATGTATTCCCTTCAGCTCCCCGTGAAAGAAGGGAACATCCAAGGAGCTACGCCATCTCAATCGCCTGCTCGAGATATTTTCGCCTCTCTCAAAATCTTTCTTTGTTGTCATGCCCCATCCCGCCACGTCTCCACAAGACGTTTGGCATCACCTTGTCTGAGCACTCTGAGAAATTCAAACAATGACTTTTTTCTCAATGATGTTGTTTGCTTTCCTGAGTATGTGTCATGTCCAATTCCACTTAATTCCTATTACTTGTTTCTTGATCCTGTCAACTGATGCTCATGGCCACATTTCCTCATTTTTATGTATTGAATAGTCTTCACAGACACCTATTTGTAACACGTTAAATACTAGTAGTTATTTGATTTGTGACTATCCATTATTCTGAGCAATAAAATGAAACTGATTTCACATTGTTCTGAAAACTCTTCAACTTTGTTTTTGTTGTTTTATATAATTCTGCTCTTCCGGACAGGATGCAGTTGAACTAAAACCATATTTGCTAAAATTAATACTTTGCTTTATATCCTCTTCTGTCCTTCAGTTTTTCGAATAATGGTTCGTAAATAGGTAAATTTCCACAACTTGTAGGGTTTCATTTTTGGGTAGAATAGGATCGTATATCCTGGTATTTAATCTCAATGTTTTAGTTTCTTGTTTACTGAGTATTAGTACGAATTTATCCACATCAGGCTGGTGTAGTTGTCGAAAAAAGCACTCCATTGTATTGATACCCTAGACTGAAAAACTACTGTCTTGCGAAGAGGAGAGATCCTCAAAAACTAAGAAGGGAAATCACCCTGTAAAAATAATTCTAGTACTAACCCTTTGCGCTCAGATATCTGATATTTTCTGAAATCATAATCTTCAATAGTGCTCGTAAGGGTAGTGCGTGTTAACGGTAGCATTCAAGTTCTTAGCAACTCGTGGGCGACATCACATCTATAAAGTAGCAGCTTTTAGTCTTTGGACTTGTATTTTCTGTGGAGAAAAGGAATCACGAAACAGAAAGCCCCAGTTCAACTAGCCGTTCACTCAAAAGATTACCAATGATTGTGCCAAGTGTAGTAAACACTGAACAAATAAAGACGACAAAAACTCACTTGTTCCCTGGAACATTTTCAATAAAATTATGTTTTCATCCAGATTTTGCATTGAGACGTGCTACGTGAAGAGTAAAGTATTCCACAAATTCTGGATTCCGACAATGTATATCCTCTGCACCATGTTAAACTAACAAATGTGAAATTATCTACTGATCTCGAGTGCAAAAAGCAATTTCAATGTGATGGTATGAATTTGTCCTACTCAGCAGTGTCTTCTACTAAAGGTACTTTTACATACCTTGGTTTACATGTTTAGTGTTCGACCTGACAATTTTTAACTATATAAGAATTAATTTTTAAATATTCGTTACTCTACGCCTAGTGTGCATTTTCAATTAGCTACGAGAAAATAAGAAGCGAACATGCTATTTTCACATCTTAAATTTCAAATTAACATTCAATATATTATTCTTCCTTTAAATCTACAGGTAAATAGCGGTAAATCATGATCATGGTAACATGACATAAACACAAGTATTACTCACTGTAGTTACGCCTTTCATAAATAGGGGAGTAAGAGGGCAGAAAGAAAGAGGAATGAGAATAGAAGCTCTTTCTACGTATCCCCATGGATTTATTTATTTATTTATTTATTTATTTATTTATTTATTTATTTAATTTATTTATTTATTTATTTATTTATTTATTTATTTATTTATTTATTTATTTATTTATTTATTTATTTATTTATTTATTTATTTTGAGCCCTTTCCTCTTTTGGAATTACTGAAAAATGTTCTGTGTTGGTGCGACTTGAAACAGGTAGCATAAGAATGATTTTATCTCATCTGATAGATTTAGCTTGTTGAGTTCCTTTAGCGTGTCCGATAATCCTGTAGATTTAACCCTTGAAACTACAATCACTACTATAGGGAAAATTATGATAAATGATATCATACTCTAATTCGATTTGTACTCAGTCATCTTTCCGTTACCCTTCAAGGATGTTTCCTGACTGGGTTGTATGGGAGTGTTATACGTTTTGCTACCTATAAAATTTAACTTTTGAAGGCTTTAATTTTCTATTGGAATTTTATAAAAAATTCAGAATGTCGTCCTCCCTCTAATCTTTGCTATCTTGTTTAATTACGACACCGCAAGGTATAGTATAAGGTAACATGGGGCACACTAATCTTCACTTCTGAAGAATGATATATTGGATTGGATATTTCAAGATATGTTCAGAATGTGGTCACCATTTTCTCTATTTTTCTTTTTTCAGTAAACAGTAACCGTAATATTAAACATAGAGATTTCAAAAGCAAGGCTGATCGGCAGTTAACATTTCCCGGAAATTCCATGACACATTCGCAGTTTTCATTGAAGGTCGCCAGTAGGTTAACTGTCCCCATTATCACAAAGTAGGTACCGACTGTGGTATGCTGATTAGTTTTTCATCAATAGCATCGTAATCAAAAGCGAAACAAAGTTACGAATATGACGTTCTCTGCTTTGCCATATCCACTTCAACAAAAATCTCTTTTCCTTAAAAGTGCAAAGGTTCATTCTATCACTTCTCTAACGGCTAGAGATCCTAAAATTTGCCATGAGATGCATGACGCACAATAACACTGGAAATTGTAAAATGACAAATCCATTCTTTCACTTTCGTTAACCCAACTTAACATGGGCCAACGATAACGTTTACTTGAGTGGAACTCTCTCCAGCTTGAGATGAATTTCGTATCTAATTTTTCGTGAGATAATGGCAGTGCTTCAGCACTCCATGCCGACGGTACACCCCACTCTGGACGTGTGTATTCCTGGCGGCATGTTCAAAATCCACGTAAAACGTACAATTTTCTAGAAAATCGTTTGGGTTACTAAGGAAATGCATAAGAGCATTTACATTGTAAGTTCAATTCTAAAACCTTTACCGGTATATTTGTTCCTCTTCTTTGTAAAACTAACAGTTTTGTTTGTCATCAGCTAAAGCGTGCGTCAAAACCTATAAGAGTATTTCTTCTGGGCACCTGTTATTATGAAGAAAATATTAAAATTTTTCTAGAAAATTAACTATTTTCAGTAGGAGTAACCATTTAAGTAGTGTATTCCCTTTTAAGGACTCCAGGTGTATATTCCTCTGTAAGACACTACACAATTTCTTCCGATGCATGGCTCCTTGAGAGACAGCGCAATAGTAAGTACCGTGACCTACATCCGAAGTTACCAGTTATAAGCCTTGCCAAATTTGAGCTCGATCGTTGAATTAATTTTTAATTGAAAGGAGGATAAACGAAAGAAAATTCAGTTCTATATAATATTAGTTATAGAACGGAATAACTATATCGTCGTTAAAAATTTGATTGTTGTAATTGACGCAGTCGATAGCTCAGTAAAACAATTGAATATCTTATGCATATGTAAACAAATTACCTTCTTACTCAATATCAATGCATATTATTGAATTGTTTTGAAGCTATTAAATATATGTTCAATATTGATGGTTGATGAAATTGTGATTTGACGAAAAGGTAAGAGGAATCCAAGAAGCGACCTGATTCGGTAAATTAAAAGTGGGAATATCGGAGAATTAGAAATAATGTGGAAAAAAAAAAAAAGAAAAATATATGATTGCAAGAATACAGAAAAGCAATGGAAATATAAGATTAAGATATTAAAAGGATGTAAAGTCCTTTCTTTCAGTTTGAGATTCATATAGCCTTACTAACAGAGAACAATGTATCCATACTTTTCCAGAAAAATAAGTGCAAGTAATAGCTATATAACCTCCGAACTTATTCGACTCGCTAAAGGTTAAATAAACATTTATGAAGCACAGCAAGTAAGTAAGTTTAAATTAGCTCACTCCATGTCGTTGAAGTTCAGCACTCTGTGAAATTCTGAAAGTCAGAACTCCGTCATCCTGGGGTGTGTTAAAGCTGTGTTTCCATGTGTGCAACAACTTGGCCTGATGAATGCCTGTACGCATTCAGAGAAACAAAAGACAGGCAACAGACGTGCATGCCACTTGCAGATGCCTGCTGGGTCTGTGTCAACTCCAGTTCTGCATACTGTATTGGCTGCGTGCATGAGAACTGCTGCGGTCTTTGTTATGATTTACGACTACAAACTTAGGAAAAAAGTAGCCATTCCGTTTCTGTAAACAAATAATTACTAGGGCGGAATGTCAGTTTGGGTGTTATAGAGGAAGTTTGATTGGCCGAAGGAGCTCTGTAAATAAACTTATCCGATAATTCACAGACATGTTTTGAACTGTTACTGGTGGTGAAATTAACACAAAGATCATAATTAGCCCCTAAATACTGTAGATCATCGTTCTATCCTTATAATCGAGATCAGATGACCTCTAAATACATGTGAAACCTCTGTAGTCTTCCACGAATTCTGTTGTTTCCACGTTTGATCACTCCACGTCTACAAATAGTGAATACAATCTGACCATGCAATGCACAACAACCGATCAGAGGCAAATAGACGCAATTGTTTCACGTTTTGAGAGCAAGTGACTTGCGTTGCTTTGAGTCCATCCCTTGCGTACCAATTTTATTCATGCCTCTCCTCTTGCATACTGTTTCTTGCCTTTGAGCATGCTGCCAATGCACGGGTCAAACTGCATGCGTAGTAACACAAATGGAAACGCAGTTTGAGATCATTAACTGTTGAAACACACGGTAAAGCATGACATCAGTAGATTAGTCATTAGCCAGATTACAACAATATTCTACGTCATTCCTGAGGGAGTGCTCCACTGTATCTCGCGCTAGCTACATTCATTTAACGGCTCGATAACTCGCAGAATTAATTACTGGAGAATTAAATGCATTTGAGATCGTATTCGTAAATGGCATCATGTTACATTACAGAGATTTGCATTCCATTCTGCGTACTGAACTCTTAACGGCAACACTGTATCGGGAGCGTGGTGTGGAGCCTGCAGGCAATCACAATGGGCCTGCAGGTTTTTCGGATGACATCTATTTACTACTGAAAATATAAATGAAAATAAATTTGAATATTCTGTGTATAGTTGTTACGAATCAGGGATGTGATATCCAGATCAATAATAACCTTTTCTCCATAGTCGGACTGAGTAGGTCAGACAGTCGTCTGAACTCAAGCTTGCTGGCGGTATTTGGAAGTGCTCAATGCGGTATATGTATCGGCGTCTAAACGAACTGTTGCGGATTGAAATTCCGGCAGCTTGGCCTCTCAGAAAAACGTGATGTTTAATTACTTCTCCATAGCTCATTAACATGAAAACGTAACATGTATTTCTGTTTCAAAATTGTTGACAAACATTCATGGAAATGCAAATTTTAGGAGTTTTTCATTAAATTATTCATAGTTATATATTCTGCCTATATTGAAATGACTGGAAGTAGAAATATGAAATGGAAATATTGATAGGACGCAACATTTAATGAATCACCAAGTACAATATTGCATTATATTTCTTGAGTGTAGTCGACCGCAAATGTCGGGAAGCCTGCAGACCGTTGACAAGGCGTTCTCTGTTGATGACGGTGACGGAAAGCCCTGGTGTGCGGAGTACAGATGCCGCGTCAAGAAATCGGCGGCCTTGGAGGGGTTCCTTCAACTTCCGAAGCAGGTGGAAGTCACAAGGACTCTTGTCTGATGTGTACGGAGAGTGTTCCAAGACATGCGTTGTCATGCAACACAATAGGGCGATCGTGGATGTTTGCGCTGCATAGCCAGAAGCAGAGATGTCGCTACAGAAATCGGCAAAACTAGTTTGTCCCTCAGGCACAGCATGCGTAAGAGTAACACCCTCATATGCCACAATTAGTACGAGGGTGAGTTAATAAATAAGTCGCAAACATGTGTGTGCCTCATACCATTTGAAATTACGCGCTCAATGTTTGCCAGCAGATGGCAGCAATGCACGCTTGTCGTACGACATCTCGCAGGCACTCAGTCAGTCAGAGGCTGTTAGTGCAGGATGGCACATGTGTTGCATGACTGTAGACGAGAAGAACAGCGTGCACTTGTGCTTTTTTTCTGTGCGCCAAAAGACTCTCCATTGAAGAAGTGCATCGCGAAATGCATACCGTCTATGGTGAAAACTGTTTCTCACGGAAAGCTAGGTTCAATTGGATCCAGAAGTTTAACCATGGAAGGAAAACCATCAGAGATGGGGAGCGCTTGGAACATCCGCCGTACAGTCCTGACTTAGCCGGCAGTGATTTTCATCTGTTTGGGCCCCTAAAAATCATTTGGGTGGCCGTCATTTTGATGCAGATGATGCCGTAATCTATGAGGTTACACGTTGACTGCGACAGCAACCAAAGGACTTCTTTGCTGTTGGCTTTCAAGGACTTGTAAAGAGATGGGATAAGTGCCTGAATGTACAGGGTGAATATGTGGAAAAGTGAAATAAGTGCCAGAAGAAATTACTTTGATTATTTTGCCTCAGTTCAGTTTTGCGACTTATTTATAGACTCACCCTCGTATAAACTTCATCCGACTGGGTTCCTGTCGAAAATTGTGTGGACGTGGCGAACTCGGATGACGCCATTCATTCGATGAGCTTTAACTGAGGCTCGCAGGCTCGTGGCCAGGTCTCATCAATGGCGACAATACGATACAGAAATGCGTCTCCTTCGTTGCAGTATCTGTCCAGTTGGATGTCAGCCAGTGTATACCGGTTCCATTTCTGTACGTCGGTGAGTTGATGTAAAACCCAACGGGACGAAATTTTCCACATGTTATTTGCTTAGTATGTGCCACACCGTGTGATGACTGAGACCAACCTCTACGTTTAATTCCCGAACTGGTCATCGAAGGTGTACGGAAGGGAGACCACTCACGATGTCAATCTTATCTTGAGGAATGACGGCCGACCTGTGTGGTGAGCAAATCCGCTGTCTTATTCCGACCCACACGAAAAGGATTTGACCCATCCTGCAGCCATCCTATACGGTAATGCATTCCCGCCACAGGCTTCACGTAATCCTTGATATCACACTGTTGTATTTTTGCCGTGGGCAACCTCGATTTTACTCCACGAACACTGATCACACTTTGAAAACACGCTTCAGAGCAGTGAACTCGTCACTCTTCACTTCAACGCCACATAGCAACAACACTCCGAACTGATGCCCGTCAAATTCACACTACACATCGATAACAGTGCCATTGCGCATGACCGATCTCCTGTGAATGTCTGGCATACATTGGCAATACTTTACTTACAGCCCTCGTATTACAAATTCCCCGGTAGGTGTCTGTATTTCTGCGGGCTAATTCTGAGAACCACAGCACATATTCTGATGCGGTATTTGACGTTGTATGGATCATTTATTGAGAAAGATTTGTGTTGTTGTTGTTGTTATTTGAGTCATCAGTCCATAGACTGGTTTGATACAGCTCTCCATGCCAGCCTACCCAGTGCCAACATTTTTATCATAACGATTACATTCTACATATGATCTAATCTGTTTGTCATATTCGCACCTTGGTCTAACCTACCGTTCTTACCACCTACACTTCCATCACAAACCAACTGTACAAGATCTGGGTGTCTTAAGATGTGCTCTATCATTCTATCTCTTCTTCTGGTCAAATTTAGCAAAATCTATCTCCTCTCACCAATTCGATTCAGTATCTTTTCATTCGTTATTCTATCTACCCATCGCACCTTAAGCATTCTTCGGTAACACCACATTTCAAAACCTTCTACTCTCTTTCATTCTGTGCTAGTTATTTTCCATGTTTCACTACCATACAATGCCACGCTCCAGAATAAAGTCTTCAAAAAACTTTCTAATTTTTATTGGTATCAATGTTCGAGGTGAACAATTTCTTTTCTTAAGAAAGGCCTTCCTTGCTTGTGCTAGTCTGCATTTTATGTCCCCCTTACTTCTGCCATCATTAGTTATTTTACTACCCAGCTAACAATAGTCATCTAATTCCTTTAAGACTGCATTTTCTAATCTAATGTTTCCTGCATCACCTGACTTCGTTCCATTGCATCCATTAACTTTGTTTTAGACTTATATATTTTCATCTCATATTCCTTCCCCAAGACTCTGTCCATACCATTCAGCAATTTCTCCAGATCTTTGCAGAGTTAGATAAAATAACAATATCATCGGCAAATCTGAAGGTGTTGATTTCCTCCTCTTGAACTTTGATACCCTTCAGATCAAAAATCAGATGTAAGGCTTTTGAGGCGTTTGCTCTATTAACCAGCGTTTCGTCTTAGGTCTGACACTAGACTCATCAGAGTGGGATGTGTCAGACCCTACCCACTGACGCTCGGGTGTATGCAGGTGAACTTATCAGAAGCCCATTATAAGAGGCACAGTCTGATAACTGCATACGGGAGATAAATCTCCACAATGGAATTATTGCCCGCCTAGCAATTCCGAATGGAAATTCTAAGTTCCCATGGAGGTAATTAAATATTTTTCCACCAATAGAGCATGTCAAAAATCAGATAAAAAATCAGATGTAAGGCTTTTCAGGCGTTTGCTCCCTCCATGGAAACTTAGAATTTCCATTTGATACTCTTTCCAAATTCCTCTTTGATTTCCTTTATTTCCTCTTCTATGTAAACATTGAAAAGGAGAGGGGACCAGCTGCAACCTTGCCTCACTCCTTTCTGGATTGCTGCCTCTTTTTCAAAGCCATAAATTCTTATCACTGCAGACTGCTTTTTGTATAGATTGTAGATAATTTTCCTCTCTCGGTATCTGATCCCGATCACCTTCAGTATCTAAAAACAGCGTCGTCTAATCAACATTATCGAATTCCTTTTCTAGATCTACGAACGCCATGTACGTAGTCTTGTCTTTCTTAATTCGGTCCTTTTAAGATCAGACGTGAAGTCAGAATTGCTTCACGTTTTCCCACATTTTTTCTGAAGCCAAAGTGATCTTATCCCAACTCAGTTTCAACTTGTCTTTCAGTTCTTCTGTAAATAATACGCGTGAAAACCTTGCAGGCATGAAATACTAAACCAATGGTGCGGTAGTTTTCACACTTGTCAGCACCGGCATTCTTGGGAATAGGTATAACAACATTCTGCCGAAAATCGGATGGCACCTCTCTGTACCATACATCTTACACACTAAACGGAACAACCTCTCCATGCTGGTTTGTCCTAAGGCAGTCAATAATTCTGAGGGCATGTCATCAATTCCCGGTGCCTTGTTCTTACTTAGGTCTCTCAAAGCTCTGTCGAATTCCGACCTCAAAATTGGGTCTCCCATATCATTAGCATCAACAGCCTCTTCTTGTTCCAGAACACTGTCATCTACTTCCTTACCTTGATACAACTGTTGGATATGTTCCTGCCATCTTCCTGACTAGTCTTCTTTCCCTAGAAGTGGTTTTCCATCTGAGCTTTTAATATTCATACACCTATTTTTCCTTTCTCCAAAGGTTTCCTTGATTTTCCTGTATGATGCATGTACCTTTCCTAGGACCATACAACCTTCAACATCCTTGCACTTCTCTTTCATCCATTCTTCCTTAGCTGTCCTGCACTTCCATTCTACTTCATTCTTTATTCACCTGTATTCTCTTGTGTCCTCCTCATTATTTACATTCTTGTACTTTCGTCGTTCGTCAATCAGGTCTAGTATCTCTTGAGTTATCCATTCTTAGGTGATCTTTCTTTTCTTCCTAACTTTTCTTCATCAGCCTTACTGATCTCATTCTTCATGACTGTCCATTCTTCCACTACTGTGATTCCTTGAACCTTGTAAATTAGTCCCTGTGTTACATTTTCCTTGAAACAATCCCTCACACTATCTTCTTTCAACTTGTCTAGATCCCATCTCCGTGCATTCTTTCCTTTGTTCAATTTCTTCAACTTCAGATGCCATTTCATGACTATCAGGTTGTAGTCAGAGTCCATGTCTGCTCCTGGGAAAGTCTTGCAATCCAACGCCTGGTTTCTAAATATCTACCTAATCATAATGAAGTCTATTTGATACCTTTTAATGTCTCCAGGTCTCGTCCATGAGTACAGACGTCGTTTGTGGTGTTTGCACCAAGTGTTAGAGAGGACGAAATTGTGATTTGTGCAGAATTCAACCAGCCGACTTCCTCTTTCATTCCTTTGTCCCAATCCGAATTCTTCTACTGTATTACCTTCTCTTCCTTTGCCTACCACTGCATTCCATTCTCTCATCAGAATTAGATTATCATCACCTTTTACATACTGTAATAAATATTGTATCCCTTCATATATTCTTTCGATTTCTTCGTCATCAGCTGAACTAGTAGGCATATAGACCTGCATTATTGTGGTGGGCATTGGCTTAGTGTCTATCTTAACCACAATAATCTTTTCACTATGCAGGTCATATCAGCTTACCCGCTGCTCTATTTTCTTATTCATTCTGCATTTCCCCTGTGCGATTGTGTGTTGATAATTCTGTAGTCGCCTGACCAGAAATCCTGCTCTTCCTGCCAACGTACTTCACTTATACCAACTACATCTAACTTTAGTCTATCCATTTCTCTTTTCAGATTCTCTAACCTAGCACAGCGATTCAAACTTTTAACATTCACACTCCGACTCGCAGAATGTCAGCATCCATCTTCCTGATGATTGCTCCGTCTCGTGTAGTCCCCACCCAGAGATCCGAATGGGGGACTATTTAACCTCCGGAATATTTTACCCGGGAGGAAGCCATCATCAGTACATCATTCATACAGAGAGAGCTGCATGTCCTCGGGAATAAGTTACGTTGCTTTCAGCCGTGTAGCAGTATCAACACAGCTAAGCCATGTTGAGTATTATTACAAGACCATATCAGTCAATCATCTATATTGCCGCCCTTGCAACTTCCGAAAGGCTGCTACCCCCTTTTCGATGAATGAACCATTTGTTAGTCTGCTCTCTCGACAGATACCCATCCGATATGGTTGTACCTACGGCTCAGCTACCTGCAGCATTGGGACACGCACGCCTCCCCACAGCAGCAAGATGACATGGTTCACAGGGGAGGGAGATGGTAACATTATCGTCTCATAATCATCATCATCATGATCATCATTATCCGTTCCGTCGAGGTTGGCTCTCGGACACTCTTGACACTCTGATGTGTGTTGCACTGTTTTTTTCATCTGTTCCATTCCCATCGTGGTGTCTACTTTGATCGTGTCAGTTTAGCGGTTTCTTGGGCGCCATGGTCTTCGTTCGCTGCTGACTACTCCCTGCGTAAGTGATAGCTCCAGTGAATCATCACGCATTACATGGTCGAAATATGAGTCTCTCTGTTTTGTTATTTTGCCCTCCAGAGACATCTTTTGTTTGATGCAGTCAAGAACGAAGCGATATGTATATATATATTTGGTATTCGTTATGGCCAGCTATAATAATAATAATAATTTCGTGTGGCTATTTCTAGCCGAGTGCAGCCTTTGTAGGGCAGACCCTCCGATGAGGGTGGGAGGCATCTGCCATGTGTAGGTAACTGCGTGTTATTGTGGTGGAGGATCGTGTTATGTGTGGTGTGTGAGTTGCAGGGATGTTGGGGACAGCACAAACACCCAGCCCCCGTGCCATTGGAATTAACCAACGAAGGTTAAAATCCTCGACCCGGCCGGGAATCGAGCCCGGGACTCTCTGGATCAAAGGCCACCACGCTAACCATTTAGCCATGGAGTTATGCCCAACTAAGGGCTTGTAATTCAAGAGTTCCATATCAATACGCAGATCCAAACTCTAGAATCATTTACGATATCTTGGAGTGTGTGGAGCAAGCACCGACTAGTGCAAGGCACATTTAGAACATTGTTCAATCCATTTTTTCAACAAAAAATAATTCAGGCTACTGTTGGATCAGGACAAAATACCACCCACATACTCCTGTTACTATTTCCTACTTTTTCTTTTCTTTTTTTTTTTTTTTTTTACAATTTGCTTCACATCGCAACGACACAGATAGATCTTTTGGCGACGATGGAATAAGAAAAGGCAGGAGGAAGAAGGAAGTGACCGGGGTCTTAATTAAGGTACAGCACCAGCATTTGCCTGGTATGAAATTTGGAAACTACGGAAAACTATCTTCAGGGCTGCCGAAAGTAAGTTTCGAACCCACTATCCTCCGAATACAAGCTGATAGCTACGTGACCCATACCAAACAGCCACTTGCCCGGTCCCGCGTTACTCAAGATGATCTGCGATGTGTATGTTGAGTATTCAGCACGAAGGCTGGTTTGATCCTCCATAGTTCCACCAACAGCTGTCATAGATAGCCTAGGTATCACTGAAGAGGCATACCAGGGAAATGAGGAGTAAGGTAGTTACCGTTGCTTTACTCACTGGGCCAGAAATTTCTATTACATATCAGTCTACCAAGCGCACTGAAATGCATGCACCAACCGACCCTATGAGCGATATTTTCACACCATTCATAACAGGGACTGGCTCTTTAAAGAATGATTACTAGCATCACTCGTACCTAGGTCACCTTCATGTTGTCAAAGCCAAGGATGAGACTGAGAGAGGTCGATGAAAGTAACACATTTATTCTAGCCCGTACCAGAAGGCATAGTGTACTGTAAACACTACATCTTGCCAGCAATGGCATCTGCAATATGTTAGATAAATTCACTGGCCAGCACGGTCATTAGACCTCATTCTTATTGTTCCAGTGCACCTCACTTTGGACTATCGTCTGTTGCGTTCTGTAAGGTCTTCTGGTAGTATTCAGAACTGCTGCTATTGGGGCAAAAGGTCGGGAAATCATGTATAAATTGCAGAAGAGCAGACTATTTCATTTTCCAAAATGACAAATATAGCGTGATGCTACTGATCATACATACGTACATACATACATGCATACATACATACATACATACATACATACATACATACATACATACATACATACATACATACATACATACATACATACATACATCATTCAGCGTTCAGTTTGCAAGCACCGGTGAATTTACTAAACGTCGCCACATTCCTCTATTTGCAACTAGTGCTGTAGCTTCATTTAGTTGTATGCCTCTTATCCCTAAATCGTTAGAAACTGAGTCTAACCATCGTCGTCTTGGTCTCCCTGTACTTCCCTTATCCTCCATAACAAAGTCCTTTTTCTCAGGTAACCTCAGGTTCCTCCATTCGCCTCAAATGGCCCCACCACTGAAGCCGGTTTATGCGTACAGCTTCATCTAGTTCATTCCTAACATAGTCTTTATATCCTCATTCCGAGTACCCTCCTGCCATTGCTCCCACCTGTTTGTACCAGCAATTATTCTCGCTACTTTCATGTCAGTTGTTTCTAACTTATGAATAAGATATCCTGAGTCCACCCAGCTTTCGCTCCGAGTAATATCCTATTAGAATTTAGTGTGCTTATTTTATTATTGTAAAATATTTGTGTAGTACTGGTGTGGTAGAGGTATCCGTAGAAACTCTTACTAAAATATTGTTGAAATTAGGATAGGCTTAATTGCAGTTTGGAAATGTGTAGTTCTTGTGTATTACTTTCGATATTCAGTAATTAACAGCAGCTTTTATCCTGTTAGGGGTTGTAGGATAAAAAAATAAAAAATAATAGAGCACGACTAAGTAGTATTGTAGTGTAGTCGTATATTAATTACCTTATTGTTGTGTACTATCCCAGAAAATATATCCCTCCGTTCATTTATTTTTTTGCAAATAAGTTATGTTATTTTTTTTTAATTTAAAATTTTTCCCCCGTAAAGAATGGCTAAGGAGCGCGAGTGTACTTATTGTGGGTGTGGTGAGGCATTGAGGGGTATGAGGGAGGAGTTGGAAAGTTTGAGGGAGATAATTAGGATTCTCACAGAAGACGGGAAGGAAGATAGGACTCCCTCAAACAATGTACAGGTTACAGTAGGTGTACAAGAGGGAGGGGAAGGAAAGGGAGGAGTTGTAGAAGACAGGTGGTCTAATGTTCTAAGGGGAAGGAGATTGCAGGCCAAGGGCTCTATTCAGGATCAGAATTCAGGACAGGTGTCTGTCCGAAATCGGTACGAGTCACTCCAGGTAGAACAATAGAGGGAAGATGAGGGACAGGGAACTGTTGCTGAGATGCGTGGAAGTAGGAGGAAGGGCAAAGGTAGGAAAGGGAAATGTAGAGTAGAGGATAGGAAAAGACAGGTGGAACAGGGTCATGGGAAGGAGAAAAGGGAGGAGGAAGTAGCTTCTGCAGCTATCAGGAAAGATAGGGCTGACTAGGAGGGGAGGGGATCAAATGAGGTGGGTAGGGTTGAGGCTCTGGTCATGGGAGATTCCATCGTTAGACACGTGGGGAAAGTGTGTGGAGGAAAGGGAACCAGGGTAGAATGTTATCCAGGAATTAGGTTGAGGCAGATGTTGAGGAAAGTAGAAGAGAGGGAGGAGGGGAAGGAGAAGGTGGTAGTGTTTCACGTTGGTACCAACAATGTAAGGCAAGCTAATATAAGTACCAACATAGTTGGAGATGTGTGGGATCTGGTAAATGCAGCACGGGTGAAGTTTAAGAAAGCGGAGATTGTTATTAGTGGAATACTGTGTAGGAGGGATACTGACTGGAGGGTGATTGGGGATTTAAATGAGACTATGGAGTGGGTATGTGGGAAACTGGGAGTGAAATTTCTAGATCCTAATGGGTGGGTAGGAGAAAGGGATCTGCGCTCGGATGGCCTTCATTTAAACCGCAGTGGTACGTATAAGTTAGAAAATTTGTTTGGAAGGGTAATAGGGAGGTACATTCAGGGAAACGGGATGGCCTAGGGAGCGGTGATAAGGGAACAGGGAACTGGAAATCAAGTAGGGATGACATAAAATTGTTAGTGTTGAACTGTAGAAGTATTATAAAGAAAGGAATAGAATTAAGTAATTTAATAGATATATATTTACCAGATATTGTAATAGGAGTTGAATCATGGCTGAGAAATAATATAATGGATGCAGAAATTTTCTCACGGCACTGGAGTGTGTATCGTAGAGATAGGATAGGAAAGGTGGGAGGGGGAGTTTTCATTCTGGTGAAAGAAGAATTTGTAAGCTACGAAAAAGTTAAAGATGAGACACATGAAATTCTAGGTGTAAGGCTCATTTCTAAAGATAATAGGCAACTTGATATATTTGGAGTGTACAGATCGGGAAAGGGTAGCACTGATGCGGATTCGGAATTATTTGATAGGATAGTCAGCTATGTGGGAAACGACATGGAAAGAAATGTGATTGTAGCGGGAGATCTGAATTTGCCAGATGTCAATTGGGAAGGAAATGCGAACGACAGGAAGCATGACCAACAAATGACAAATAAGTTAATATGGGAAGGACAGCTGATTCAGAAAGTGATGGAGCCAACCAGAGGGAAAAATATTTTGGATGTGGTGCTGATAAAACCAGATGAGCTCTATAGGGAAACTGAAGTAATAGATGGTATTAGTGATCATGAAGCTGTTTTTGTGGTAATTAAAAATAAATGTGATAGAAAGGAAGGTCTTAAAAGTAGGACTGTTAGGCAGTACCATATGGGTGATAAAGCAGGTATGAGGCAGTTTCTGTCCGCCTCTGTGGTGTAGTGGTTAGCGTGATTAGCTGCCACCCCCGGAGGCCCGGGTTCGATTCCCGGCTCTGCCACGAAATTTGAAAAGTGGTACGAGGGCTGGAACGGGGTCCACTCAGCCTCGGGAGGTCAACTGAGTAGAGGTGGGTTCGATTCCCGCCTCAGCCATCCTGGAAGTGGTTTTCCGTAGTTTCCCACTTCTCCTCCAGGCGAATGCCGGGATGGTACCTAACTTAAGGCCACGGCCGCTTCCTTCCCTCTTCCTTGCCTATCCCTTCCAATCTTCCCATCCCTCCACAAGGCCCCTGTTCAGCATAGCAGGTGAGGTCGCCTGGGCGAGGTACTGGTCATACTCCCCAGTTGTATCCCCCGACCAAGAGTCTGAAGCTCCAGGACACTGCCCTTGAGGCGGTAGAGGTGGGATCCCTCGCTAAATTCGAGGGAAAAACCGAACCTGGAGGGTAAACAGATGATGATGATGATGATGATGAGGCAGTTTCTAAAAAGTAACTATGATCGGTGGAAAACGGTAAATAAATATGTAAACAGACTCTGGGATGGGTTTAAAGAAATTGTTGAGGAATGCGAAAACAGGTTTGTACCTTTAAGGGTGGTAAGGAATGGTAAAGACCCACCTTATTATAATAGAGAAATAAAGAGACTAAGAAGGAGGTGCAGACTGGAAAGAAATAGAGTTAGAAATGGTTGTGGAAGTAAGGAGAAATTGAAGGAACTTACTAGAAAATTGAATCTAGCAAAGAAGGTAGCTAAGGATAACATGATGGCAAGCATAATTGGCAGTCATACAAATTTTAGTGAAAAATGGAAGGGTATGTATAGGTATTTTAAGGCAGAAACAGTTTCCAAGAAGGACATTCCAGGAATAATTAATGAAAAAGGGGAGTGTGTATGTGAGGATCTTCAAAAGGCAGAAGTATTCAGTTAGCAGTATGTAAAGATTGTTGGTTACAAGGATAATGTCGAGATAGAGGAAGAGACTAAGGCCAAAAAAGTAATAAAATTTACGTATGATAACAATGACATTTACAATAAGATACAAAAGTTGAAAACTAGAAAAGCGGCTGGAATTGATCAGATTTCTGGGGATATACTAAAGACAATGGGTTGGGATATAGTACCATATCTGAAGTACTTATTTGATTATTGTTTGGCCGAAGGAGCTATACCAGATGAATGGAGAGTTGCTATAGTAGCCCCTGTGTATAAAGGAAAGGGTGATAGACATAAAGCTGAAAATTACAGGCCAGTAAGTTTGACATGCATTGTATGTAAGCTTTCGGAAGGCATTCTTTCTGATTATATTAGACATGTTTGTGAAATTAATAACTGGTTCGATAGAAGGCAATTCGGTTTTAGGAAAGGTTATTCCACTGAAGCTCAACTTGTAGGATTCCAGCAAGATATAGCAGATATCTTGGATTCTGGAGGTCAAATGGACTGTATCGCGATTGACATGTCTAAAGCATTTGATAGGGTGGATCATGGGAAACTACTGGCAAAAATGAGTGCAATTGGACTAGACAAAAGAGTGACTGAATGGGTTGCTATATTTCTAGAAAATAGATCTCAGAGAGTTAGAGTAGGTGAAGCTTTGTCTGACCCTGTAATAGTTGAGAGGGGAGTTCCTCAGGGCAGTGTTATCGGACCTTTATGTTTTCTTATATATATAAATGATATGAGTAAAGGAGTGGAATCGGAGGTAAGGCTTTTTGCGGATGATGTTATTCTCTATAGAGTGATAAATAAGTTACAAGATTGTGAGCAACTGCAACGTGACCTCGAAAATGTTGTGAGATGGACAGCAGGCAATGGTATGTTGATAAACGGGGCTAAAAGTCAGGTTGTGAGTTTTACAAATAGGAAAAGTCCTCTCAGTTTTAATTACTGCGTTGATGGGGTGAAAGTTCCTTTTGGGGATCATTGTAAGTACTAGGTGTTAATATAAGGAAAGATCTTCACTGGGGTAATCACATAAATGGGATTGTAAATAAAGGGTACCGATCTCTGCACATGGTTATGAGGGTGTTTAGGGGTTATAGTAAGGATGTAAAGGAGAGTGCATATAAGTCTCTGGTAAGACCCCAACTAGAGTATGGTTCCAGTGTATGGGACCCTCACCAGGATTACCTGATTCAAGAACTGGAAAAAAATCCAAAGAAAAGCAGCTCGATTTGTTCTGGGTGATTTCCGACAAAAGAGTAGCGTTACAAAAATGTTGCAATGTTTGGGTTGGGAAGAATTGAGAGAAAGAAGAAGAGCTGCTCGACTAAGTGGTATGTTCCGAGCTGTCAGCGGAGAGATGGCGTGGAATGACATTAGTAGACGAATAGGTTTGAATGGCGTCTATAAAAGTAGGAAAGATCACAATATGAAGATAAAGTTGGAATTCAAGAGGACAAACTGGGGCAAATATTCATTTAGAGGAAGGGGAGTTAGGGATTGGAATAACTTACCAAGGGAGATGTTCAATAAATTTCCAATTTCTTTGAAATCATTTCGGAAAAGGCTAGGAAAGCAACAGATAGGGAATCTGCCACCTGGGCGACTGCCCTAAATGCAGATCAGTATTGATTGATTGATTGAAGCAAAGTTGGTCTGGGAACAGACCGATGTAAGGACAGTTTCGTCCGGGAACTGACTTCCTTCCTACAGTATGCTGTTGATCGTAACTGCGAGCTCACTGCATTCGCTTTAGTGCACCTTGATACAATCTTACTTACTATATTACCATCCTGGGAGAACACACATCCTAAACACTTGAAATTATCTACCTGTTCCAGTTTTGTACCACCGATCTGACATTCAGTTCTGTTGAATTTCTTACCTATTGATATCAATTTAGTCTTCGAAAGGTCTAATTTTCATACCATGCTCATTGCACCTATTCTCAAGTTCCAAGATATTAGACCGCAGGCTTTCGTTACAATCTGCCATTAGGACCAAGTCGTCGGCATTGGCCAGCCTGCCTAATAAATTTCCAACTAAAAGAATCCCTTCTTGACACTTCATACCTTCCAGCAGATGATCCATGTAAACTACTGAAACATTTCGGCTAGACTGACTAATTTACAAATATAAAAATATGAATTAAAATTAAAGAGATGAAAATAATATTCATTAAATAAAATAAAATACTCAATCGTCGGACTGTGTACTCACACTTAGTTCTTACCTGATTACTTACACATACAATATTTGATGGGCGTCAGCTACAACTCAAGACAGCAATAATAGAATGAGAGTCTTGAATATCCCCAGAGTGTGGTTAATAAGCTTATTTAGACATCATAACATATAGGTTCTAGGAAAAGGAGATTGTCGTTTTGTTTCCCCATTAAACTTGAGGTTATACAATTCTACCATTGAAATAAAACGATTAATTAATTTGATAATTGAACAAAATATATTTTTAAATTATGTCACAAAAATAGTAAGACTTGCTGCGATAAATGAGATGAAAATATAAAATTATGATATTACAACTGAAAGAAACTAGTCATTAAATTTGAATTCCTCTTGAACGGACATTTAAAAGTTATACAAGATATTTATCCCTCACTGTTCACTTGACTGTACCTTCAACACTTTGAGTGTAATTACGATGAATTCCTTTGAGTTGGTGTTTGCTATAGGTGTCTCAAGCCTAATTTGGTGATGTATCCTTTTTTCTTCACTGACGAGATCGATCATGGCTTGAAATTAGATTCACACTCCGGACATATAATCCATATGACGACTGACGACTAAATATCCATGTAACTGCTGCTTCTCCATCCAGATGACTGACTACTATCATCTCAGTAGTACCCCGTCTCCCACTGACTTCATGGCAAGTTTCTCCGTACATATGACTTCATGGCTAGTCTCTCCGTTCAACTGAACTGACCAACTGAGGTCTCACCTTCCAATTCTGACGCTATAATGTACAGCCAGATTATATAGACATTAGTTGACACACCTACACAATCTCCAAAAATAACTATAATGTTCCTCCCACCCAACTCTAAATGTTACATGCTACGGTGAAATTGCCTGGGGCACTCTAGGTTTCTCCCAAAAAATGAGCCCACTGCTAAATGCACACAATGACAGTGCGATGACTCGGCAGTTACGCTAGCAGTATTGCACAATGTTGCAATGTCAGAAGTTATTTCACACAATACATCTAAATGTATACATACATGTATACATATGTATATGTATATGTATGTATACATCTATATGTGATGTTATGCAGCAAATCTTATTTTTACATGGTTAAATGCTAATATTCACACACATATAGATACACAATAAATTAAATACAATCACGCAAGCGATAATTATTACAGAATTGAATTGAATAATAATAATAACAATAATAATATAGATATCATTTTGTAACGGGATTTGAACCGTTACACTACGAACAACAATGGTAAAAGATTACGGCTTTCTATAACCCCTGTAAGTACCCTGAACTAAGAACTCATTCTAACATCAATTCTCACTTGAGCCCAATTGTGAACATAAATGCCTCTGCTTGATTTTAATAATCGATACTTAATCCCATAGTCTCCCAGTATGTTGAACATCCTTTCTTTCGGTACCCTATGAAGATCTATAAAGATCTATGAAGATCTATGAAACATAAACACAACTGTCTATTCTTCTCGTAGCATTTTTCAATTATCTGGCGCATACTAAAAATCTCATCCTGACAGCAGCCCCTGTGTGGTCTGAAACCACACTGGTTTTCATCCAACTTCATCTCAACCACTGATCGCACCCTCCCTTCCAAGATGCCACTGAATACTTTGCCTGGTATACTAATCAATGAGCTATCTCGATAGTTGTTGCAATACTTCCTGCTCCCTTGCTTACAGATAGGTGCAAATACTGCTTTTGTCCAATCTGAAGGTACCTTACCAACAATCCATGTTAATCTTAATACTCTATGAAGCCATTTCATCCCTGTCTTCCCACTGTACTTCACCATTTCAAGTCTAATTTCATCTATTCATGCTGCTTTATGACAATGGAGTTTATTTACCATCCTTTCCACTTCCTCAAGCGTAATTTCACCATCATCATTATCCTCCTCCCCATGACCTCGGTTGTTCGCAACACCACCAAGAGGATTTCCTTTTACGTTGAGAAGATTTTTCAAAATATTCCCTCCACGTGTCAAGTGATTCCCTGTGATCTATTATGAGTTCACCTGAATTACCTAAAATACTGTTCATTTCCTTTTTCCCTCCCTTCCTAAGATTCTTTATTACTGTCCGAAAAGGTTTCCCTGCTGCTTGACCTAGCCTTTGCAGGTGATTACCAAAATCTTCGCACGACTTCTTTTTTAATTTAACAGTTATTTGTTTCGCTCTCTTTCTTTCATCTCTGCATCAGCCCTTGTTTGGAGCCATTTCTGATAAGCCTTCTTTTAACGTTTACAAGCTGCTCTCACCGCATCGTTCCACCAAAATGTTCGCTCTTTCCCATCTTTACACACAGTTGTTCCTAGGCATTCCCTTTCTGATTCTACTACAGCATCCCTGTATGCCACCCATTCTCTTTCTATATACTGAACCTGCTTACTTTCTACAGTTCGAAACTTCTCACTTATCATATCCATGTACTTCAGTCTAATTTCCTCGTCCTGGAGATTTTTACCCTTATTCGTTTACAGACAGATTTCATTTTCTCTACCCTAGGCCTAGAGATACTTAGTTCACTAGAGATCAGATAGTGGTCTGTATCATCGAAAAATCCCCCGAAAACTCTTACATTCCTAACAGATTTCCTTGATTCGAAGTCGCTTAAGATATAGTCTATTATGGATCTGGTACCCCTAGCCTCCCATGTGTGACGGAGAATAGCCGTCTGCTTGAAGAATGTATTCATAACTCCTAAACCCATACTAGCACAGAAGTCCAGAAAACGATTCCCCTTGTCATTAGCTTCCATATCTTCCCCACATTTGCAAATCACCCTTTCGTATCCTTCAGTTGTATTTTCAACTCTCGCATAGAAATCGCCCATTAGCACTATTGTATCCTTGTTGTTGACCCTGACCATGATGTCTCTCAATGCTTCATAAAATTTGTCAACTTCATCCTCATCTGCACTGAGACAATTCCCGTCCTAATTCCTCCAACTGACAAATCTACCCACATCCTTCGCTCATGTACGTGCCTAACAGAAACTATGTTGCGTGCAATAGTATTCCTGATGAACAGTCCTACCCCATACTCTGCCCTTCCTTTTTTAACACTCGTCAAGTACAACTTATAATCTCCTATCTCTTTCTCGTTATCACCCCTTACCCGAATGTCATTTACTCCTAGCACTTCCAGATGCATTCTCTTTGCTGACTCAGCCAGTTATACTTCCTTTCTCCCATAAGCCCTATTAATACTGACAGCTCTCCATCGAATTCCATTTCGTTCGCCAAGTTGTTTCCAAGGAGTCCCTCGCCAGTCAAATGGGAGTGGGACTCCATTACTCCCATAGGTCCGAGGCTTGCTTAAAATGTTCTGAGCTCGGTAGATTCATGAAGCAGGATACTACCCTACTTGCACATAGTCCAAGGGAGGATCTCTCCTCTAACGGGTTATGGGCCACCGGTAAATTGTATAGTCCTAGCCGTCTGAGCACAAGGAGAGCCACGACTCAGAATATGTCCGAGATGCCCATTCCCATTCCGTAGCAACTGGTATGCCGACTCTCAGGACCACTTACTAGGCCACTTAGCCGTTGCCCATGGTTCACGAACTAGGACGTGACTACAGTAACCCACACCATGAACCATGCTACTGATCATAGACGGAAAAACAGAAGGGAAATGAGCATGGGTGGAGGATATTATTCCACGTTACGGCAAGTTGATACGGGAAGTCAAACATAAGAATATAATTACCCTATAATGGTCGCCAACGTTCTGTGAGAAGAAGGTACAAGAAAAAGATGACGGAGGAGCAAGGTGCGAGGCCAATATATCGCAAGATGATATTCATCCTTCCTGTGCTCATCTTACTTTAAGGTGTATATTGATTTACAAAGATAATGCGTAATATTATGCTATGATGGCTGATCAACACTGACAGCAAAACCTACACTTTGGAACCAATGCGTAGTTACTGTATATACTGCAACCCTCGTTTATGACACACGAGTTTACGGTTTTACAATTTGCTTTTTCAGCTTTGTAATTAGAAAAAATAATTTCCTCTCTAGAAGCTTTGATAAAGGTGGCTGACATTCAAATAGAGTTACTGTAAATGGACCCTTTATCATTCATCGCCGGAGGTAACATAATCAACTGACAAGCACAGCAGCTTATCGAAGTTCAAATAGTGAAGTTCAAATACTGCTTTATGGAATGATGAACGCTGGTAATGACACGATCGTGCTCTGTAACGGCGTTTACTGACGTGTGTGAAGTTTACAATGGATATATTGCTTCCACTCTCCTCTCGCTTTATAATTCCCTCTCTACCTCTCTGTCTCCTTTTATCTCCCTCTCTAGTTCTCTGATTCATAGCATACGGGAAGTTCTGTGCCAAATCGGGCAGAAAGTGGCAAAAAATGAATTTTACCAAATTGTAAAATTTTAAAATTTATATTGAAATGCGTAAAAATCAAAATTATGTGAAAAATGTTTTCCTGACTCTGCTAGCGATCACGGACAAACTAGTTAAAATTTGTCATCATATAATGCTATTTTTCATTTCCTGAACCGGTAGAATGACTGGAAACAGGCTGTAGATTTTCATTGTTCACTTTCATTATTTTTCATAATTTCCAAGGGCTATATTTCAGTTAACTTTAAAGATAGATAATCGAACGTAGGCTATTTTTTCACCCTTCTTATTCATATGTTAACCATATGAGCTGTTTACAGTATCAATGAGATAATAATTAAAATGTTGATTTTATTTTTATTGCAAAACTAGCATTTGTGCCCGTTGTTCGCACGAGAATTTGCAGTCGATTACATGTTTCCTTCAGGAATTCATGAGAAGTAACATAGTTCTATTCACACATGTAATGCGACATGTTAAAATGATATTTTCATAGGAAAGCGCATGGCAGTAAGGTGAAATATTGTGCTATTTACTTTACGTCGCACCGACACAGATAGGTCTTATGGCGACGATGGGATAGGAAAGGCCTAGGAGTAGGAAGGAAGTGGTCGTGGCCTTAATTAAGGTACAGCCCCAGCATTTACCTTGTGTGAAAATGGGAAACCACGGAAAACCATCTTCAGGGTTGCCAACGGTGGGGTTGGAACCCACTATCTCCCGGATGCAAGCTCACAGCTGCGCGACCCTAACCGCACGGCCAACTCGCCCGGTAGAGAAATATTATGAAGCTGAACAAAGTCGAGAAAGAGAATGAAGATGATTTCCGAATCTATTGCACAGGACAGTTCCTGGTCCGAAGTTGTGCGAAATTCTACATGGTTCTCAGGATTCATATTGCATCTCTGACCACGGGTGTGGCGTTCTAACGTTGATGATACCTCCCTTAATATGTGCCGTTATGAAAATGGTAAAATGGTTCTTTAGTTTTCCCATTACCCATCTTGAAGTGATTTGAACGTCATGTCCCACGGGACTTGGACTAAACATCCAATTTTTCGAAATCACCTGCATTATTATCCGTCGTACGATAAATATGTATATGGCATAAAGGAACGGAAATAACGTATTCTTAAACGTTTGTTATATACAGCCTTTTTATATACCTAATGTTTAAAATATATTTCAGATTAATCTTCCTATAAATACCAACTCCATGTGATTACCATAACATAATACGCACCTGATAACACAATCTTGAGCAAGTAGGTTCCAAATACGTAATTTGGTTGAAATAAGTCTAGTAGTTTTCAACTTTTAGGAACACACACACACACACACACACACGCACACACACACACACACCAAAGGGAGAAGTTCTACCTCAAGTTTCCTCGGTGTTCAGTTACATTTGGTGGGGTTAATTTCCAAGCTGAGTGAAATATTATGCATCCTCCTGTTGTGGATCCTTCAAATAACTCTATGTTTGCGAGGGTGTCCGTCACTGGCTGCAGAGCACGAAGCCCGTAGAAAATAGTAATTTTCTCCGTCATTTGAAGAGCAAGCGAAATTATGTACATAACAAAAATTATTTTAAATGAAGGGGCGTTTCACATGTAGTCTACAGATTTTACATATAATCAATAGTGTAAGACAAAATTGAAAAACTATTCTGGTATTCTTATAAATCCCCGTTCTGTTTTAAATGATATGCATGTAGAAACCTGTTCCTGGATGAGTGGACTATAAATATGAAGTTTGGTCGAGATATAGTCAATAGTGTAAGAGAAAAATGAAAAAAATATTCCTCTCGGTATTCCTATAAACCTCCAGTCCGTTCAGTGATTTTTAAATAATATGCATATCGAAACTTGCTTGTGGATGAGTAGACTCTAAATATGAAATTAGGTGTAAATAGTGTAAGAGAAAATTAAAAAACTCCAGGTCTTCATATAAGCCCCAAGTCTATTCAGTGATTCTTGAATGATGTCCATATGGAAACCTACTCCTGGATGAGTCGACTCTAAATATGAAGTCTGGTCAAGATATAATCAATAATGTAAGAGAAAATGAAAAAACTCCAGGTCTTCATATAACCCCCAAGTCTATTCAGTGATTCTTGAATGATGTGCATATGGAAACCTACTCCTGGATGAGTCGACTCTAAATATGAAGTCTGGTCGAGATATAATCAATAATGTATGAGAAAATGAAAAAAAATTCTGTTCTTCCTATAAACCCCCAGTCTGTACACTGAATTTTAAATGATATGCATCTCGAAACCTGCCCCTGGATGAGTAGACTCTAAATATGAAGAGTGGTCGAGATCTACTCAGCCCTTTACCCTTGATGGTGGAACAAACAGACAAAGAAACACGAAACCTAAAAAACTTCTGATACGATCTTTAGCTGGCCCAAAACAGATACATATATAAAAATATGGCGAAATAAATGACATTACAGACAGCGGCCCTCTACAAATTTATTTATAAAATCAGTTACAGTAATGAACTCTAGAGAAACTGTCTGGTTCTCTTAAATGTTGGGTAGCGATAGGTTTATAAGGCTTTTCCGTTAACCGTTTTCTTACTCTGTAGGCAGAATATAATGACATATTAGCTTGTACGGCGAGACGCGACAGGGATTTTGTTGAGTTCTAAGAGTGCTCCTATTTCATCCAGCTTTTCCTCTGTTAAAACAGTTCGTCTCCTAAATTACGTTTCGTATTTCTATGGGGAGGGAGGATGGCAGGAAATTTGCAAATGAATCGAAAGCGGCATTCTAACAGAATAATGCTTCGCATAACACAACACAATGAATACAAGCTGTTCTACTGCATAAGTCACCCATTAAACGATCAGTAACACTTGTATGCATACAGAAACTACGCTATTTCAAAGCTATCACATTGAGCACACTATCAGTACCACAGATGTTAAACGTAACTAATGCAATGAAGACTCGGAAGTTATCGCTTAATCGCTACTGCATTAGATCACATCAGCCGAACATGAAACAATATATCTCTCGGCAAGTTCGTCTCCAGCGTGGTTTCTTGTTCGGAATGGACCCGGTGGTGCAGAATTTCTTCACTAAATTACTTATCATATTCTTATGGGGAGTGAGGATGCCAGGAAATTTGCGAATGAACAGAGAACGGCACTCTCTAAGAGAATAATGTTCCGCGTAGCACAACACAATGAATACACGCGGTTGTACTGTGATGATGATGATGATGATGATGCTTGTTGTTTAAAGGGGCCTAACATCGAGGTCATCGGCCCCTAATGGTACGAAATGAAATGACAACAAAAAGTTCAAAATCATCCACTGACCAAAATAAAAATATGTCATGAAGAATGGATGGATGGACATGAACCCCCAAAAAAGAAACAAGCAAACAAAAAACAGTGGATTCGACTCAAAAATATCATAAATAATAGTATGACTGACCAAGGGACCACTTACAAAGCAAAATTCTGAATCGAGGATGCTTGATGTCTAAAGGGGTTCGAAATCCAGGTCTAAGGCCCCTCAGAATGGTACATGTCTCGAGTAAAGTAGAACCATGGTATTTGTCATGTTGGGGTACTAATCAAAAGTAGTGAAGACTCACGGTGTTCCACACAAGATGATGCTACTCACAAGTATTGCAATTCGTACAGGTAACGCAGACCTATGGTGTTTCTCACACAATGGCGCCACTCATAGCCAACGCAAACCGAAGAGGTTCCTCACCTAGGTGTACTAGTCACGGGTGCCGGTATTCCCGTGGTGTTCCTCACATAGTGGGTACTACTCACAGGCAACGCAGACCCACGGTGTCGTTCATATAGTGGTACTACTCACAGGCAACGCAGACCCACGGTGTCGCTCATATAGTGGTACTACTCACAGGCAACGCAGACCCACGGTGTCGCTCATATAGTGGTACTACTCACAGGCAACGCAGACCCAAGGTGTCGCTCATATAGTGGTACTACTCACAGGCAACGCAGACCCACGGTGTCGCTTATATAGTGGTTACAACTCACAGGCAACGCCCAAACCCGCGGTGTTGCTCACATACAGTAGGTACGACGCACGGGTACTGGAAACCCACAGACCAGCCTCTTTGCTGCTACTAATCACAAACCTATTTCGTACCTAATATAGTGGTGCTACTCGCAAGTACAGGCAACCCATGGTGTTCCCCGCGTGATGGTACGAATCAAAAGTAGTTTCATTGTTCTAATTCAATCATCCCTTGGTCGCCCCTATTAGTCGCCTCTCACGACAAGCAGGGGATACCGTGCGTGTATTTTTCGTCTGCGTCCCCCACCCACACGGGGTAGAGAGAGAGAGAAAAAAGAATAAGAAGAAGAAGAAGAAGGGATCCGTCACTTCGAAAAATGAAGTAACGGACGAAGAAAGGCAAGGGCCACGAAGGGCGTGAAAATGAAGGACTCCCTAGGCCTCGAATGCTCTAATACCGTCGGGGTCGGAAAAGAACAAGAGTTGACCAAGGGAGGTCGGACAGGATAGACGAAAGTGAGGAGCCTGGCACAAGTGAGTGGAAGCAATGCCAAGACTCAGCTAAGGGTCCCGTGATCGCCAATCCACACTCCCAATTTGAGAGCCCCTTGGGCCCCTTTTAATCGCCTCTTACGACAGGCAGGGGATACCGCGGGTGTATTCTACATGTGCGTCCCCCACCCGCAGGGGGTAGTGTGTTTGGCCCGCAAGAGGTATTTTATTTCCCTCAAGTCCGCCGGCAAGCCGGTTAGGACCCTCCTATCCGCCACCTGGGACGCGCCACGTGGGAGTATCACCTCTCCCCCTGCTACGCCAGCGTAGTAGGTTCGTGGAGTTGTACTGTATACATCACTCATTAAACATACGATTACTTTCGTATTCATACATTGAACACACTATCAATACCACAGATGTTAAACTAAACTATTGTGTTCGAGATACGGGACTTATCGCTTAATCATTACTGCATTACATCACATTAGCTCAACATGAAGCAATATAGCTCTCAGCAAATGAGTTACCCGGCCGTGCCATCGCCTTTCCGTATAGATCCCCGGACACTCACCCAGAGCTAGAAAAGAGACCCTGTAAAAAAAGCATGATGAAAGAATTCTAATTTTATCGTCGAAAGAAAAATTCTAATGACGAAGGAAAGAGCAAATATAATTGTAATGCAAATTAATACCAATATTTACTTGAAAAGTTCATGCACCTCATAACCTATTAAGCAGGGCACATTCAAGACCGACTCCAATCCTCAGACCGTAATATTAAAAAAAAAAAAAAAGACATGGCGGCCGAAGTAGCCGGATTGCTGGTATTGCCTAACACGAAAATATCATGTACATACTATATAAACGGTGGTAATTTAATATGATAAATGCAGAATCGTAGGGAAAATCACTTTTACACGTATGAAAACGCTTCGCCAACAAGTACGCACCACATATAACCAACTAGAATCACATATATTCTACTAGAAAAGAGACCAATAAGCTGATTATTTAGATATTTCAATTCGTCACATAACGTTTTCTCTTAGATTACGTTTCGCTGGATAGATGAAAATACATGATAAAACTGTTAAAATGATATTTCTAACATCATTTTGAATGTTTCAAAATAAATAAAGGTGCGAAAGTCCTCGATTTATTCCCTCTCATGAGAACTGTGAAACATAACGTGTTGCCTTATTTTTGAAGTAGTGGACAATTTCTTAAATTCACCACCCAATGAATGGGAAGTACACCTGAAATAATAATGTTATTGGCTTTACGTCCCACTAACTACATTTTTACGGGTTTCGGAAACGTCAGAATGCCGAAATTTAGTCCTGCAGTAGTTCCTTTACGTGCCAGTAAATCTATCGACACGAGGCTGACGTATTTGAGCACCTTCAAATACCACCGGACTGAGGCAGGATCGAATCTACCAACTTGGGACACCGTCTGAGACACTCAGATCAAGTACACCCGAAATGATTATGTTAACCCAATGAGCGGCCCTGGTAATGTTAATATAATGTTGACATATGGCATAACAGCACTTCACACAATGATAGTAACCTTAGTAATGAAACGTTCAGACACTAAAAATATAATAGGTTTTTTTACCCATTAAATAACATGAGTGCAAAAACTCTATTGACTAAACATTGATATTTAATCACATGGACGAGCTTCAGTTCGGCGCAGTCTGCTTGATAACACATAGCCACAGCATGAATCGGAAGGTGTTGGTAGTGTAAAACCCTACGTTACAAACCCAGCTAATCCCTCTAAGTCACTATGTTTTTTGTGTAACTGTATACAGATTGCTCCAACTGTCACACTTATAAGTTTTGCTATACTCCAAGATCCAGCCAAACATTTCCTTAGGCAAAGCACAGATTATTGTAAAATACACTTGCATCTAAATCACTAGACACTTTGAAGCACATAGACACTGGCGGAATATCACAATATCAATTATATTCTATCTAAGTTAATATTTTTCTAGGAACACGAATAGTTTGTAAGTAGAGAGCTGGCTTCCCTAACCTCAGACTTATTCTCAAAATGATGTATGCATGCTACGGTTTTGCCATTGACTTCAAAATAATCACGATGTATATTCCTAATCGATTTCTCTTCTAATGTTCTATTCCGTAGGAAACTTAAGATTAGTTGTATGAGTGGCATTGCCATAGTTAGACTAAAAACTGGTCCACCTAGTGCACTCATGTTCTTTAATGGGCAAAAACACGATCAAAACAAGCACATCCTCACATTACTGCGTATAATTACAGATCCTATGTATCCACTGACTCATATAAATACACTCGCACACTTATATTCTACAATGAAACTAACATTTATCGTCAACTTTCATCAAATTACACCGACTACATACGATAACAACAAACCTAAACTAACCCACATTTCCAACAAATCCGGCTACTCGATTCGCCATCTTTTAACGATCGAGAGTAGCATTAAGGTCTGAGGATTGGAGTCGGTCTAGGCACAATTGGATGCCGTTATGCATCACTAGACCAAGCGCCAAAAGTTGGTTGCGAGATAATCGCGTTTAAATTTGGTTCTATGTGTAAATTCGGGCGAACATAATTTTACTAAATATGGTATTACTGGTGTTGTAGGATAATAGATTGTACCTTCTCACCAAATTTCAACATTTTTATAATCGCACTACATAGATTTTCTTCAAGAAATGGCGCTTAGTCTACTGATGCAATTTAAGGTTTTTCTCAAGTGCGAATAATGTATCACGATGCTACACCAATAACCCCTAACTCTTGAGTATCTACTGAGTAAAACTTCAAAAAAATACAACGTGGTGGCAGCCATGATTAAAAACTGAATCTCCTACTGTTTGAAAAGGCCCGCTAAGTGCTTGAACCACCACGAGCCGCGCCACAACTCCGGTACATTATTCAAGTTTTAAATGGAGAAATTCTAGAAGGGAAGCTATTCTCTAAAGTCGTTGCTAGGAATTTCAACTTATTTGAGTCAAATACAAATGGTAAGACATGAGCCATTCTAGTCTATACAATTTTTAATGGATTTTCCTTCACGATAGGCCTATTATATTCTGAGAGTACAGTATTGACGTGATATTTTTAAGCCTATGGATAAGTTTTGTTCTGCTTGAGAAAGAAAATGTGATTAAAGATATTTTCTCCCATAAATACACACAAATCACTGGGCATCTAATAAGATTGTTGCTCTCAGTTCATTCAATCTCGAAATCAGGATCTCCATTAAATTCATCTACGTCATCCACGATCTGAGAATCTGCTTGAAGATTCTGGTAAAATTGTTTGGCATCTGTAGGTATTAGGTGCATCAGCGAACCAAAGTCTCTTAGTTTGGCTTCAGAGATAGGGTTTCCTTTTGGCCACAGAGGTATTAATGCCTGGTGAAATGGAACTCTACTTTCCCGTGGTCGTCCGTGTCTTGACTTATTTAGATTTACTTCCTGAGATTCACCATCAAATTCTAGAGAATGATTCTCAGACGCAACCTTCTTAGCAAGCTGCATTAGTAACATTGTCCTTCTCCTTACGTTTCGAAGTACTTGATACATCGCTGAATTTCGTCTCTTGATAAACCACTCAATGTATCACCACGTAAAAATGTCAGCACTATCGAAAATGCGGGCTCCCACGCTGTCATCCGCGCGCAGTGTGAGGAATGTGGCGCTTGATCCAATGATGCAGACTGGAAAGTCGCATAGTCTACTGATGCAATTTACGTTTTTACTGATTTCCGCTTTGTCGCTTAGGTTTTCTGTTTACTAACAACTAACGGCCTCTTGTAATGCAGTGGGGAATTTTTTATAAATAGTTCAAGCCTTCCTCTACAAGATGGCGCTAAAATCTCAATTTTCATCAAATGGCGCTTAGTCTACTGATGCATAACGGCATCCAATTATTAGCACTGTTTACGATAGGCAATGAGTTGCCTAGCTACATGAAAGTACATCTCGATCACGGCTTGTTGGATTGGTATTTCCAAATACCAGGCAATGAGTGTACTACTATCGTTGCATGGCCTCCTATCATGACGGCATGTTCCCATCCTCCTATATACAGCCACGGTCAAGAAATTCCTAGCAAGAAGGGTACTTTATAAAACATGGCGGCATGCTCCCATCCTCCTATGTACCGTACAGCAATTCATGCCGGACTATCGTAATACAGCGTAAGTTGCTGTAGCCTAGCGACAATCTGTCCATCAAGGTCGATCCAATTCTGGTGCGGCTTTGCAATAAAATTATTTTCATAAAATTACTCATCATAAAAAGACTACGCATCGGATTTCGTTCAAACCATTTCTTAAACCGTCTCAGTCGTAATAACAACAAATTGTGAAGTGTTCAGCGAAATAGGTCCAGTAGTTTTGGAGTCCTTGCGAGACACACAGACACACACACACACACACAGAGTTTCACTTATATATATATATCCATATGTCAATGATTTTTGTTCCAGCAGTTGAATAAATCTTCGTTGTCAACTTTATAGGGTTGTGAATGACATACGAATGCCCATAATTTCCATGCAAGTAAGTGGTTCCGCAGCCTATTCCGGAGCTAGAACGTACAAACGAGTCGTTCACAAACTTATGGAATAAATAGAACCGTGTCTCTCTTCTTTCTTTTTTTCCCGCCAAACTTACGAAATAAATTTCCCCACTCTTCTTCTTCTACACCACTATTTATTTATTCTCTCACTTTCTTCGTTACGCTTTCATTCCTTCAGTCTAGAAGCTCTCCATAGTCGATATTTCCTTTGTCGGAAGTTGGTCTCAAATTTCTTTTATTAGAGGGGAGGGGGGAAGGCGTAGTAGCTAAGTGACATCGTAACAGGCATCTCACCAAAGCAGGGGGAATATGACTTGGTAACTGTGGCGTCCTAGCAGACACCGGCCTTTCATCCAGTTGCTTGTGCTATATCTCTGCTATGCGACATCCCATTATCAGCCTTCATTGTCTTCTGACTCTGATGGTATTAGGCTTCCGGGGCCTAGTTTTACGCTTTTCTTTGCGCTTCCATTTCTTTTAACTTAGTTTTCAAAGGTTCTAAAGTCTTCCATTTTCCTCTGATTAGTATTAAGAGAATAATAATAATAATAATAATAATAATAATAATAATAATAATAATAATAATAATAATAATAATAATTGCACCTGTAGTACACCTTCTCCGCCCACTTAAACTGCGCGCCTTCTATAAGGCCATCTATGTAATTGAACGTGAACTAATGATATGCAAGATACTTGAATTTTCAACTATTAGATGCCTCTACCATCGGCTTAAGTGCCCCCTCTGGCGGGATTGACGACAATTAATTCTTAAGTGAAAGTTAATTTTCAGAGGTGGCTAACCTTAGTTTTGAAGATTGTTTTGTTCTTGTATAAAGGTTTTCAACACTTCTGCCCCCTCAGTCTCCTGTATCTATCAACCAATTAGAAATTTTGTGAGTATTTTCTCTAGCCGATTAAAATTCGGGGTGTGTACAGGCATCCAGCCTATCTGTAAAGTGTTCTGTAAACTTAAAAGCTGGGCACTTTAGGGCTGTGTCGTCTTTGTCATCGCTTTAGTGAGTGCGGCGTGTTCTTCGGGGGCAGGGGCCGCAGGTCGGCGTTCCGAAGACCCAGCAACTCAAGGTAACGCCAGAATTTTCTTAACATGTGATACCTCCAGGCAGATAGCTTGAAGGGAAGGTTTCAAACTTCTTTTATTCATGTGAAGTTCTAGTGTCATGATTTAAATGTAGATTTTCGGCATGTCTGGGGAATCTGTTCAAATCCCAACTGGAAAATATGTAAACTAAGAGAACAAAGAGCGATTACCCTCTGTTGATTCCCATTCAACTTGGTGTGGGGTGACTAAAGTTACTGATATCTAAAATTCTTAACACTCTTCTGGAATTTAATGATTCTCATTTAGTCACCCCGGCGTAGAATAGGCTTAACCTCTGTATTTCTGGGCCATAAGCCCACTTAAGGTTTTTAAATATTCTAGAAGGAGTGCAAGTGTTTTACCTCCTAGTCTTTTGTTCGTGGCCAATCATGTTAAACCTTTTCTTTTTAAATTAAGGCCGTTTCGAATGGGCACTCATTGCCCCTGTTTATTTAGTAATTGTTTATATACCAGTGTGTAACAAACTGTTGAGCGTTAAATAAGCCCACATCAGGGCAAAGATGTGTAAATACTTATTTAAGAACAACCTACAGGTTGTGAGTGCGCTAGTAAAATCTTATGCCTCTGAAAGGCTGGGCTGTATTAACTTTTTGGAGCTCAGACTCCTAGGCTGTGTAAATTAGTGGAGCAAACATGCTCTTATAAAATAGTGTACCTGTTCAGAGCTGTAATGCTCATCCCTTTGTATATTATAATGTTGGTAATTCTCTGCAGTTTTTTATCTAATGTTTTGGACTTTAAGTGATTGTTGTTATGGTTTATTCAGATCTTCTGTTTATCAGATTTTAATACAAAAGAAAAGAGGAAAGAATTAAAATATCAAAATTTAGTGCATTAACTCATGCTCCGGTCAATTCCTTGTCCGCCCATTTACCCCAACACTTTGTTACATCTCTGTAAGCCACGGAATGTCCTTATCATTAATAATAATAATAATAATAATAATAATAATAATAATAATAATAATAATAATAATAATAATAATCATAATAATAATAATAATAATGTATATTTAAAACACAAGGCTATTTCTTAGGACAGTCCATCTGCAGTTTCTACAGACTCGATTTACGTAATTACTTTTATAATGAAAGGTTTTTCCCGGCAGATATTTTATCACAACTAGTTTTGAATGATTAATGATTTTGTACACTAACATTGTCGTTTACAATGCCGTATGTTAGTTCACCGAATGGCACAGGGTTATGCTGTGTCAACAGCGTTATATAGAAATCTAAGGTCGGCTACTTTTCCACACCACCTAACCCGTGTTGACTGATTCTGCTGAAACTCGAGATTTTCTTGATTTTCAGGATTTCAAACATTTCACTAAGAAGAAATTGTTCTAATTATTCACATACCAATGTAACTACCAATGTCCCCTTATCAGTCTGTGCATTATTAATTTATTTGGGAAACCAAAACAGCGAGAAGCCGAATTACAGAGTTCCGCAAAGGAAAAATATATTTACAGTGGAGTAGCACAAGGCAAACATAAAAAATAAGTGGAAGAACAATGAGGAAATAACATCTAATGATATGAATACAGGAAAAAATTAAAAACTAACAAAATAACAAAATAACTGTAGAGACACAACAATTAAAAACAAAATATAAAGGCAAAAGAAACAACGAGTAAAATTGAAAATTGAACGTAAGACGAAGAGAAGAACTTATCGCTAGGCACAGTAAGATAAATACAGATATAACACATAAGTAATGGTATAGAACAGTAAAAAATAAATAAATGAATGAATATTACATTATGTACAAAAGAGAAGACAGCAAAGAGAAGAGAAAAAAGGAATATGAAGAAAATGAACTAGGTTAAGTTAAGGAAGAATCGATTAAAGGAGGCATACCAAGAAAAAACGTCCAAGTTCCTGTCAGAAGATAAAGAGTTAAGGAGGGTTGGTATGCGGATAAATAGACTTCTTTGTACGAGAGAAAGGCGGGAATACGGAATATGTAGGGGCGGATTAGTCCTGGTTTTGCGAGTTGGAACATGTAAGGAAAAGAAGGATGCAGGTTCGGAGGAACGAAATAAACCGTTAACAGCGTTATGTAGAAATCTGAGGTAGGCTACTTTCCAACACCAGCTAACCCGTGTTGACTGATTCTGCTGAAACTCGAGATTTTCTTGATGTAGAATACCTCGCAAACATCGGATACGATGCTATATGTTATGTTAACTGTTCAAAATCCTTTGGATGATACTTGGTCCACACTAAATGAATATCATTCCTCAAAAGCTTTCGGACTGATTGGGTCTTCTTGGCGAAATTTTCAATGAACTTCAACACATTATTAACAAGCCCAAAACTCTTCCTAATATCGCTCTTATTTTGAGATGTTGGATATTGGAAAATAGATTCATTTCTTTCTGGGTCAACTTTTATTCCGTCACAGTATACTATGTAACCTATATATTTCCTTTCAGTTTCCCTGAATTCTCATTTCTTCAAGTTAAGTGAAAGACCAGTATCAGTTAATAGGTAGATTCAGTGCAAATTTTTATCATGTTCAGTGATATCACGACCAGTCACAAGAATATAATCCACATGCACAAGTACACTGTCTAAATTAAGTGTCTTAATTAAGTCACATATTGTTTTCTGGAAGAACTCAGGATCACTTGCGATACTCTGTGGAATTCTTATTTTGTTTGATGATGCTTGTTGTTTAAAGGGGCCTAACATCGAAGGTCATCGGCCCTTATTTTGTTTGTGTAGTGCTCGACTTCATCTGCATATTGAAATGTATGTTAGTTTATTATGGAACGCCGCGTTGTGCCCGTTGTGGGTAATGTTAATGGCTCATTTCGTGCGGTTTCTTATTGTTTGTGTACTAATGAAGATCATCATCGTGTAAGTCGTCGAAAAATTGCAGCCGAGTGAGAACATTATGAAGGTTTATTGTAGGTGTCCGTTCATACAGAGTACGTATTAATAACGTGTCTTATTAAATACATTTAATATCAAAGGGTGGGGAGTACTCAAGTCATGTTGACTTGCAGTGCTTTGGTGACGTATATCCTGATTAACCATTCAAAGTGCATGTAAATGGTTACTGAAATATTGACTTTGGGACTGGAAATATCAGTAATGTTATACAATGTATCACGTCAGTCTTTTTTTCATCTCATTAACAACTATATAACTTAAATATTTTCTTTCAGTTTTATTGAATTCATATTTCTTCAAATTATGTGAAGGACGAACTTCAGCTAATAGATTCAGTACCCTGTGCAAATTTTTATCATATTCAGTAATGTCAAGACCAGTCATCAGGTTGAGGTCAGAAAGGGCATCCTGTCGTAAAAACCTGCTACGAAGATTCATATCACTTCATACCCGACCCCGTAGAGGAATGGGACAAGTGTTGTTATTGGTGGTAGCGATTATAACATTTATAACAATGATTATTGTTTTAAGAGGAAGTGCAAGTGGGCAACCATCCTCTATTAATAAACAGTTTACCGAGCCAGTTAGCCGTGCGGTTAGGGTTGCTTGGCTGTGAGCTTGCGTTCGGGAGATGGTGGGTTCGAATACCAACGACGGCACCCCTGAAGATGGTTTTCCGTAGTATCCCATTTTCACTCCAGGAAAATGCTGGAGCTGTATCTTAATTACGGCAACGGCCGCTTCCTTCCAACTCCTAAGCCTTTCCTATTCCATCGTCGCCATAAGACCTATCTGTGTCGGTGCGACGTAAAGCCCCTATAAAAAAAGCAAATAAAAAGGCAGTTACTCCCACCGTGGATGTTATGGCTCAAAATAGAGGCAATTAACCTTCATCGGTGGCAGAGAAATAGCAAATAAACGTATACACGTATAAACAAAAACAAAGCGATAAATACTGTAGAATAATTTCCCTATTCAATATACTGTAGATATGCGGTTTCTGTTACTATTAGAAATATAATTCCGCTTAACTTAGGTTATTTAAAATACCCAAGTGGTTATTGTTATGCACTGCTCTTTTCACAGCAGCACAATTCGACAGGTTACGTTGGCCTATGCTGTTGCAAGAAAAAGTACTTATTACCCGAAATTTGTATTCCTGATTGTATGAAAGAATTATTCACTGATCAGGAAAACAGAGTCTACATTCACCAGTGTAATAATGTATTTCATTTCGTATCCTTCGGTGCAAATATGAAATTATCTACTGGACATAGTGCCTACTGTTTCAGAATTCTCGATGCAGTACATCACAGTATATAGCTGTACATTTTGGATTTCAGGGAAGCAAATACATTTTCATGTGAAAGTACGACGAACAGTTCCTTTAGAAAAGGTGTTCTGAAGGTGATACACGGCGTTTTAATTTTATATAATCCTTGTGTACGGTCGTACAAATTATTATTGAAGAACAGGAATTCGGTTCAAAAGAAAACCGTGAGCCTATCAATCTGGCGACGCGTTATATTCATCAAACTTGAGAAGATCCTCAGTGGTATAACGATCCTACGTGCTGTGAGATCGTCAGGTGACGGTGCTCCGCCATCCAGTCGACACATTGCTGTCTGTGCAAAAAATGTTGGCTTAAAAAAAAATCGATTGCGATGCTATGCACTGCGGCCCTATTATGTACATACTCATCTGGTCATGCGGGGATACTTGCTGGCATATTTTAAAGCCAGCTGGAGGAGAGCGGAAAACAAAATTCCGCAATAATGTTCCTATGCGAGGACATATATTTCATACATGTTCATGGTTCGAGGTTCTCCTCCTAAAGCACAACAAATGTCACAACAAGTGATTGTTCATTATTATTGTCGCTTAGAAGGTGACTGAAATTTATCCACAATTAATAGGAAATCGCGAGTAGATTTATTTGCCGACCTAGCAGATTTCCCTCTGTAGGTGGGACCGGTAGAATAACATCCACGGTATTCCTTGCCTGTCGTAAAAGGCGACTAAATGGGGGGACCGGGATTTCTGAACCTTGGAGTGCGGGTTGGTGACCACTGTTCCCCAAGCTGAGTCTTGCATTGCTTCCACATATTTTTGCTAGGCTCCTCAATTTCATGAATCCTATCCGACCTCCCTTAGTGAACTCTTGTCCTTTTCCGACCCCGACGGTATTGGGTTCGCGAGGCCTAGGGAGTCTTTCATTTTCAAGCCCTTCGTGGTCCTTGGCTTTCTTTGGCCGGTGTCTTAAATTTTCTCTGATTAAATCGAATGAAATCAAATCAAAATAATTTGTTTTCAAATGACGTACCTACCCCCGTCGCAAATGATACAAAAATGCATTGTTTTCAACAACTAAATTTTAAATTCTTCTTCTTCTTCTTATTGCGTTCCGGCCTTCTAAGGACCACGTTACAATTTCAATTGTTCCTCCTTAGTTGTTCTTTCCTTTTCTTCCAGTATTCTTTCATTGTTTCACCGTGTTTCTTTTTCCTGTCTTCAGTCCACTTTGTGCCTGTTTTCCTTTCCTTCCTCCCTTGGAATCCTTCCATTTGTAAGACTTTCTTCCTAAAATCTTTCTTTCCAATAATTCTTCTTCTCGTATGTTGTTCCTTTCCAGGTCTTTCTTGACTTCTTGAATCCAGGTGGTAGTTGATTTCTTTTCCCAAAGGTACTTGAAATTATTATTATTATTATTATTATTATTATTATTATTATTATTATTATTATTATTATTTCGTATGGTATGTACAGGATACGGTGAAAAATCAATATACAAGTAATAAATGTCTAATAATATCCATTCATGATCACAAAAGATCACAATTTAATGTCCAAAGAAGTAATCCACTTCACTGCAGCGTCACTTGCATTCTGAAGGTCTTCATATCCTCCGTTGAAGGACCGTAATGGGTATTCCGTCACAAAATGATGAACTATCTGCCCTGCATCACCACAGTCACACTGAGGGCTAGGAGTTTTCAACCCACTTGTGTAGCCAGAAGTTACATCTTTCGTGAGTCTTCCGCACTCTCTTCAGAGACGTCCATATCCTCATTGCGAGATCGAAACCAGGAGGTTTCCTGCAGGGATCAGTGATCAGTTCTAGCTGATCGGGTTTGGATTTAATCCATTCTTCCCGCCAAGTTTCGTCCATATTGTACTTTTATTCAATCAACCTTTTGCCTAGTTGCCATGAGGGATGTCGTTATTGCAATCTCCCTTGCTTCTGGGGATAGCAGTCCTGATGTGTGACTAAGAAATCTTTTTAATCATTCGTTTTTAGAGCTGTTAGCCTTCGAAGCTGTGGAGGATGAATGTTGGATAATACTGGTAGCCACTTGAGTGGTGTGGATTTGAGAGTGCCTGATATTGTCCGCATTGTATGATTTAACTGCACATCAACTTTTTCTACTCGTGTACTGTTGATCCATACGAGACTACAATATTCAGCAACCGAGTAAACTAAGGCGAGAGCAGTTGTACGAAGAACAGTCGCAGTTGCTTCCAACTTGTACTATAAAGTTTGTAAAGGATGCTGTTACGTGTTCTGATTTTAGCTGCTGTTCTGCAGAGATGTTCTGTGTATGTCAAAGAGCCGTCAAGCACAACACACAGATATCTTGGTTGAGGGCAATACTTTAGCTGTTGACCTCTGAATTGTACTTGCGGAATGTAGTAAGCCCTCCTAATATCCAGATTCAGCCGTCGCAAGGTCTGTCGACTGGATTGCCAGACCTTTGTCATCAGCATATACAAACGTTCTGCAAGCAATAGGTGGAAGATCTTCAGTGTAGAGATTGAAGTGAAATGGAGCAAGGGATGAGCCCTGTGGTAATCCATCATTTAATCTGTAGGGCCTGCTTATGTTACCAATTTGGTGTAATTCAATTAGTCGGTCGCTGAGCAAGGTGTTGAAGAGTAAAGCTAATATTTTGCAAGGAATGATTTTCAAAAACTTCAGGTTATTCCTTTCCGCCATACTTTATCGTACGCTGAAGATAGGCCTACAAACAATGCAATAGTTTTCTGCTTTTCTTCAAAGCCCTGTTCAATATGAGTGGCTAGTGCTAAAACCTGATCTCAGCAGCTTCTTTTAGGTCCTAAACCTGCCTGTTCGACTGGGATGTGTTTAAGTACAGTAGCTTTCTCTTATAAATCAACCTTTCTAACAGTTTATAGCAGATATCCAGTAGGGCAATAGTTCGGTAATCTTTCACGTTGCAGCCTCTTTTACCAGGTTTTAGTATGGCAACAATTTTAGTTCTTTTAAGAACAGGTGGAATTCATTCCTTAGAATGTCAGTAATCAATTTGGCAAGGCCATTCCAGAGTTCTGAGACCACAGTGTTTCAGAAATTCAAGGTAGATGCAATCCAAGCCTGCTGATTTTACTGATTTTGTTTCCTTCAGAGCACGAGAAACCTTCAAGACAGAGAAGTCTTCTGCTCTAGATAGATTGGTCTTCATCTCATTTATGATTCGTCTTGTTTCATTCTTGTTTGTGCCTATTGATGTTTTGGCTAAGGCAACAATTCTCCTTTCTATCTGTTCGGGCTTAATTTTTGAGGTCTTGCTACATTAGTTTGGGGTACTTCTGTCCAGCTTCCTAAGCAACGACCATGCCTTCCTGTTGGAATGTTGGAAGTTCATACTAGATGTCAAAGTATTCCATTTCTCCTTCTTGGCAGAGTCTAAGCAGTGTAGTCACTCATCAACGACCTCCGTCTGATTGCTGAGTTGATATTCTTCATATACCGGTAGTTCATTACACTTTGCACTCCATCCTGGGATATATTATTTCCTAAATCCTCTGGACATATGCTTCTTTGCTATAGTGGACATCAGTCAAGTAAAACGTGTATAATTTTCAAAAACATTTGGTATCGATTGGATATTGTGTTCCAGCTCACCGGTGAAAGAATCCCAATTAGCTTTTGTAAAGTTACACCTAGGAGCAGGGTTAGATCGTACAATTGGAACTTCAAATCCAATTTTTTAAAGAACTGGTCTGTGCTGGCTTCGTGGAAAATTGTCCAATACTTTTCTTCTACAAGGTGGCGGTCTACCTTGTGCGTCTTTGGAAACAAAACAAAGGTCTGGGTTATAGTCCTGATTCCATCTAGCAGAATGAAATGTTCACGTTTATTTGGCATCGTACACAAGATAGATGTCTTCTACCTCTGCCCATTCTAGTACACTATCCCCATCTAAATTGGTATTATAATAACCCCAGAGCATATGATGGCTGTTGAAATCTCCTAGGATGACAGTAGGGTGCTGTATGTTCTGAATAGTTCCGTTAACCCAGGGTTGGTGTATAGGTGTTAATAACCTCAGATGTTAATAATCAGAGCTTGTAGTTAGGAATCCACCTGTTTGATGTTCTTTGCGTATGTTGCTGTTTCATAGCTCTTATGGAAGGTAGCTGAAATAAGGCTGTATCGTTTTAATTTGCATCTAGACAGGAGTTGATTCAGTTCTTCACAATGAGTTTCCTGTATGAGTACTACATCCACTTGATTGTCATTCAGCACTCTTGTAAGTATATCGCTGACCGATTTCCTTATGCCCTCAATATTTAATTGCAGTATTGTCAGTGAATGTCCTAGGGCCTTTGGTTTTTCTTTGGCCCAGACAAGAGCCGTTTGTTGTCTTGATTGCAGTTGTGTTGTATACTTTAATTGCTGGGATATCCGCAAGAAAATTATTTTGGTGCAGCCAATATGGTTTCTTATTTAGTACCACTCGGGGTACACGTGTAGGGCAATTTAAGTTTATTCCTTCGGACAAAAAGCAACGACAGTTTCCTAAAATACAGTATAATATAATTTACATTAACAATTTTTCTATTAAACGCACAGCTCATCCTTAATAATTGTATATTATTTACAATATTCTACCTATAATATCGTCTGTACTTACACAAATAATTAACGCATATACAGTATGTAGAATCACTTCAAAAATAGTATACTATACAACTGTTATAAAATTTAAATTTTCATTGCTTTTTAACCCACTTTGGCACCTAACGTGCATAACGACCTGCTGAGTCTTAACAAGAGCCCTTTTTTCCACTGATTTTCAGAGTTCTTGAAGGGCCTTCATATCTGTCGTAGCAGTCCCAGGGTCCTCGAAGTCCCCCTTGAACTTCACCCCTACAGCCAGTCCCCTACTTAAGCTGTTCAATCTCCATAGACAAGGGGATGGAATTAATTTGTTCACAATTTTTTTACTATAACTTACACAGGTCAAATGCCCTCTAAAACTTATTTTCTCTCTTGCCGTTTATTATTTTCTTGAATATCTGTACAAATTTTCGAAAAGGATCAAACACTTCCCCAGGTAATCAGTTCCACTCCTTCACGCCCTTCCCAATGAATGGAAATTTACCCCAATCGTTTCTGCTAAAATCCGGTCTAATTGTATACTTGTGGTCAGTCCTGCCGATATAACTATTTTCCAACTGAAGCCTCTCATGGATCCCCCCTCCCCGCCCCCCAAGCTTCCTCTCCTGTATAGGTTCTATGTAATCCTGTAAGATTAGTTTTCTCCCTTTTCTTAATTAAAGCTTCCCACCAAAGTTTCTCTAACATTCCTGACACACTACTTTTTCTCCTGAAATCACCTGTTACGAATCTTGCCGCTTTCCTCTGCACACCATCTATTTCTTATATTAGGTATTCCTAGTGAGGATTCCAAACACTGTTTGCATATTCCAATAATGGAACCAATTTTTATCTTCACATACCCATCTAATACACTTTGCATATAAAATCTCCAGTATTTAACAAACTATACTGGTCAGGCTGACTGTTCTGTAGTTCTCAGGTTTCCTTTTATCACCCTTTCCTTTATAAATTAGTATTATTTTAGATTCCTTCCATTTTGGTATTACACCATTATTTATGACATAGTCAAAGATAAATTTTAAATAAGGCACTAGGTACCGCCCCATTTTCTCGAATACCTCCCCAGTAATTTGATCACTCCCTGCTACTTTTCCGTGCTGAAGCAGTTGGATTTCTCTGAAAATATCCTCATTTGTGAATGTGAAGCTTCTTGTTTCCTTACGTGTCTCTCCTTCTCTATCTTCTGTTTCGGTTTCCAACTCCTGACAATCTTCTAATGATTCTATGAATTTCCTACTAAAATATTTGCTTCCTCATTATCCGTGTCCATCCCCTTCTCCCACCATTGTGGGAATTTGGATTCCTTTTCCCTTTCGATTCCTGATATATGAATACAGCTTTCTCCATTTCCCTTTATGATCGTTACCCTCATGAAGTGTGTCTTTCATGTAATTCACTTTTGCTTCCTTTTTCACTCTATTAAGTTCCCTTATTAGCTGTTTTCTAGTTTCTCTATTGTCCCTATCCACTTTGATTTTTCTGTTTACAACTCTACATTTTCTTAGTTTCATTATTTCCCTTGTCTGAGGTCATGTTACCCTTCTTAACAAGTACAAATCTCTTCTCTCCTTCCCAACTGATTCCTTTGCCCAAAGTGTATCCACATTAATCCCTTCACTTATCAAACAACTGAATTGTGATTTAAGGTAAGTCACGAATTCTTCAACTTTAGTTTTTCTGTACAGTTTCTTATCTTGTGTGACGCTCTTATTAAGCCTTTTTGGCACCAGTCCTATATCCATTATTACAGCCTTATGGTTACCTATACCTTCAATTACCTCTGTATTATCAAAATTTCCCATGGTTTAACTAAGAATACATCTAGTAAGTTATTGAGACAAGTTGGTGCTTGTATTACTTGCGTAAATCCACCCTCGCATATTAACTTATTTGCCAGTTTTTGTTCATGGGCTTCACTTGCAGCTCCATTCCATTCAATTTCACGCAAGTTTAGGTCTCCCCCAATTATTACCATATCATTATTATTATGAATATAATCTATTCGTTTCTCCAATGTTTCATGTCTCTTTCCTCTCTTCTAGACCTGTATATTCCTATAATTCCCACCTGCTCCTTAGTATCAAAAACTAATTTTATCCCTAATATTTTATCCCTTTCATCGATAAATCATTCATGTGAGCAATAAGTTCCCATCACCAGAATAAACATCCCCCTCCCGTTTTAGCTCGTCGGTCTCTGCGATTGACTGTACACCCTTCTGGAAATACTTCTCAATTACCCCTTCTCTAAAACATGATTCCACTCTATCACCACATCAATCTCATAAGATTGCATCAATGTACCGAATTTTAATTGCTTATTTGCTACACTTCGACAGTTTACCAGGAGAAATCTCAGACCCCTTCTTCCCTATACAATAATTTACTATGATCAAGATCCAGTTGCCACTCTGTCATACTAGAATTTTGTTTATTATCCAAATGATCATTAAGAGAATTTAAACTATGTTCCTTTAATATTGATCTACTTATGGGATGGGGCTCTATGATACATTTCCTTGAGTTGCTAATTGATAAATATTTACCTATATCCTTCTTCCTAAAAATATGTCACCTGTGGAGTTATCTTCAAGTTTGATCACCCATCGATCTAGCAACGTTTGTTTTACCCCTTTCTGATAATTATTCTCTCTAATTCTCAGCGGCATATTCAAATTCAAAATCAACTTTCCTAACCTGTTACACATCTGACTGTTAACGTGAAGACCATGCCTTTTAAAATGATCCCTAGGTAACCTCTCACTTTCAAAATTAGGCCTAATTGCTATTCTTTCCCTGTTTGCAATTTCAGATGCATTAACTAATCCTATGATATGTTTGTTAGCCCTCTCAGTAACAGGATTTAAGTTAGGCATACCATGTTTGTGTGGTGTAGCATGCATTATTGTTAATAGAGAGCGATTGCCCAGTTTTACTTCCTCTTCAAGCAATAACCACCACCACCACCATCACCACCACCACCTAGCAGATGCTTTACAGGTGAGGGGTGAACAGGAGAAATGGAGAACTGGCCGTTTATCAGAACGCATTTGTCAGGAAATTTGGAAATCCTGATATTTTTCTGACGTTTACATGTAACCCTTCATAGTCGGAGATTAGTAATTCTACACATCTCTATGAAACGGTGAATAACACCCAGGCATTATTGTTCGGGCTTTCCACGCTTTCCTCTGTAAAATAAAAGATCTGCTGCGTTTGATAAACCATAAACTAATATTCGGTGTTCAAAAGTTTCTAAATGACTTAATGTTGAATTTCAAAAGATACGTTTGCCTCATATTGGCCTCCTACTGATTCTTCCAGATAATTGCAAGTTTAGAGAAGTCGCATATATTGACAAAGTAATTTCTGCTGAAATTTCATAACCCGACAATACATTGTTATAAAAATTAGTAAAAGCTCATATGGTTCATGGTCCTTAGGTCAGCTTGAAGTTGATAGCAATCTGAAAGTTTGATAGCAGGTTTAAAAAGAAATACCCAAACCTGAAACAAGGTTATCTCTTTATTGAAGGAGAAATAATCGGGAACTCCGCGTTCAAAAGACCAGACTGCTCACCATCTGGTCACTGTGCCGGAGTTCTGGACGGTGACTAAGGCTCAGTAGTTAATTTGTCCGTCTCCTCGACTGATGGTCAGCATGGTGGTCTTCGGTTCAGAAGGCCCCGGGTTCTATTCCAAGCCGGGGCGAGGATTTTTTATTAAATGGATAATTTCACACACCACACACTTCACTACTCTCCACCAAAAAGAACACCCCGTTTCCCATACACGGCAGAATGTCTTACAATCCCCCTGGATGAGGGCGGTATAATAATATACACGGTATCCACTGCCTGTCGTAAGAGACGACTAAAAGTGGCCCCAGGGGATCTTAACTTGGGAGCGTATGTTGGCGACCACGTGGCCCTTAGCTGAGTCCTAGAATTGCTTCCACTTACTTGTTCCAGGCTCCTCACTTTCATTTATCCTATCTGACCACCGGTGGTCAGCTCTTCTTCTTTTCCGACCCCGACATTGGAACATTTGAGGCTTAGAGATTATTTCATGCTCACTCCCGTCGGTGCCCTTGTCTTTCTTTGGCCAACATCTTCATTTTTCTACTAGAAGTTTCTAACATGCCGTCAATGGCACGGAGTGCCAGAACTTTTGCACGGATTTTATCCCCTCTTTATGTTCTTCGTCGAAACGATAGAGAACAATGGATATATTCAATCCACATTCTACACAGTTTAATGACCACCAGCAGTGTACTATAACCACTCCCAATCAGAGTCGTGCTTTCAGGGACTACGGCGAGCAGATGTACTCGTAGTAACGATCGAGGCGACAGAGAGGCGCATGTTATCGAGCACAAGGTGCTGCTTCAATCTGCTGATCCAATATGCGAGGTCTACTCTTACTAAGTAAATGTCGTTCCGAATCGCCGAGGAATTAGATCAGCGCTGAGTACATTGCCACATTCAACTGCTTTGCTCCACGGTAATCAGCGACATTTCCAATAACGTGCCGACAGTGATCGCTCCACAAGACTCTCAAACCTTCTTGACACCACAAAATGCCACGCCAATAAAAGGGTTCTGTGTATGGATGTCCAAAATAATATCTGACGAAAAACCTCTGCGTTTCGAAAAGACAACTTAGCCAGTTGAGTGTGAATATCAAAAAAGAAATTCAGTGAATCAGACAAAATTTATAGAATAAATGAAAGAATGCTTGACAAAACTGAAGCATACACGCTGTTAAACAAGTTTCGCCCAGTCACGTGGAGATTTATAGAAATTATTTCAAAGATGGCGATTGTTAGCTCGATAGATGCAGTCGCTTAAGTGCGGACAGTATCCAGTATTCGGAAGATAGTGGGTTCGAGCCCCACAATCGGCAGCCCTGAAGATAGTTTTCCGTAGTTTTCCATTTTCAAATCCTGGGGCTGTACCTTAAATAAGGCCACGGCACAGATAGGTATTATGGCGACGATAGGACAGGAAAGGGCTAGGAGTTGGAAGGAAGCGGCCGTGGCCTTAATTAAGGTACAGCCCCAGCATTTGCCTGGTGTGAAAATGGGAAACCACGGAAAACCATTTTCAGGGCTGCTGACAGTGGAGTTCGAACCTACTATCTTCCGAATACTGGATACTGGTCGCACTTAAGCGACTGCAGCTATCGAGCTCGGTCGGACTATTTCTGAGTTTTTAAAAATTGTAATTGTCGGATAAACATTAGATTTGCACCAGAGGTCGTTTAATCGCTTACAGTCTACGACACAAAATGCTGAGTAGGTTATTTTCTCCCTCCAAAATATTCTACTACTTTCATTCTATCTTTCTATATTTCTTTCTTAATCAGTTCACCCTCCAGGGTTGGTTTTCCCTCGGTCTCAGTGAGGGATCGCACTTCTGCCGCATCGAGGGCTGTGTCGTGGAGGGTGAGAATTTGGGTCGGTAGGATAAAACTGGGAAGGAGGACCAGTACTCTATCTGGCGGCCGCACCTGCTATGATGAAACCTAAATGAAGTATCATAGGACGACACATATCCCATGCGTTCCAGGGTTGATTTTTCCCTGGGACTAAGTGAGGGATCGCACCTCTACCGCATCGAGGGCAGTGTTCTGGAGGGTGAGACTTTGGGTCGGTTGGATACAACTGGGTATGAGGACCAGTACTCTCTCAGGCTGCCGCAACTGCTATGATGAACAGGGGCCTTGTGTGGGAAAGGGAATATTGGAAGGAATAGACAAGGAAGAGGGAAGGAAGAGACCATGGCCTTAAGTTAGGTACCATTCCGGCATTTGCCTGGAGGAGAAGTGGGAAACCACAGAAAACCATTTATGCTCTTTACGCTTTTTCAACCATGAAATCACCAGCGTTTCGCCCCAGTGTAGCAGTGGGCTCATCAGTTGGAATGCTGCACCTTTCCAAGAGGCTGGCAGCTAGTGCGCCGTTGAGACACCACTGCAAGCCTGCTATGTAGGACAATGCAGTGACGGTGCACCAGGGGAAGCATGTGCCTCCACTTGTATAATGCCCGCCTTTGTGCAGGGAATGCCAAGAATACAATAAGGATTTGCATCACCATCATCAACCTCAACACAAAAGTCTATAGTATTTAAGTATTATTCGATTTGGTGTAATCATTATTTTTCCACAGGATTACCAACAAGCCTGTTGTATCAGAAACAACACCAAGATCACGTGCGATATAAAAAATTGAAGGTTTCAGTACTTTCAAATTTTCCACAACAGTAAATATGTTTGTAATTTTCATCGTATTTATATTGTGTGGAAGGCATGGCCATAATTCATCGGTCAATTATGCAGAAAAATATAGGCTACTCATCTTTTTAACATTCGCAATCGATGAAATTAAAATGTTATGGTTTCCTTCTAATAACCTTATTTTTGACACTGAAAACCACTTCGAGGATGGCTGAGGTGGGAATAGAACCCACCTCCACCTAGTCGACCTCTCGAGGTTGAATGGACCCCGTTCCAGTCCTCGTACCACTTTTTGAACTTCGTGGCAGGACCGGGAATCGAACCCGAGCCTATGGGAGGGGGGTGGCAGCTAATCATATTTGTCACTACACCACAAAGGTGGCGACTACTACTACTAACATTATAATCCACAAGGAATCAGAATAATTTAATTTAAAGACGAGGACTTTCCGCGAGTGACGAAATTGGGAGGTCTACATATACAATTATTGTTGACGATGGCTAACTTATCCCAAATGTAAATATGACGATTATCAAAACCTAAATGAAGTAGCATAGGACGACACATGTCCCATGCGTTCGTCGGGGGAACAATGCCATATAAATGATTATTTATCCTGCTGCACTCTATGGTACGGAACGTTAACCAGCTTTGAAGGAGACAGAACGTCGAGTAAACATCATGTTGTATACTTTAGAAACTGAGTCACCACTGGAATGAATTGTGTTATAAAAAGATACCACGGTCTGGAGGTAACGTGTCTCCCTCTCACCGGTGGCCCTGGGTTGGATTCCCGGCCAAGTCAGGGAATTTTACCTGAATCTAAGAGTCGTATTGAATAGCTATCTGACGGTGAGATAGCATTCCCATTTTTGAAACCCAAGAATAACGGCCGAGAGGATTCGTCGTGCTGACCACACGTCGCATCGTAATCTGCAGGCCTTAGGGCTGAACAGTGGTCGCTTGGTAGGTTCGTCAGGGCTGTAGCGCCATGGAGTTTGGTTTTAAAAAATGTTGAGTTGGCATTGCACCAATCCAGGAGATAATTCCAGGTTTGTTCTATAGATCCCAGATATAATTGCAAAGATAGGATACACACTGGATGTCGTCAGAAAAAAAAAGCGAAGGAATTATCTAAGTAAAGACAGGCTGATTCATTACACAAAGAGATAAAGGCAGCCCTTGTTTATTCGGGTGAACCTTTCACATTCGCTGAGCATGACACTCGACAAGTAAAATCTGCTCGCAGCGCTATCGTTCCCTACTTCACACCCAAACGCGGTCCACGACCGAATGAAACTGAGAAAGTGTGGAATTCGATAAATTGGTGCAGCGTTAGGACATTGGTGGAACTTACGTGGACATGAATTGAAGAATGGACCTAAATAAATACGTTTCGGCGAAAAGAAATATACTGAATGACGCTTGTACAGCAACAAAATTTACATGGATTATAACTGCAATTCAGAAGCGAATATATACATAATGTTCCAGTATATGTTTAGACACATTTATTGGAAATAGAAGCGCAGTAAGTTCCCGACAATACAAGCTAGCGCACCGTATATGCAATATCGTGTAGATTGGCCTTGTGAGTCTTTGTGCCTTTATGATGTGATAAGTACTATAGCTGTAATTCATCGAATACTAGTAACTGACTTTCATTCCCGGACATTTATCTATAACTGTACAAGAAATTCAGATAACTCAACAAGACAACTCACGAAGTACACAAAAGTTCCTGTAGCTTCCACTGTTCATTTGATATCCATTAACTGACCCTAGGGAGTTGTCTATCGGTAGCGGCCGACATCAAACAATTTAGTGGATCAAATGACGTGTCACAAGAGTGATGGGGCTGCGAATTGATTTACTTACTCATCCTTGTCTGCAGGGCTTGTGAAGAGCTGAGTGAGCATACAGTGCTGTTCAGTGGCACAAAACTGCTCCCTGCCCCACTCACAGACTAGTAATAAAATAACTATCACCCTGACAACTGGTTCTTATGTATTTCTGTTTGTTAGCATATTGTCACCGTACATTTAGAGAAAAATGGAATCTAGTGAGCTACATGGGCGGGACATGCAGCTAGAAGCGTATATTTCATTATCATATACACTTAGCATATGCACTATTATATTTGTAAAGTACACTGTAATTGGAGACTTGTTCTCTGTTGTATACTTATAATTAAAATTAAAGTTGTGGGTTCGAATTCGACTGTTGGCAGTCCTGAAGATGGTTTCTCATTTTCATACCAGTCAAATACAGGAGCTGGATCTTAATTATAGCCACGGTCGCTCATTTCGCTGTCCTAGCATATTCCAACACAATTGTCACTGAAAGACCTGTATGTGACGTTAAACCACCATGAAGAAATTAAATACGGATCAGTACGCCTTTTCATAATAGACATAATAAAGAAAGTTGCAAATACGACATGTAATTGAAAATAATCTGAACTAAAAGGAAAATCTTACACAACTACATACTCCAACTGGCGTCCATCACTGCTCACTACGTACTCCATACGGTCAATAATCCGTGCAAACATATCAGCAGTCTGATCTGCAGTTATAGCAATCAGTGTTGCCAACTCACCCAACATAAAAACAGCTAAACTGTATTAAAACTATTGATAAAATGGCTAAGATTAGAGACTGAAATAGTTTAAAAAGGGCTAGATAAACTTTCCTAATTATTGAAAAATATGGTCTGCTCATCCTGCTCTTCGTCTTCAATAGCACTACTATAGGTAGCAGAAGGTACATCAGCAGTATTAGAAACACCGCGAAAGAGTATGATGCTGTGGTGCCAATTATTTCAAACACACGTTTGGGGAGTGTATATGAATAGCAGCAGCTATTGGTTCTTCTAGAGCCAAAACATACGAGTGGAATAGCATCTAATGTTTGTGTCATCATTCTGTTCCTTGATTTTGATTTTACAATATTAACTTGACCAAAGACACGTTCTACGTCTGCATTTGTATATGGTAGTCTTAATATAAGATTGCAAACTCTTGATAGGGATTTTCACCACCATCATCTACATCAACCCAAAAGTCTATTGTATTAAAGTATTATCCTATTTGATGTAAGTATTATTTTCCCACTGGGTTACCAATAATACTGTGTTATCAGAAACAACACCAAGTACACGTGCGATATCAACAATTGAAGCTTTCAGTACTTTCAGGTTTTCCCCAACAGGAAATATCATTGTAAATGTCATAGTATTTATAATGTGTGGAAGGCATGACCGCAGTTCATCGGTCAATTTTGTAGAAAAATGCATTCATCTTTGGCGAGTGTTTAAACTCAATGTCAGTTATGATATTATTTCTATGTTCATTTACAGCGGACTCAAAATCTGAAACAAGGTATAGTTTCGGGTCCAAATATCCTTCAACTGAGGTGACGAATGGGAAACTTCTTGCTGTACAAATCAAAACACACCTACTCAATGACACTAGTGATTTAGTTAGTCATTTATTAACTTAGTTGAGTCAAAATTCTCTTCCTCAAAAGCTTTATTGGTTTTCTGAATTTCCACCAAAAGTGGTTCCAAATAAGAAAGATACAATACATTTTGTAGGCCACTGTCCATGTCAGAAAGCTTTTGAGCAGTTTACCTCTTTTCTTCTTGTTTCGGCAAGTCAAAATGAAATTTCAATTCGTTTTACTGATTGAAAGTGCGACTTGCAATGGGCTCTATAGAAATCCAGAGTATTGCTCATTTGGGGAATTTTCAATGGTTCGTTGCGACGATGATTTACTTTTTAAATTTTTCTATACTCAATTTGCCTTGTAGTTGAATATGAAAACCAGTTGTAAGTTTCCTTGATTAAATAATCTAAATTACTTGGTAATGTCGCCACGTAAACGCGGCTTGCTGGAAGAAAATAACACACATATCGAAACAAAACTATACAAGGATTTTGTAACATTTCTTTGAGTTGAGGAAACACTCCGTTATTTTCTCCCGCCGTAACATTACCATTATCTGTACCCTAGACCAATTAAGCTATTAGAGTTCAATTTTTTCAGAGAGCAGATGTAGTATGATTTTCACTATACTATCACTACACCCACGTTCAAGTTCCACGATGGCAAGGGATGTGCATACCACTTTACTAAGGCTGCGATTGAAATAACGCACTATAACGTCCAAAAGTTCTACAGCAGATGTCTGTAAACTCGTCTATTGTCAGACCATATTTCTCTTGTAGTGTTGAAGTCTACTGTTCGCTGACGCAGACAGGTGAAATGACTGGCAGCTTTTATGGTTATCGCGTTGTACGTGTGGTCTTCAATCAAACAACTTTGATTTTATTTCACACTTACAACATAAAGAAATGGATGAATCGTAAAGAAAAGTATTCATGTGAGAGAAAACAAAAATTTCTCACGTAACGGAAATTTATAGCTAAAAAAGTAGCTTACAGCTAAACTCAAAGTTTTGTAGCAAATGACTAGCTATTTAGCTAGAACTAGCTATAAAATGGATTAATTGGCAACACTGATAGCAGTTATCATGAACTCGATGTTTACATGAAGTTTATCAATCGTGCGTGGTACCGGGACGAAAAACAGTTCACCATACCTAGTCTGTGCTTCTGGCAAGAGAGTTCAGGGCAGATCCCCGGGACACAGCCCTATTCGGAAAAGAGTTCCTCGAAGAATGCCAGGTTACCATAGGCGATATGTGTACTAGTCCTGTCCTGCTGAGGGACTTGATTCTCGAAATCCATATTATTGATCTCACAAAAAGTCTGCAGATCGGCATGAAAGTGAATAAGAACCTACTCCAGGTACCTTTCAACGTTGCCTGTGGTGGTCGCACCATTACTATCTTGAACGAAGTACAGGCCAATGAAGCCATGACTGTATATCACCGCCTACATGGTGATCCTTTCGGAATGTAGGAGTCTCCATAGGTATTCATCAGGCTTCTCCCAACCAATGAACCTGATGCCCACTAATGAGTATATCATGAGCACCACTAATCGTCGACACGGTGTGGATCCACATAGAGACTGGACAATAAACTAGCAGAGCGTTGCACGTGGGCACGAAAATCGAAGAGTTGTTAACCGATGCAGCACTTTTATATAGTAGGAGCGGACACTAATTTCCTTAATTATGGTCCACACACTGGTGTTTTTCAGATGCAATTCCTTGGAAATTCACTGGAAGTTCTTCTTTGGTATATATATAATTTCGTGTGGCTATTTCTAGCCGAGTGCAGCCCTTGTAAGGCAGACCGTCCGATGAGGGTGGGCAGCGTCTGCCATTTGTAGGTAACTGCGTGTTATTGTGGTGGAGGATAGTTATGTGTGGTGTGTGAGTTGCAGGGATGTTGGGGACAACACAAACACCCAGCCCCCGGGCCACTGGAATTAACGAATTGAGTTTAAAATCCCCGACCCGGCCGGGAATCGAACCCGGTACCCTCTGAACCGAAGGCCAGTACGCTGACCATTCAGCCAACGAGTCGGACATTCTTCTTTGGTGATTGCATCAGTTAGTTCATAACACGCCCAACATCGTCGTTACGTATGGTGGTATGGGGTCTGCCTGAATACCCATAACTATCATAACTATCAGTAGCCATAAACCTTGTCTCCAGCAACATTTCCACCGAAGACAGGATAGTTTTGTTTGGTTGTGAAGGTCACCGAAAATGGTCCTGAAATCAGGTTGCTACGGTTTCTACGGATCATTTAGAGCTTGATCGTGGTTAACCTACTGGACCGATCTGAAATTTGGTATGGATACGCCTGAAAAGTTCACTTCAAATACAAGTCTACTCCAATATTTCAACAATTAACCTTATCTAAAAGGTGGGCATTATAGGATTTTACCGAACTTATGCATGATAGCAAATGGTTATCTTATCACCCAACGAAGTCCAAAGTGTGTACTTCAAATTGTAGTTTCTACAAGAAACGCCTTTGCAACTCTAATGGTTCTCCGGGAAATTCATTTTCTACGTGTTACACCACATGTTCAATAGCACCCGCCGGTGGAGCGCTGTTCGGCTGGATATTTGGTCGGTTTTTGAGAGATCCGGTTAATTCAGGCTAGACATGAAGATTGCTGCTTAAAAATTGCTCATCAACGATGGGCACGAGCATAAGTCAGTGAGATAGCCAACTATCAGCCCATCATTGTTCTGCTAGTAAACGTTTGTCTAATAGAGATACATACAATTTTATTTACGCACCTTCAAGCTTAATATTTACATTTATTTATTGTAATACCAGGCAAGTTGACTATGTAGTTAGGGTCGCGCAGCTGTGAGCTGGGATAGCCCCGGGAGATGGCCCTGACGAAGGTTTCCCATTTTCACACCAGCTAAATGCTGGAGCTGTACCTTAATTAAGGCCACGGCCGCTTCCTTACCACCCCTAGGTCTTTCCTATCGCTTCGTCGCCATAAAACCTATCTGTGTCGGTGTGGCGTAAAGCAAATAGCAAAAAAATATTTATTATAATTTGACATATCCGTTCATTACAAATGAACAAAATACTGTATATACAAAACACATTGCAAAAGTGATAACAGTAGCCAAATTATAACATTATCGACGATTAAAATAAGCGGCTTCTACATAAAGTTTTATTAGCATTTTGCAAGCATTGATTATGAGCCGGTTTTTGACCCATGACAGACAGTCTTATATAAATATACTAGCAAATGTACCCTGCTTCGCTACGGTATTCTACATTGTATTCGAATATCGAAGTAAATACTGTACATACAGTAAATAAGATTGTTTTAAAATGGCATGTATCTTAGCGTTATCCGAGAAACAGCATAAGGAGGTTCCCAATACGGTGTTTCCAATGTAAAGTGCTGGTTACGGATTTGTGATGATAAGGGCAGGCTCACTTGCCTACTGCCATTCACAATCGAGTTGGGAAGTTTTCATTATAATTGCAGGCCCATAGTCTACTGCGCGGTCACAATCGATTTGGGAGTTTTCATTACAATGGCAGGCCCCCTTTCCTATTTCCAGACAGATTACAGTTTTCATTAGAATGGCAACTTCCCTATTACCAGTCGAAATTGAGTTGTGCAGTTATAATTATGATGACAGGCCCCTTTTCCCACAGCCAGCCAGCTTACTACCAGTCACACAAGTTGGTGAGTTTCCATCAAAATAGCTTGCCTTCTGCAAGTCAAATCGAGAAGTGAGTTATTCCTTAGTATTGCCAGTTACACAGGTGTTGGAGAAGGACCCCATTCCTACTGCCAGTCAAGGTCGGTGTGGGGAGTACTGATTACAATAGCAGACACACCCTTTCTCGATCGCTATAAGACGACATCAGTGAATATATATAGATCGGCATACGAAAGTATATGCATGCTTAAAATATTGCAGACCTTCATTTACAGATTTACTGCTGCAAAACGGTACGTCATATCGACAAAAGATTGTACAATAATACGTCAGATTTAGCGGCCAAAATGGCTGGTCGTATGATATCTGATCTACTCATGGGTCAGATTGAGTTAGAAACGTTGAATAGGGTAAAATGTTTGTAAGATTATCTCACATTGCATTACTTTTCAGATAATTATGTGACAGCTACATACATAGCATTTGGCTCACAAATGGCTACTGGGTGGGCCAATTTTCGTGTAGGGTTTGATGATTCTATATTTCTTATAAGTGATTTAAAGTATGAATTAGGCATGTGAAAAGTCCAAATTTACTTCACATCGAGAAATAGACAAAAATCAAACATGAAAGGGATACAGATACAACAAAAAGTCATAAGACCAAGGTTGTAGATCACTCCCAAATTTAACGGAGTTTGTGCCTTCCCTTATGTGATAGGACTTCGCGAAGATCTGCACCATCATTAAAATTGCCTCCATATTTCAATATTCTTCAGGGGAAAAAGTGAAAAATTTTAAAGCTCTTGGAAATGTTCTGTCCGTTACAGGCTAAAACGTATAATTTTGCGAAATTTCTGTTTTCTTGTTCGTCTTTCAGATTATGCCGCAATGTGAATTTTGGGCGAGGAGGGTTAAAATTAGGACTTCAGGAAACTAAACCAAAAAATTATGCAGATGGTTGTTATTATTACCCCTTAAACGCGTAGCTGGGCGAACATTTCGCCAAAATAGTCAATGTACAGGCACACAGTCGTTAGGATTTTACTTATATAGTGTGTCCTTTTGAAGGCAGACGTGGCGGTATTCTTCTTGCTTGATTGATGTGACGGCTGCTCCTGTGAATAAAGACATCAAATAATACCTACCGCTCACATAGACTCTTATCTTCTTGGGTCCTTCATCTTTCCTCGGAGTTGTCGGGCCAACGGGGGTCAACTAATTACCAAATAACGGTACCCAAAAGACTGAATTAAATTGAAATAAGCAAAGTAATTTATTTACAAATCTGCAAAATAAGTAATAAAATGAAAATTCAAATGAAGTGAAGTTAAAATAAAATGAAATAAAATTATTGGAAATAAAACAATTCGAGTCTTCTTAACAAAAATCAAACACCTGCCTTAGTGAAACTGACTTAAGGTCGATAAAAATTAAATAAATGATCATCACCATCGAACTAGTGTCTTCAACGTCCATGACACAACAACAACATACCAGAGATCAACCAAGATTCAGCATTACTGAATAACACCTCTTGAATTACATTTAAAACGTCATTTCAATTATACTGGACTTGCATAAATTATTAATTAATTGATTAATTAATTACACTGATTTCGTTTATGGGTATCCCAAGTTTTTTTGATTCCAAGTACATGTTGATTTGACAGCTACCCAATTGTAAAACCACAATTATATAAAATAAACATGGATAACAATAAAGAAATTCCATGAACACGGTATCTCATTATTATTTGTATAACTTTGCCATCACATAACTAACTGGTGGCTGAACAAAGAAAATATTGATTATGAACACTCAGTTACTTTGACAATTTATTCCTTATTAGCTGTGATAGTCTGGACACTTAAAATAAGTAAATTAGGCCAAGTGCCTCAGTTTTACTTTTATCAAATAAACTCGACACTTTTACTGAGAATAACCAAAATTGCATGATATCATTGTTGATCGAGGCAGATTCCATCTTATTTACTCAGTTTGCGGCATTTATCACATAACTTCTTATTAAAGGTCGGTTCATTTCCCTAATTAAATTGTAGTGGGGTCCAAAAGCTTCATGATTACGATGCCTTTGAGCATAAATATTTGAAAGTTGATTCTGACTAATGAATAATCCGTGGTCTTGCTAACCTAACACTTGAAATTAGCATTTACAAAATATACATGGTACTGGAGAAGCAACTGTCCTCCCCAAAGAAATAAATTCAAAAATGACCTAGCTACACCTATATTATTAAAATCATGTAACCACAAACAAAATTCACGTGCCTTCAGTCTCAATATTTTTTAAAAAACATGGTGACAAAAATATCCCCCAAAAAAGAAACAGGGAAGAAAATCTCAAAATAAAAGTGATCACTGCCTATCACCAATTACATAAAACACGCGAAATCAAAAATGCAGAATATCGCTATTGAACTGAGATTCAAGTAACAACTGAGGTGGATTTGGCGGCAATCTCCTGACAACAGCCGTAAATGTCTGGACATGATATTTCCTAACTCTCAGGAATAATGACTAAGAAAATTACACATCATCATGATCACAAATGACTTTCAAAATTACACATTGCTTGCTCGCTCTTTTCCATGTCTCAACTCGGCCTCTTATTTGCATATTTCCGAGTGTTACGTCGTCCCTGGAAAATATTTGAATATATAAGCTTTCCGCCTACAATTATCACATATGTCGTCGTATCTTTAACTCTATTAGTTAAAGTGATTATCTTTCAATTCTCATATTCACCTCATTACTCTCAACGTAGCATTTACTTGTCAACGTAGCCTCGCTCATTTCCACACGGGCTAATATGTTATTTATTCATTGGGTCGTTCACATATTCATAAATACGACACCGTTATACGACATGGTCCTCTAACCTCTATTCTCCATTTCTTTGATTATTATCATCAAGGACATTACTACCTCTTTGTTCACAGACTTTGACCTTTCATCTCACATTTACATGCTGCCATGAATTATCAGAGCTGACCGGCAATGTTTCTCTCTTTAGTTATGACGGTAACAGTAAGATTGCCCGTCAAATACACGACTACTGAAAACACGATTTCGTGTACTCCCAACGAGAATAAAATCGCGTATTAAACGCTACACCACCAAAAATAAGGATATGAAATCCCAAGGAAACGGTCATTTAAATGTGATCACACAAATACATACATACATTATCATTATAGACTGTTATGCCTTTCAGCGTTCAGTCTGCAAGCCTCTGAGAATTTACTAAACGTCGCCACAATCCTCGATTTGCAACTAGTGTTGTGGCCTCATTTAGTTCTATACCTCTTATCCTTAAATCGTTAGAAACAGAGTCTAACCACCGTCGTCTTGGTCTCCCTCTACTTCTCTTACCCTCCATAACAGAGTCCATTATTCTCCTAGGTAACCTATCCTCCTCCATTCGCCTCACATGACCCCACCACCGAGGCCGGTTTATGCGTACAGCTTCATCCATCGAGTTCATTCCTAAATTAGCCTTTATCGCCTCATTCCGAATTCCCTCCTGCCATTGTTCCCACCTGTTTGTACCAGCAATCATTCTTGCTACTTTCATGTCTGTTACTTCTAACTTATGAATAAGATATCCTGAGTCCACTCAGCTTTCGCTCCCATAAAGCAAAGTTGGTCTGAAAACAGACCGATGTAAAGATAGTTTCGTCTGGGAGCTGACTTCCTTCTTACAGAATACTGCTGATCGCAACTGCGAGCTCACTGCATTAGCTTTACTACACCTTGATTCAATCTCACTTACTATATTACCATCCTGGGAAAACACACAACCTAAATACTTGAAATTATCGATCTGTTCTAGCTTTGTATCACCAATCTGACATTCAATTCTGTTGAATTTCTTACCTACTGACATCAATTTAGTCTTCGAGAGGCTAATTTTCATACCATACTCATTGCACCTACTTTCAAGTTCCAAGATGTTAGACTGCAGGCTTTCGGCACAGTCTGCCATTAAGACCAAGTCGTCAGCATAGGCCAGGCTGCTTACTACATTTCCACCTAACTGAATCCCTCCCTGCCATTTTATACCTTTCAGCATATGATCCATGTAAACTACAAACAGCAAAGGTGAAAGATTACAGCCTTGTCTAACTCCTGTAAGTACCCTGAACCAAGAACTCATTCTACCATCAATTCTCACTGAAGCCCAATTGTCAACATAAATGCCTTTGATTGATTTTAATAATCTACCTTTAATTCCATAGTCCCCCAGTATAGCGAACATCTTTTTCCCTCGGTACCCTGTCATATGCTTTCTCTAGATCTACGAAACATAAACACAACTGCCTATTCCTCTCGTAGCATTTTTCAATTACCTGGCGCATACTGAAAATCTGATCCTGACAGCCTCTCTGTGGTCTGAAACCACACTGGTTTTCATCCAACTTCCTCTCAACGACTGATCGCACCCTCCCTTCCAAGATGCCTGTGAATACTTTGCCTGGTATACTAATCAATGAGATACCTCGATAGTTGTTGCAATCCTTCCTGTTCCCTTGCTTATAGATAGGTGCAATTACTGCTTTTGTTCAATCTGAAGGTACCTTACCAACACTCCACGCTAATTTGACTACTCTATGAAGCCATTTCATCCCTGCCTTCCCACTATACTTCACCATTTCAGATCTAATTTCATCTATTCCTGCTGCCTTATGACAATGCAGTTTATTTACTATCCTTTCCAATTCCTCAACCATAATTTCACCAACATCATTTTCCTCCTCCCCATGAGCTTGACTGTTTGCAACACCACCATTATGATTTCCTTTTGCATTGAGAAGATGTTCAAAATATTCCCTCCACCTCTCCAGTGATTCCCTGGGATATGTTATGAGTTCACCTGAATTACTCAAAACACTGTCCATTTCCTTTTTCCCTCCCTTCCTAAGATTCTTTATTACTGTCCAGAAAGGTTTCCCTGCTGCTTGACCTAGCCTTTCCAGGTTATTACCAAAATCTTCCCATGACTTCTTTTTGGATTCAACAACTATTTGTTTCGCTCTGTTTCTTTCATCTACGTCCAAATCCCTGTCTGCCTCGGCCCTTGTTTGGAGCCACTTCTGATAAGCCTTCTTTTTACGGTTACAGGCTGCTCTCACTTCATCATTCCACCAAGATGTTCGCCTTTTCCCATCTTTACACACAGTTGTTCCTAGGCATTCCCTTGCTGTTTCTATTACAGCATCCCTGTATGCCACCCATTCACTTTCTATATCCTGAACCTGCTTACTGTCTACTGTTCGAAACTTCTCACTAATCATATCCATGTACTTCTGTCTAATTTCCTCGTCCTGGAGATTTTCTACCCTTATTCGTTTGCAGACAGATTTCACTTTCTCTACCCTAGGCCTAGAGATACTTAGTTCACTACAGATCAGATAATGGTCTGTATCATCGAAAAATCCCCGAAAAACTCGTACATTCCTAAAAGATTTCCTGAATTCAAAGTCTGTTAAGATATAGTCTATTATGGATCTGGTACCCCTAGCCTCCCATGTGTAGCGGTGAATAGCCTTATGCTTGAAGAATGTATTCGTAACAGCTAAACCCATACTAGCACAAGTCCAGCAAACGCTTCCCATTCCCATTAGCTTCCATATCTTCCCCACATTTACCAATCACCCTTTCGTATCCTTCAGTTCTATTCCCAACTCTCGCATTGAAATCGCCCATTAGCACTATTCTATCCTTGCTGTTGACCCTGACCACGATGTCACTCAATGCTTCATAAATTGTCAACTTCATCCTCATCTGCACCCTCACATGGTGAATACACGGACACAATTCTTGTCCTAATTCCTCCCACTGACAAATCTACCCACATCATTCGTTCACTTACGTGCCTAACAGAAACTATGTTGCGTGCAATGGTATTCCTGATAAAGAGCCCTACCCCAGACTCTGCCCTTCCCTTTCTAACACCCGTCAAGTACACTTTATAATCTCCTATCTCTTCCTCATTATCTCCCCTTACCCGAATATCACTTACTCCTAGCACATCCAGATGCATCCTCTTTGCTGACTCAGCAAGTTCTACCTTCTTTCTTCCATAAGCCCCGTTAATATTGATAGCTCCCCATCGAATTCCATTTCGTTCGCCAAGTTGTTTCCAAGGAGTCCCTCGCCTGATCACACAAATGAATAAATAAAATTGGATGTGCCGTAATCGTGTCTAGCTAAATTAAAAATAACTCGCCGACATCAACGAGAATCAAAATATCACCATAACACTTATTATTATTATTATTATTATTATTACATTAAAATCTGAGATTACACTGGGCATGAAATATCCACAGAAAAATAGGATTCATATTACGTCAAAAACAAGTAAACTCATGTCAAAATGATTCAGATAAATGTGCAAGAAAATTTCAAGAAAAAATACGAATATTATCTGATTATTATTATTATTATTATTATTATTGTTATTATTATTATTATTATTATTATTATTATTATTATGTTGACACCATGAAATTTACATCCCGAGTCGTCAGATGTAATTATCCTGGTCTCTCTCCTAACTTTTACTGCAAATGACAGCTGAAACATAACTACACCATCCAGTATGTGAAATTTTTATATACAAGAATACATGAATTTACTGACCTAAAATTGACCACGAATTGTTCATGTCGTCCTCAATTACATATTACAAAATTATATCATGCTCATTACCTTAGTGCTGGAAGGCAGGCTGGGTCCTCCTTAGACCCCGTTACATGGATCTACCCCATCTTCCACATCTTGTTGAGAATATTTAACACTTCGTGCACACGATCAGGATCCATGTTTAATATTTGCGTAGCACACGTAAGATTTATGGCAGCACACGCACTCTTAACAATTACAGTAAAATATAAATTACACAGCATACGAATTAACACCCGTTGAGTTGTTGATCTTAGTCAGGAACAAAACTACCTGGCCTGGTGTCCTTCACGACGTGTCTCCCAAGCTCGCCCCTTACAGTTTGTTTATACAAGGGATTTACCAGTCATTCACCTCGCTAGGCCGTGGAAAGTGGGCGTGCAGTCCTTGTTCCGTTATATCCCAATAGTAAACAAGTTTCTCCCTGTAACTAGCACAATTAATGCTCGCTCCCAATGTCTCCAATGAAATAATAATTTTCATAGACTGCGGAAATTTGATTGCACTGCTCCCATGTAAGTCACAGAGAAATTTTATGAAAATATAGTCCTCCAGGAATAATAATTTCTCCACCCAAATACTAGTGCGTAAGTTACGTGTGAGCTAAGGAAATGTCGTACAACCACCTGTTCTGAAAGGTCCCATTGTTCATCTGCGTTCTCCGCCGTGCTCACCACGTTAAGTGTTCATTTAAGGAGTATTTCATTAAAATAATCATCATCGTCATTTCTACTGTAATAAGTGTTTGAATGTTTCCTATGACCTGATGTTATTATAAAAGTTCTCCCCAACTGTTCATTGTCTGATCGAAGACTTTACTTACTCAAACCTATGGCCGTCACTTAGCGCTGCACCTTCTGAAGAGTCGCCTGTATACACAGAAATTTCAACTAAGACTGGGGTATCGGCACACTGTCGCTGCCGGTTTTGTAAATTCACACACCCCCGCCTCACAGTAGCGCCACTGGAGGGGATGTGGCGTCGTTATATTGCACCTTGGATCACTTTGCCACTTTCCGTAGGTTAAATGTTGAGAAAATGCACTCTAGATGTTCCAAAATTTGGTTTGATTCACATGTTGCATGGCGCTATCAGAAATGATCGTAGATTATTTTATGAATTGAAATGCATCATAGGGCCTATTTACACTCGCAGCACGGCTCTTTCCCGCCATGACACTTAACTTCCCGGACGAAAACACTCTTCCACACAACGTTCAAAAATTATTTATGGAATTGCTAATCAAGTATTTGCGTAAATAATTCCTCAAATATTATTTCCAGATCAGGACACAGTATTTCTCTACTTCTTCCGACACCAAATCACGAAATACTGGATAAATATTCCCACTGGTGTAGGGCAGTTTAATTTCGGAATTTCTGATTGGCTAGAATTTTGCCGCCGCACCTTGGCATGGGCAAGACCATTTTTGCCAAGGGGTTGCAGGCATTAATTGTCTCTGTCACTCGAACTGGGAGTGGTGCATTCCAATGTGTCCTCTCCCGTGAGAATGTTTTTGTAGAAAGTTTCGCACAAGGTGGTGTCATAAAACTATATTGGAGGAAGCTCTTAGCCTGCTATTTCCTGTACGTGACTTTAAGTGGTTTTAGGGGATGTATTTCCAGCCAGTGTGGCGCCTGCGTAGTGCTTTGTGAAACTGCCAGCTCTTTTCTGCTCTCTGCAGTATTCACATATATGAATTTCAATAATTTAATTAATGCGTCCCTTAGGTCAATGAGCTTATGGGTGCAATAGATAGATAAGGAATCTGCTCCACGTACGACACCTTTTGGTCTATGTCTGCTGGACTTACCCTTCAAAACCGACCATCATCATATCTCCCTTATTAATTATTCTGTCGAAAAAATACACATGAACAAAGTTTTAGAAATGTATTTTCAAAAAATTTGGTCGATTTCTAGTCAGGTTGGTCATCTACTGTATATATTGTTGAAGAGTAAATTCACCATTTCGGTTCCCTATAAACCGCTAGTCCATTCCAGGAACAGGAAATGTTATTGACCTTTAAAATCTACTGACGGCGTAAGTTGCTAGGATTTGAATCGCGGTATCCATCATTGTGTCTGACTTGCGTGTATGCAAGGTCATGCGTATTTTTTGCTGAGATAACATGCTACTTTCGTTCGCCAGCTATAGCAGAAACTCACAGTACTGCGTCTATTTCGTCTTACAACTTGGAGGAGATAACATGGGTACATATAATTTATGATTTTTCATCCCCCCTATTTTTTAAACATGTAAGTATGTAGTATCTCGCAACATTCTTGTCCGTGTGTGTGTTTCGAAAGAAAATAGTAACGTGTATCAGTGTTCTAGTCGTGTTGCAATTACTAAGCGAGTGGCCGAACGAGTTGGCTGCGCAGTGTGCTTTCTTGATTTTAGCATGACATATATCAGTGAATTTGCAATTACTGAGCGTCTTAGCAGTGCGGTGAGCGAGTTAGCTACGCAGTATGGTTTTTATTTTCGCACTATGCAAATCATTGAAGTTATATCGTTTACTGAGCGAGTTAGCTACGCGATATGTGCACAGTGTGTTTTTATTTTCGTACCAGGCAAGGCAAATCATTTGAAGTTATATAGTTTACTGAGCGAGTTAGCTACGCGGTATGTGCATAGTGTGGTTTTTACTTTCGTACTAGGCAAATCATTGAAGTGTTGCTATATCGTTTAATGAGCGAATTAGCTACACAGTATGTGCATAGTGTGTTATTGATTTTCGCATTAGGCAAATCATTGAAGTGTTGTTATATCGTTTACTAAGCGAGTTACTTACGCAGTATGGTTTTGATTTTCGCACAAGACAAGGCAAATCATTTGAAGTGTTGCTATATCGTTTACTGAGCGAGTTAGCTACGCAGTATGATTTTTCGATTTTCGCACTAGGCAAGTCATAGAAGTGTTGCTATATCGTTTACTGAGCAAGTTAGCTGCGCGATATGTGCACTGTGTGTTTTTGATTTTCGTACTAGGCAAGGCAAATTATTTGAAGTGTTGCTATATCGTTTACTGAGCGAGTTAGCTACGCAGTATGTGCACAGTGTGTTTTTTATTTTCGTACTGGGCAAATCATTTTGAAGTGTTGCTATATCGTTTACTGAGCGAGTTAGCTACGCGATATGTGCATAGTGGGTTTTTAATTTTTGTACTAGGCAAATCATTGAAGTGTTGCTATATCGTTTACTGAGCGAGTTAGCTACACAGTATGGTTTTTTTGATTTTCGCACTAGGTAAAATCACTGAAGTTATATATCGTTTACTGAGCGAGTTAGCTACGTGATATGCATAAGATCGCGTTGTATGTTCGAAAAAGCTATGCCTTGACAGAGCAGGAAGAGGAAAAGGAGGTTATAACAGTCGCTATCTTACGCAAGCTGTTCAGAACTGTAGTCTTATTTTTTTTCTCTTAGAACAAAGGTATACCCCAGACATGTTGTAAACATATCAATCGATGTTCTGATCATATGTTGTATCGGGTGCAGTGTTCGATTCTATTCCTGCTATGTTAAATCTGATCTTAGAACAAAGGTATCCCCTGACATGTTCTAAACACATGTTGTACAGTGTTCGATTCTAGTCTTGTTATGTTTCAATCTGATTTTCTTAGAACAAAGGTATCCCCTGGCATGTTCTAAACACATGTTGTATCGAGTACCGTGTTCGATTCTAGTTAGTGATCTGAACACATCAATCAATGTTCTGATCACATGTTAAAGTAAACAGCATCGATTCTAGTCTTGTTATGTTTCAATCTGATCTTCCTAGAGCAAAGGTATCCCCTGACGTTCTAAACACATGTTGTACAGTGTTCGTTTCTAGTCTTGGTCACTTGTTTAGTGATCTGAACACATCAGTCAATGTTCTAATCACATGTTGGAGTTAACAACATCGATCGATTCTAGTCTTGTTATGTTTCAATCTGATCTTCTTAGAACAAAGGTATCCCCTGACGTGTTCTAAACACATGTTGTACCGTGTTCGGTTCTAGTTAGTGATCTGAACACATCAATCAATGTTGTTATCACATGTTGAAGTTAACAACATCGATTTTAGTCTTGTTATGTTTCTTTTGTAATCCGCAAGTCTAAACATGCACAATAATGTTATCGCTGCACACTCTTGCCTTCGCGATGCGTGTTTGATAAAGCTATGCCTTGACAGAGGAGGAGGTAGGGGAGGAGGAGGAGGAGGAGGTGGTAGAGGAGGTAGCCATAACAGCCACCGCCATCTTGTGTAGTAACCTCTAAGTAGTAATTAGCGTCGGGAGGGGCATCTCGTTGTATGGTCTCCTTCAAGATGGTAGATGAGAGGTTAGGTTCGCAAATGCATTAAAGTTGATGATAGCTAACGGAAATTCAAATTATCCGTTACCACAATTCAAAGGCATTCAAATTGCCGCCACCATATGTTAAATGTATGTAGCTAAAGATAGCAGCACGATGCTCTGTAGATTAAAGATGACGGATGATAGCTAACGGAAGTTTTTTCAAATTATCCGCCACCACATGTTAAATGTATGTAGCTAAAGATAGCAGCACGATGTTTTGTTGATTACAGATGGCGGATGACAGCGGACGGAATTACCTGCAAGATAGCAGCACGGTGCTCTCATGATTAAAGATGGCGGATGACAACTGTCAAAAAGCATGTAGATTTTAAATTTCCCACCACCACCACGATAAGGTTTAGTACCGTGAAGATAGCAGCACTGAGGTAAGCGATGCAAGATCGCGGATAACAGCTGACGGAATTTTTCAAATTATCCATCACCACATGTTAAATGTATGTACCTAAAGAGTGCAGTACGATGCTTTGTTGATTAAAGATGACAGCTTGTCAAATAGAATTTTTCAAATTGTCCGCCACCACATTTCAAAGGTATGTAGCTAAAGAGGGCAGCACGGTGCTCTCTTGATTAAAGATGGCCGCTGTTAAATAGAATGTTTCAAATTGTCCGCCTCAAAGATAAGTAGCTAAAGAGGGCAGCACGATGCTCCGTTGATTATAGATGGCGGATAACAGCTGTCAAAAAGCACGTGTATTTGTTTTCAAACAAGAGCACGTGGAATTTTCCACCATCACATTTCAAAGGTAAGTACCTAAAGAGGGCAGCACGATGCTCTGTAGATTAAAGATGGCTGCTGTCAAATAGAATTGTTCAAATTGCCCTCCTCAAAGGTAAGTAGCTAAAGAGTGCAGCACTGATGTTTGCGTTGCAAGATGGTGGATGACAGCTGACGGATTTACAAGCAGTGCCGTAAAGAGTGCAGCACGGTGCTCTCTTTATTCAAGATGGCGGATGACAGCTGTCAAAAAAGCACGTGGCTTTGTTTACCTATTGAAATCTCGCGCTAGTGACGTTAAGTTGGTACCACTAAGGTTTAGGCCCGTCAAGATAGCAGCAGTGAGGTTAGCGATGCGTTGTTGCCGATGACAGCTGTCAAAAAGCACGTGGCTGTCAAAAAAGCACGTGGCATTGTTTACCTATTCAAATCTCGCGCTAGTAAGGTTTAGTTGGCAGCACTGATGTTTAGGCCCGTCAAGATGGCAGCAGTGGGGTTAGCGATGCGTTGTTGTCGATGACAGCTGTCAAAAAGCACGTGGCTTTGTTTACCAGTTCAAATCTCGCGCTAGTTAGGTTAAGTTGGCAGCACTTAGGTTTAGGCCCGTCAAGATGGCAGCAGTAAGGTTAGCTATGCGTTGTTGTCGACGGGCGGAGGAGCGGGCCCCTGGGAAGGCCCCGTGCGGAGGAGGAGGCCCCTGGGAGCCTGCGTAGGCGGAGGCTGCCGAACTCTCCATAATATCTACTATCATATTCTACTTTGATAAATATACAGTACATGCTCTTAGTTTTTACAATTTGATCCATTTACATTATGATAAAGTACGTTGTGAAAAACTGAATTCTAGAGGCTTCCTAGGTTGCAGACAAGTATAGTATGTCTCTAAGGAAGCAAAGTCATCTGATGTGCGCTTATGTCGGCGTTGTGGGTACAGACTAACTCAAGGTTACCTGCAGGTGAAAACAACGCTGCAGCTACGTACGCATACATTTTGAATGTATGAAACATCATATTCCCGAGGCCAAGTATGAAGAGGAGGATTATGAAACTTAATTGTAAATATCTGAAGAAATGTGAGAAATTGTGAAAAATGATGAGATGGGCCATATCAAAAATGGACAATTTTGGTGATAATCCGATATCAATGCGGGTGAATATGATTTGAATAACCTAAAATGACAATGAGAAGAACGTTGGGGATAAGAAGGTACATATAAAATACTGTACTACATGTAGTGTAACAACTCATTCCTCTAATATTATGTTCATAATATCTAAATCTTGGACACCTACGCATGCATTATTTACAATCCTGTATAAACCTACAGGAATAAGAAATAAAGTTAAAAAATAATGTTCAAACCAGAAAATCTAAGTGTAAAATTGAATCTCAGGAACGATGACAGAAGTACCATTCAGTTCATTTTTAAAAGAGGTGGTATTTTCATATTCGTATACTTGAAAATTCCTGAAGCACAACATGACCGTGAAAAATTGACGACGAAGATAATTTCGCCAAAAACAAGATATAAGCTTTATGATAATCAATTTTCGAAATTTTTCCCTTTCTACAAACACGTGATCTTTCATGTAACGTTGATTTGTGACTGTCGATCTATACTCAGCAGCAGTGAAAGACCACCCTCAAACTACAGTCACTGGCATAGAACAGTTCCCATCAGTGTTGTTAGCTGGATTAGCTGCAAAATACAACTACTTCAAGAATTTTGGAGTTTCGTCATTTTAAATGTAAAATATCCGCAATTATTCCGAGTGATATTGAGAGATGTTATGCTTTATACGTTCTTTTGTGTAATATCAATATTTTAAACATGAATTTTCGTAATAATTTCGATCATTTGTCATTAACAAGAAAAGTCACACTCATCACACCACTCTTTAAGTCCATTTATCTCCAAAATGTATCGCACTCAAGTGTACAAAAATCTGTAGGGTACATATTCTTATATTTTAAATGCGACAAAATAAAGATACGTAAAATGTTTGTCTGACGCCATTGTAATGCTTGCGAGTTATCTGAATATAGACGGCAATGTGATGCGGGGTAGCACAGAATTAGGAGCCTCGAGAAACGTAGGCGTGACAGTCTCAATTTAATACACACCAAAATATTAATACATGACAAGAGTAACAGAACCAAGTGTGTGGGAATTCATAGCGACAGTAGAGATTCCTTATTACTGTAACCTAGCCTCTACAGCGAAATTACAATTACGAAGTTGGTCGGAAGTCTAAACATAAGCAGCTCGCTCATATCTATATTGCTCTGACTTGGTTTGCTCGTGACCGGAAATGAGTTTTAGCACGACGAAGCCTTTCCCAGAGTCTCATTATGCTCGCTGAAGTTTCGCTCTCTCTTGCTAAATGTTAAATGGCATTTGAGAAGCAAACTGCTATCTCGTGGTTAATGTCTAATGATAACGAGGAAACAACCCTTTCCGTGGAGTACAGTGACGACTAGGAAAACTAACGGAAAGTGTATGATCAAAGTCCATTTCTAGTTCGATAAATCCGTAGTTTTTCTCTAAGTGATCAAGGTGAGATAATGGCAGAAATCCTTGAAAAATAAATTCGTGATTAGGTTGTATCCGATACAGCCGCGAGCGTTTTAGGTACGAATACATCTATGTGGACTGGTGAACTATGGCATATAGGACCCACGGTCTTGATATGAAGTTGCTCCATGCGTTCAATGTTTCTTCTTCTTGTTTCGTTGAGGCCCCTTGGACCACGTGGTTCCTAACTCTGGTGAGTTTTCTTCTTAGCCCAGTATTCTTTCATCTTTGCGCCGTGGGTTGCTTTCCTTTCTTGAGTCCACTGTTTAATTTTAGGATTTATAATGCACCCTTACTTACCGTTAGTCAACATCTGCCTCTGGCTCTTGTAAATGTAGATTCTTCTATTCTCAGGGGGTTCCAGGCTCTTCAGTCACTTGTTGACATAAATCGGTGGGAAGCATAAGAAAATCTAATGACTGCATGAAATAAAATTTAAGAAATGGGCTAATATTGATTTATTATAACGATGGCTTAGTGCACAAACATTTTATGTCCACAAATCATGGTTCTTAGAAAACTGAAATTGAAAGTTTATGAAGTTTCAGTTACTTGCGATAAATAATATAGCTGTAGCCAATGTTACTGACTTGTAGATTATTTCTTTGTAATTCTGTCTCAACAACTGGACTATATTTTTGTGCATCAGTAAAGGAATTATTCACTATATTTTAATATAAGGTTGGGACATACATCATTTGGCACTAACAATGTGAAAGAGAACTTCAAAGCATAAACGTTATATTTCTCGAAAGGATTGATTTCTACATTCTTTTTCAACATTTATTATTAAATGATTTTATTTTCCTAATAAAATCACAAGGTATGAATAATAATTAAATAAATTTGAATAATCACTGTTCAGTTACAAATACGTCTCTAATCTTTGAAAACAATGTCAAGGACATGCAATATTTGTGCCCCATCAAGCCAGTAAGAACCTGAAATTTTCAACAGCAAAATAGTATCTCCGGAGATACAATATCTGCGCTTTCAAGTGAAATGAAAACCAAATGGTCATACCAAGGTTAAAGTTATTATACGGGACATACAACATTCGTGAAATAGAGTTGTTGATTTAACTGGGACGTGCAATATTTGCACCTTGTAAATCAGCATGTTTCCTATTATTTAAACATACCATAATTGTGAATTAGCTAGGTATGTTTGAGAGACATCCCAATATGGTATTAACTCCAAACTGGCCATAAATGGACATACATTGTTTGTGCACTAAGCCGTCGATAAAAAGAAATTAATTACGTCCAATACATGTGAAGTATCGAATAATAAAGGAAAGTTTATTGTATTAATAAAACAACTGACATAACATTGACACAAATAAAAAATATGAAGACCTCAGGGATTATTTTATTGATATTTTGTTAAGTTAAACATCAATTACCATTCCAGAATAGAATTCAATAACAAAAACAATGGAAAGAGAAAACCCGAAACTTGTCTTCAAGTAACAGCGTTGGTCGATTCACTTGATCGGTGAAGATTCAGTTTCCGTAATCGGACTCCGAACTTTTCTTTAACTAAGTTTATCCACCGATCACAAATACCACTTATGATATCATCAGCGATCAGCCACTGAATTGACCTTTAATCGAACCGAAACAACCTGAGGTTGTATCTGAACCAATTAATAATACACAAGAAAAACATTTAATTCACATGTTAACTTGAAGGCAAGATGCTCTAAAATTCACTGTTATTAAATTCCTTATATCTCTATAAAAATACATTATCGCACCAGGTTGTGTCACAACTAGACACCCAGAAATAAAGTTACTTAGTAATTAATTATTTAAAATTATAGTCTGGCTCTGTGGTGTAGTGGTTAGTGTGATTAGCTGCCATACCTGGAGGCCCGAGTTCGATTCCCGGCTCTGCCACAAAATTTGGAAAGTTGTACGACGGCTGGAACGGGTCCACGCAGCCTAGGGAGGTCAACTGAGTAGAGGTGGGTTCGATTCCCAGCTCAGCCATCCTCAAAGTGGTTTTCCGTGGTTTCCCACTTTCCTCTAGACAAATGCCGGGTTGGTACCTAACTTCAGGCGACGGCCGCTTCCTTCCCTCTTCCTTGTCTATCCCTTCCAATCTTCCCATCCCCCCGCAAGGCCCCTGTTCAGCATAGCAGGTGAGGCTGCCTGGGTGAGGTACTGGTCAACCTCCCCAGTTGTATCCCGACCAGAGTCTGAAGCTCCAGGACACTGACCTTGGGACGGTAGAGGTAGGATCCCTCGCCGAGTCCGAGGGAAAAACCGACCCTTGAGGGTAAACAGATAAAGAAGAAGAAGAATGTAGATTTTTAAGGTAGAATTTTGAATCTATATAAGGCTTGATGATAATATATGAAGCTTTGAAATTTGAATTATAAACTAGCATTAGATACCCTATTATTTCAAATGTAAACGTTTTACTTGAGTAGTAACTGTCAGTGTTAGGAGGTTGACTGGGTGTACGAGATTAGATTTCTAAGTTTTCTTTATCATATAATTTAATGTCGTTGAGGATATTTGTTATCTAATTTTTTAGGTTCTATATGATTTATACCTTTTACTAGAACTTATGGGGTGAGTTATATACCGTTATTCCTTGGGAAGCAAGTTTTTAAAACTTTAGATTAAGGCTGAAGAGAGGACTGGGGAAAACAAATAATTTATAAGCAATCTGTTCAGTATTCCCAAGTAATTCGTTAGCTTTTTTTTTCTGTTTGTTTTACATCGCACCGACAGAGATAGGTCTAATGGCGACGATGCGACAGGAAAGGCCTAGGAGTGGGAAGGAAGCGGCCGTGGCCTTAATTAAGGTTCAGCCCCAGCATTTGTCAAGTGTGGAAATGGGAAACGACGGAAAACCACCTTCAGGGCTGCCAACAGTGAACAGTGGGGTTCAAACTCACTATCTCCCGGATGTGTGCTCACAGCTGCGCGCTCCTAACCTCACGGCCAACCCGCCCGGTTCAAGTAATTCAAGGTTGACAAAATAATAGTATCAAGGTTTATTTGATTAGTTTTGTTTATGAATGATTATACTGACTTTGTTAATTTTATACTTAAATAGCTTAGATTTGCGGTGTAATGCATAGCTAAGGAAAGGCCAGTGACAATTTGAATTATTAAACACAAACCAAGGACGGAACCAAAGTTTCTACTAGAGCATTATTAGCAATTTTTAAAAATGTGTGGGATACTCGTATAGATGTAGCCATTAGAACTTTTGCCGTAAAGATTCTTGGAAAATATTTGTGATTTTTACAATTACGATCAAGGTATAAAACAAGTAATTTACTAATATTAAAATAATTAAGTGATTAGGTTTATTGTAGAGGGCTGGTTCGAGGCCCACTCAGCCTACGTGATTACATTTGAGGAGCTATCTGACGGTGAGATAGCGCCCTGGTCTAGAAAGCCAAGAATAACGGTCGAATGGTCTTGTCGTGTTGACCACACGACACGTCGTAATCTGTAGGTCTTCGGACTGGGCAGCGGTCGCTTGGTAGGTCAAGGCCCTTCGGAGCTATTGCGCCATGGGTTTTGGTTTGGTTTAGTGATAGGTCAAGAAGTAGGATGTGTTGATAGATGGTATTTACCAATGCTGAAAAAGACGACATGTTAATGGTGTATGGAGAATGCTGTTCGTTCTTGTGCTCTGTACACGGAACGATATCCCAATAGACGTCATCTATCTCGACAATTATTTGTGAACCTCTTCAACCAATTACGTGAAACTGGAAGAGTAGCACCTAAAAATCACAACACAATCAAACGATTGAATGGAGAAGAGGGTTCTAGCTGCTATTGGTGTAGATTCGTATGTTAGTTCCCGTGCAATCGCACGAGAATGTGTACTACGCTTTCTCCACCGTCATGAGTTCCATCCGCATCATGTATTTCACCATCAAGAGTTGCATGGAAACGATACTGAGAATCGTGTTAACGTCTGTACATGGACATTAAGAGAAGATGTACCGGATTTATCAAGTATCTTCTTTAGTGATGAAGCAACATTTACAAATCACGACCAAGTAAACCTCCAAGACATGCACTATTGGTCCGTAAACAATCGCCATTGGCTACATCTGGTGGCATGTCAATCAATCAATCAATCAATCAATCAATCAATCAATCAATCAATCAATCAATCAATCAATCAATCAATCAATCAATCAATCAATCAATCAATCAATCAATCAATCAATCAATCAATCAATCAATCAATCAATCACTACTGATCTGCATTTAGGGCAGTCGCCCAGGTAGCAGATTCCCTATCTGTTGCTTTCCTAGCCTTTTTATTAAATGATTGCAAAGAAATTGGAAATTTATTGAACATCTCCCTTGGTAAGTTATTCCAATCCCTAACTCCCCTTCGTATAAACGAATATTTGCCCCAATTTGTCCTCTTGAATTCCAACTTTATCTTCATATTGTGATCTTTCCTGGAGTTTAAATCTGTGGTGTGGAATAGTGAATCATCAGTTCATAGGCTATTCTTTCACAGAAGGCACATTAGATTCCGAAAAGTATTTCAACCTCCTAAAAGACCAACTTCCATAGATGTTAGAAGACGTTCCACTGCAGACTAGAAGGAACATGATGGCTGTCCAGTGCATAGTGCACGACTTACTGCAGTTTGTCTTCACCGATTGTTTCCAAATCGTTGAATTGGACGAAGGGGACCTGTACCAGGAAAACTCACCAGATTTGACAGGTTAGTTTTCTTTTCCCTGGGGAAAGCTAAAGGACACCGTTTATAAGTACATACCGACTCTTCCAGATGATATGAAACGACGTATTACCACTACCTGCGCTGAAAAATAGATGAAATGCTAGAACGTGCGCATCCTTCCATGGCTTGTATTGAAGCTGGTGGTCGCCCTTTTGAACACAACATTTGAAGGAAAATTCTCTTTCTTTTCCCCCTTCAGAATCCAAACAATTTGTTTATTCGCTTTTTTTCTAAAGTTATTGCTGACGCATGGAGCAGACAACTGTTGTACTTAAAATGTTCAAACTATGTCAGCTCGTAAATTACTTGTACTAGAATTCTGAAAAGAAACACCATTGACACTATAATTTACTTTATTTTTATTTTGTTAATATCGGTAGAGATAGTTCCATTTTAAAAATGAAACTTTCTACAGTAAACACACATTATAATTACCGAGCGAGTGGTGCGCAATCAAAGAACTGTCAGCTTGCATTCGGGAGATAGTGGGTTCGAACCTCACTGTCTTAGATGATTTTCCGTGATTTCCAATTTTCACACCAGCGTTAATAAAGGTACAGTCCCATCACTTGTCTAGTGTTAAAATTAGAAACCATAGAAAACCATATTCAGGACTGAATGTAAATTTACAGCTACGTGACTCAAACCACGCAGCCAACTTACTCGGTGGACAGAAATAAGGTAAAGAAAGTTGACCCGTTCTGCTATATAGGTTCCATTAACACAGACGATAACAAAATTAAGAAGAATAGAGTTGTTAAAAGAATACTTGCAGACGAAAACAGCTATATTGGTGAAACCTTCAACATTAAATGAAAGAAGCATTTTGTTAAGTGAAACTGTCGTCCACTTCATCAGGCTTCATCGGTGGTAGCTCAAAAAATATCTTCAAAAATATACGTATTCCCGAATCATTCTGTTCTTAGTCATTTGTCATACGTAATTGTTACACTTTTGCAGTTTTGACATACGTCGTTTAATTACGTAATAAGAAAATATAGTGGGCACATGTATATGAACTGTTTGCTCAAAATCACAAAAAGGAACTATGTTTGGCTGAAATTGCAGTAAAACAGATATTCGTGACATTCCTCAGATATCTTAATAATTTCGTATAGGTTTCTTATTTATTTACTAGCTGATGTACCCGTGATTCGCTGCGGAATTCTGAGAAAGACTGACTTTGTGGTTTTTCTAACTGAAGTCAATATAGGTTATTACAAAAACGTCGGTAGGAATGTAGCGATTAAAAGCAATGTTATCATATAAAATACTCGATCAAATGAAAAACTGCACGTTTTCTCACTTTTAACGAACAGTACTGTGGTTCCAGAGCTGGAATGACCAAGCCATAGACAGACGTGTGAACACTCCTCTGGCATTATTCCGTTAAATATGCACACTGCTTATTCCAATCAGTGCCTCAGAGTAGGGATTGAATAGCTCGAATGCTGTGACGAACCAGTGTTGTCCCCGTTACTGCCATCAAGATAATTTGCCCCAGACTAGTTAGCCGCTCCCAGGCGTGCTCAGTTCAAATATGATAAAAATTGCTCTAAAAATTACATACACCATGAATTTGACGGGAAACATATAACTAATATGGACACGATGAGGTCAACTGAAAGCTACAAATAAAGCAAGGCGAAGCATGAAGTCAGTTTTGGAGCAAAATCTGTTTATTAAAATAAACAAGAAAAATATGGAAAAAATAAAAAGTTGCAAATGATCCAAATTTTCACATGACTCGGAATTCTTCTTTCAGCTTGATAAAGTCCATCTTCAGAATAAAAATAAAAATTGTACAAATATACATTGTATGTCGATACACATACTTAACATTTCAAAGCAAAATTCTTGAAGTTTATTGAGTTTAACACATTGGCTTGAGTGTTCACACCACGCACCTGGCTTTACTTTTGTTAACACTTTCAGCTGTAGAGGAGTACGTTCCCCTTTTCTGCACACTTGACATTGCAGTGAGGGTCCCTAACTGTAAGAAAATGCGCGATTTAATGCACAAAGGGAAGACGAGAAACTAATCTAACTGTACAATATATAACACGGTAAAATATCCTACAAATATATACACCCTCATGAACACAACAAATACTGTGGATAGGAACCACACACAATAAAATCACATAAAAGACAAATATACACGTTCAAAGAAACAGAAACATGTTATATTTTCCAGGGATCACCAACAAAAGCATGCGACATTTACGCAATCCTCATTCACTCAAAGACTCGATGGAAAATATAAGGAGATAAATTTACACTTTAATCAACACTTCCTATTCAACGTAGATTCCTGAAATGAATTATATGACACAATATCCATCAACTGGTGGACTTTATAACGACATGCACAAATCAACGTGAATTCCTGAAATAAATTACATGACACAAATTCATAAAAGTAACAGAGTAGGCTTTAACTACCAACACATACTTCAACTTTGGTTCCTGAAATAGATTACATGACACAAAACATTTTCTCAGCGCTGTTATATCATGAAAGAAAATTCAAACTAAACGTCACGATATAAAATTCTCGTCTACTGCAACAACCGTAGTGACATGGACAAAAATCAATAAAATCATGAACTATAGGCTGTATCCCTTCACATTTAGTTTTCTTTCGATTTTGCGATATTAGGACGTCATGTAAAATTATTTATAGCGTAGACTGTAGTTCCTTATTCTCCGACTTTACATGCCGATTTTCATTAAATTCTGTTTACTTATTTTCTCGTGACTCGGCGCTGATGTAGACTTTGTAACAAAAATCCATTAATGAATATCTCTGTTATCAATGCCGGTACGGTAACAGCGTTTGAGACATAAATGATCGGAAATTTAATACTGTATAACTTTAGTGAATACAATTATTTATGGCCTACATTATAGCGACTTTGAATACTGATTTCCATTAAGATAGGACCACTAATAATAAATATTTGAGAATTACATTTTAGGCCTTCCCCTAAACTACCATTTCACTCAGCGTGAATACAATTATTTATAGCCTAGATTGTAGCGATTTATTCTCCGACTTCGTCTACCGATTTTCATTAAGATACGACCCCTAATAACATAAATATTTGAGAATTAAGTGTTGGGCCTTCTCCTAAACTACAATTTCACTCGGCGTGAATAAAATTATTTATGACCTAGATTGTAGCGAATTATTCCCCGACTTTGCATACCGATTTCCATTAAATTCTCGTAGCGGTTTTAACGTGATGCGTGTACATACATACATACATACATACATACATACATACATACATACATACATACATACATACATACATACATACATACATACATACATACATACATACATACATACGTACATACATGCATACATACATACAGACAGACAAACAGACAGACAGACAGACAGACAGACAGACAGACAGACAGACAGACAGACAGACAGACAGACAGACAGACAGACAGACAGACAGAAATTACGGAAAATAAAAAAGTGCATTTTCTTGTTACTGTGGACACGAATGATACAGAAATACCATCCTTTTTAAATTCTGAGCAATGTACAGACAAAACTCTCATTTCGTATTTATTTATTTATTTATTTATTTACCAGAAAGAGTAAACGAAATGTGTAAAATATAAGGAAATTCCAAACTTAGTCAGCATAGCCAAGGCCGAGTTAAGATAACCTTAATTCCCAAATATTTTCACCAGGGTCGAATTCATATGTAATCGGGCCGAGAACTGGATCCATATATTACAGGCGGAAATGTACAATGCCAACCCCTAGCAGATGTTTTCAACATTGCTTGTTCTGGAGGTATAAACCTAAACTGGGAGCTCGGTGCTGACATCTATAATCAATGCAGTGAATCAGGATAATGAACGACAGGTGGCGATGACACTGTTCCATCACGTAAAGTTGGCACATTCTGTTAGACCACAGACACTAAACGTTGTTTCAGACAGATTTCAACATGGTCATTTCAGACAGCGGCGTAGTATCGCCCTCTGTTGTTAATGAGAACAATCAATACTGAGATAAACACTCTATTGTTGGCTCGGAAACCTCTCGAGAGGTTTTCCAAACAAATAGACATTGCGCGTTCCAAAGCAATCCCGCTGTAGTTTTACTGGAGAACTGAAGTTCACTTAAGCATAGAAATAAACAGAAATACAATGAGGTATACTCAATCATTCTACTACATATACAGTACAAATTGTATTTTCAATGTGCTGTAAGCGAATGATTTGATTTTTCATGTAGTGAGAATGAATGACCGAGCAAGTTCGCTACTAAGCTAGTATAAATAACAGACATCGTCCACGATGCAAAGAAAATGGCTTTCAACTTTGATTTACGCAAACAAGTTGAGTGGCTCCTTGCAAACTTCGCTGACCACTCGGCCAAGGAGCCAGACCAACTTGTGTCCTCATCCCGAGGTGGTGCAGCTCTTTTCAACACACCCCCACAATGGAGGTGACCTGCATGTGCCATTTCAACCATATACCAGCCCTCCTGTCATTCTTAAATTCCTGTCAGTACCGGGAATCGAACCTGGGCCTCTGAAGACGGCAGCTAATAACACCAACCGTTACGCTACGCAGGCGGGTAAAGTGGTGTGAAAAGATTAGATAATTTTTGTGGCGCAACTTGTTCACGTAGTCACCTGCTGAGCCATTAAATTGGCGTTTGAGAGATTCACACTCTGAATTACATTCATCATCATCATCATCTGTTTACCCTCCAGGTTCGGTTTTTCCCTCGGACTTAGCGAGGGATCCCACCTCTACCGCCTCAAGGGCAGTGTCCTGGAGCTTCAGACTCTTGGTCGGGGATACAACTGGGGAGTATGACCAGTACCTCGCCCAGGCGGCCTCACCTGCTATGCTGAACAGGGGCTTGTGGAGGGATGGGAAGATTGGAAGGGATAGGCAAGGAAGAGGGAAGGAAGCGGCCGTGGCCTTATGTTAGGTACCATCCCGGCATTCGCCTGGAGGAGAAGTGGGAAACCACGGAAAACCACTTCCAGGATGGCTGAGGTGGGAATCGAACCCACCTCTACTCAGTTGACCTCCCGAGGCTGAGTGGACCCCGTTCCAGCCCTCGTACCATTTTTCAAATTTCGTGGCAGAGCCGGGAATCGAACCCGGGCCTCCGGGGGTGGCAGCTAATCACACTAACCACTACACCACAGAGGCGGACCTGAATTACATTAATAAATAAAATAAACACACCTGTATATTACTTACTGTAAATAGATCAAAATAGATATCCATTTTAGAAATATTATAATTGAGTAATTTCCGTAACTTCAGTTGTCGGTTACTATGTCTCAAAACACGAAATGGACGATGGAAATGAGAAATCTAAGTGATTTAGTTAAAACACAAGAGTGTTGGAAGGTCTAAGCAGCAGACTATAGAAATAAAAACGGTGGAGTGCTTTGAATGAAATCGGAAAAGAATTCATCGTGTCATCGGCGCTACTCTTCTCAGCAGATAAGTTATTCAAAATCATTGCTGACATTCGTAGGAAATTCTTATAGAAGACTTGGTGTTGGTCTGCTATGTACACTTCCTATAGCGAGTTATTCACAACTCCAAATGTTCACGACTTCGGGCAGCATTTCCGTTTCGTTCTTTCTCTTCGTCGCTGTAATAAAGTACAGTAAGCGATGAAGAAGCAGTTGATAACACCTCGTCAGAAGATATGCTTGCTACTATCAACGTATACATCCATTAAATCAGCTGAATAGGAAAGTTGCATAAGCGAAAACTTGTACCACTTAAGTAGCGTGGTGTAAACACTCGGTGCAACATTTCTTTGGACGCGCAAGTTTTCGAGCTGCGTGTTATTTTTTCTCGCGCAGCAAAAAAAAAAAAGACACGCAAGTTTTGTTGCTAGGGGCTTTACGTCGCACAGACACAGATAGGTCTCATGGCGACGATGGGATAGGATAGGCCTAGGAGTTGGAAGGAAGCAGACGTGGCCTTAATTAAGGTACAGCCTCAGCATTTGCCTAGTGTGAAAATGAGAAAGCACGGAAAACTATCTTCAGGGCTCCCGACAGTGGGATTCGAACCTACTATCTCCCGGATCCAGGCTCACAGCCACGCGCTTCTACGAGCACGGCCAGCTCGCCCGGTAGTTTTTTTTTTTTTTTTTTTTTTTTTTTGCTAGTTGCTTTACGTCGCACCGACACAGACAGGTCTTATGGCGACGATGGGACAGGGAAGGGCTAGGAGTAGGAAGGAAGCAGCCGTGGACTTAATTAAGGTACAGCCCCAGCATTTGCCTGGTGTGAAAATGGGAAACCACGGAAAACCATCTTCAGGGCTGCCGACAGTGGGGTTCGAACCTACTATCTCCCGAATACTGGATACTGGCCGCACTTAAACGACTTCAGCTATCGAGCTCGGTGGTAGTTTTGTTGCATCGTGGACGAATACTTTAACGTTCATGTAGCTATAAGCCTGAACTTTAGCGATATTGGATTTTTTTTCTTTACGTCGCACCGACACAGATAGGTCTTATGGCGACGGTGGAAAAGGAAAGGACAAGGAGTGGGAAGGAAGTGGCCGTGGCCTTAATTAAGGTACAGCCCCAGCATTTACCAGGTGAGAAAATGGAAAACCACGGAAAACCATCTTCAGGGCTGCCGACAGTGGGATTCAAACCCACTACCTCCCGGCTGCAAGCTCACAGCTACACATCCCTAAACCACACGGCCAACTCGCCCGGTGATATTAGATTCGAGCAGTACAGTCAGCAGTAATATAGATGGTTTTATATGGTTTCCTATATTCACACCAGATAAATATTGGGGCTGTACTTTAATTAAAGACTTAATTAAAGCCTGTTCCCATCTCAGCGACGCCGTAGACTTACTCGTGTTGCTGCGACGTAGAAGTCTTAATACTACGAAATTCAGACCGGATGAATGGACGGACGGATGGATGGATGGATTGTATTAGAAAAAAGAATAGAAGCAATTGGGAAAGGACTATCAGGAATTCCAATTATATAACATGTGGAATAACGGAATTATTATTATGATTATTATTATTATTATTATTATTATTATTATTATTATTATTATTATTATTATTATTATTATTATTATTATTATTATTATTAATTATATTCATTAATAAATAATAATAAAAGAGGACTGAGATGTTAAATAACACAAATGTTAAGTACCCAGAAAGAAAAGAGTCATAAAATACTATGTAGTCAATAACCTTAGAGGCTGCCTGGCAGAGGTGGCAAAGGCGTGCTCGGTTCACCCGGAAATACGTGGGTTCGATTTCCCGTCAAGAAGTCGAAAAAATTAATAAACGTGATTTTAACTTCCGGGGGTGCACGTGCCCTGAGATTCACTCAGCCTATACCAAAAATGAGTATGAGGAATTGGGCAAAGGTGGCCGGGCATACAGCTAACCACTCTACCCCACCAAGTGCCGAGGTTATAGTTAGTGGAAGCCCAGGGCCTTCATGGCCTGTACGAAGATGACTTTGCTGCTTTTGCCTTTCACTCTGTAATGTATTTATTTATTAATACATCCATACAGGGTATATACCCAATTACAATGGATGGTACAAAATACATTCAATATATAAATGGTACCTATATGTACAAAACAATATTTAACAATTAAAAAACCAAAATTGCCTTGACTATATTAAGAATAATTTAAACACATTTTCAATAAAACATACAAACATATAAAATATTAAAGTTAAGGAATATAAAACAAATAAGCAGTGAAAAAAGAAAAATATTCATAAGAACAGCAAATACACGAACACATATACATTTGAAAAATAATAGTGGGATTACATACATCATATTTCAGTAAACTGCTATAACATAACTATATCTACGTACCTAATTACTCTAGACTTCAACAAAGTTATAATATCTCGCTTGCCTTAGGTACAATTCCGTCCCTGAAATTACATGCTGCAATTGCCAAGCAATCATCTTCAAACCTAGGTAAAATACTTCTTATTGATTATGAAATACAGTACTTATAATACAGTCAGCTGACGGCATAAGGGAAGGAGGATATAACGGGGCCGGCCTGGAGATTCCCATCAAAATCTTTTTTTAACCAGGAATTATAATCAACTAAGGATCCGATTTGAAAGAGTTTTCCCCCCGGTTATAGTTTAGTATTCAAAACTCAGTACATACTACAAGTTAATGGAATGTACGTTGTATAATATCAATAACATTTTTATATTGATAAGAAGAAGAACCCCTTCCCCTTTAAAGATTAGTGTCACAACGAACTATAATATCAATATGAGCAATGACGTGTTTAGTGTTTTAATTCTCTACGGAAGAGTATTTAAATTTCATTATCATCTTTAGTGTTCTCATTATTTTATATGTGTCTTAATATACGTTTCTTAAGCTGAAGATGTTCCAAAATGGAATGAAACATGTTCTTGTAATGTTTAGCTAGAATGTAAGCTGACACATATTTGCATCCGCATATAAAATAGGTATAAAAATAAAGTAAGTATTGGAAGGTAGGAAAAAATCCTTTTACCTCAGTTATGAAATATTCGTCAAGTTCTTATTTTTAGAAAGATAAAATAATGTCCATCTCACATCATCTTTAAACCACATATTAGGAAGAGGGTAATGTTTATTGTAATCAATCTTATGATTTGATACATGCAGTTTTACACAAGTTAATTATTTCATATAGCATAATTTAAAATCATGCATTAGAAGGACAAATGAAGTATGGTGTCATTGACCAAAATTTAACACTTGTGCATGATTACAAATCTAACAGAGAAGGAATGTCCTAGAAGGATTGTTAGAGGCATTAGTTGTAAAGAAATGGAACTTCTCAGACATGCTGTAGTGCTATACCCCGGAAATGCAACCCCCGACCCAAGTGAGGGTCAGCAGAGTAGTCATCTCAGTCCCTCCATACTAAGTCCGACATCTCAAACGAATAAATATTAGCATCGTACTGTCAAAACATGTAATTTGATTATAATATGACGGTAAAATGCTATAACATAACTATATCTACGTACCTAATTACTCTAGACTTCAACAAAGTTATAATGTCTCGCTTGCCTTAGGTACAATTCTGCCCCTAACCAGCATATTTTAATTCTTTCCTCCATCAATTTACTTCCCCACATTCCCTTAATAACGTTGAATAATTTTCCAATTATTCCCGGGTGCAACCCCTCTGTGTTCAATAACTTTAAAACTGAGTTTCATTATCAATTTTCCTCATACCCTCATACATAGAATTCTCTCTTATCTCCCTTGTTTCTAAATAATCCTTCACAAGATGTGCCAATCCTATTTCTTTATAACATAGTAAGTATTATCATCCCTATTCTGCCTCTGTACTTCATTTTTATGTACTCCCATTAATCACCATATTATTCCCCTCGATTTTCTTTTTGGTTATGTTATCTACATTAGTCCTCATTCTTAAAATTATATTGCAGAATTCTCCCAGTGCTCTTAGTTTAGCAATGTGTAGCAATTTGTTGCTTTTCAATATCCTTAACTCTACATTTTATATATTCTTTGGTATTATACGCAGTCTCGTGGGAGGTTACAATCATCTCCGAATAGCTCTAAGAGTGTAGCCCATGATTTCACACCGTAAGGTGTTTTCTGATATTTTCTATATATTTTTCTGTATTTCTCTACTACTTCCGTTTTTCTGCTTTAATTTCTTGCTTCTCCTTGCTTCTTTAGGCTTAAGTAATAACACCGCAAGTCATCTTCTTATCAAAGAATCCCTGCGCCTAAATTATTCCTCTGTTACCGCTTTCTTAAATCGGTAATTCATACCACAATTTAGTGAGGGACATTTCATTTTGTCAATAGTCCTACATCCACTTTGTTTTTAGCTTTAGATAGAGCTGCATTTCTCGATTCTGACTGACAGCAGGAAAAGGGGCCTCTCTTTATAACGAAAACTCCACATCTCTATCCTTCCATTATAGTAGATACTCCCGAACTCGATTGTGAATTGCGGTAGGAAACGTGGCCTACCATTTTCATCAAAACTTCCCAACGCGCACCTTACATTGCAAACAACGTATGGGGCCCTCCCAATGCTGTTTCTTAGATAACGCTAAGAGACATGCAATTTAATATAATCTTACTCACTGCGTTTACAGCAAATTGCGTAGAAATCCGTATACAATGTGGAATACCGTAGCGAAGCACGAGTACATTTCCTAGTCCTTAAAACAGTTGGTTTTATGTCCTACTAACTACTCTTACGATATTCGGAATTGCTGGAATTCTGATATCACAGGAGTTCTCTTATATGCTGGTAAATCTACGGAAACGAAGGTGGTGCAGTTTAGCACCTTCAAATTCCATCGGAATGAGCAGGGATCTAACCCACCAATCCCGCTCAGAAGGCCAGCAATCTACTGTCTCAATCACTTAGCCTAGCGACAGGAAGAATCATTATTATAAGCACCTACCGGTGTCCGGCTCAATAGCTAGATGGTTAGCGTGCTGGCCTTTGGTACAGAGGGTCCCGGGTTCGATTCCAGGCCAGGTCGGAGATTTTAAGCTTAAAGGGTTAATTCCCTTGGTTCTGGGACTGGGTACTTGTGCTGTCCCCAACATCCCTGCAACTCAAACACCATACATAACACTATCCACCACCACAATAACACGCAGTTATCTACACATGGCAGATGCCGCCCACCCTCATCGGAGGATCTGCCTTACAAGGGCTACCCGGTTAGAAAATAGCCACACGAATTTATTATTATTATTATTATTATTAATATTATTATTATTATTATCTACTGATTGCATCAAGGTCGGCGATTATGGGTTCTTATATGGCTGAAGAAACCCTATTCTAGAACCACAAGCTCTATCACAGTGCTGGCGCATCTCGTTGTTGTAGAATCTGTTGTAAACTTCTTCTCTGATTTACCCGTTATTTTCTAAGATCTCTTCTATTGTACTCGTGCCTTCGTTGCTGCTGTTCAAAACTTCGTGGGGCCACATCGGCCGACTGGACGCTACAGACACACTGGGTCACCTCGTGTGATATGTTCTTATTACACTTCAGAGAACACTTGTATTGTTGCTGTCCTCCCTAACTGCAAAGAGACTATCCTTCAATTTCTTTTTTTGCTATTGGCTTTACGTCGCACCGACACAGATAGGTCTTACGGCGACGATGGGACAGGAAAGGGCTAGGACTGGGAAGGAAACGGCCGTGGCCTTAACTAAGCTACAGCCCCAGCATTTGCCTGGTATGAAAATGGGAAACCACGGAAAACCAGGGCTGCCGACAATGGGGTTCGAACCCTCTATCTCCCGAATACTGGATACTGGCCGCTCTTAAGAGGCTGCAGCTATCGAGCTCGGTCATCCTTCAATTAGTAATATATTACTTGTCTTGGAAGTTGCACATTAGGCTGTCAGGGGACAGGGCTTGTCCTTCATAGTTGATATTTGATAATCATTCCTTCATTCTTAGTGGCATCGTCCCCTTTCAAGGTACTGACGGTCTTTACTTTACTTTACGTATTCTTCTAGGAAAACACTGAAAGTACTATTCTAGAGTTTTTAAGTCTATATATATTTGCTAGTTGTTTAACGTCGCACCGACACAGGTAGGTCTTACGGTGACGATGGGACAGGAAAGGGCTAGGAGTGGGAAGGAAGCGGCCGTGGCCTTAATTAAGGTACAGCCCCAGCATTTTCCTGGTGTGAAAATGGGAAACCACGGAAAACCATTTTCAGGGCTGCTGACAGTGGGGTTCGAACCTACTATCTCCCGAATACTGGATACTGACCGCACTTAAGCGACTGCAGCTATCGAGCTCGGTAATACTATATTTCAAAGTCTGCAATACAATGTGTTGAGAGGTGACGTGTAAGATATGGAAATAGTTCTATATTTTGCGGAGTCCTGCCATTGATGGAAAGACCTGCCTTGACGCAGTTAAGTACTTGTGTTTTGTTACATTTAATTTCTAAGTCGAATCTACTGTAGTACATGTTTGGTTGAATGAATTCGAAATAACAGTAATTCTCTGTATTCGATAGAATTACATTGTTGTCTGCTTATTGGAGTTCGATAACTGACTGAAGGAACTTCGATTTCTGCTCGCATTCTGCTCAGATTAAATAATCAGCCTTGAAGTCTAATACCAGTTACAGAGAAAGTTTTCCTTCAACAAGATGCAGCGTAGTCCCCACAAATATAGAGTACAAGGTAGGAGCGATTGATTACATGTTCCTGCTTGACACCACCACTTGTAATATGAATTTATCCAAAATTATATACTTTCAAAAGAATGCTCAGATCTCCAGGACAATTTTGTCTGACCAACCAGAAGGCCTCTTGTACATTACATGAAATGTGAACACTCGACCACGGACTAATATCTTAGAAGGCAACACCTATCTACTCTAATTATGTATTATTTACGTACTCCGATCAATAACGATCTTCATTATTGGTACTTATACCGACGTACCGTATTGTTTTCTTTGGTTAATATTCGGAACTATTAATTTGGTACCAATAATGGACCTCACTTAGCAGTGCCATATTTGCCTTTTCTTTCAAGATGCTGCGGGGGGTGGGCGGGACCTTAACATGATATAATGAGTAGTATACAAGGGGAAATGTTACACTGATAATGGAAGGATGCACACAATTTTAAATAGCCCTAAAACCAAATCTGTGCATAATACAATGAAAAATGTCCATGTAATAGAGTTACTGTAGGATCAGAAGTTTACCTTTCTGCGCGTAGAGTTACCTTATAAATAAAGTTGTAGGAGGTTCGCTGTCTGCAATTTCATTTATTTTGCCATATTTTTGTATATTTTTCCATTTTAGGTCGACTGATGATCGTATCAGTAGTTTTTAGCTTTCGTGTTTGTTAGTTTGTTTTTGTTTGTTTCTTTGTTTGTTTTGTTTGCTTTGTTTGTTTGTTTGTTTGTTTGTTCCACCATCATGGATAAACGGCTGAATAGTTCTGGATCAAACTACATATTTAGAGTCTACTCACCTAGGAGCAAGTTCGGATATGCGTGTGATTTAAAAATAATTGAATAGACTGGGGTTTTATAGAAAGACCAGAAGAGCTTTCTTTTTTTTTTTTTTTCAATTTTCCCTTGCACAATTGATCATATGTAAAATCTGTACATAAAGTCTGTACGCTTACACCACTTGTGATCTGAATTTCTCCAAAATTATATACTTTCAAAAGAATGCTCAGATCTCCAGGAAAAAATTTTCTGACCAACCAGACTGTCTTCAGATGTCTTCTCATACATTACATGAAACTCGACCACGGGGTAATAGCTCAGAAGGCAACATCTACTCTAATGTCCCTTCATTACAAATCATTTTTGTTATGTATATAATTTCGCTTACTCTTCAAATGACGGTGAAAATTACTGTTTTCAGCGGGTTTCATGCTCTGCAGCCAGTGACGGACACCCTCGCAGTACTACAGCAAATCTACCGGTTGCCATGGCAACGTCTCAGTCTGCTTGCCGGCAGGAAGTACAGTAACATAATGCCAGTTTTGTCATTATTCGTGGTTTTTCGCTGGGTATAGAGCGAAAGAAGCGTCAAGTTGCCATTCTGAGGTACATTTGCGAAATACCGGTGGTGGTTACATTCGTTTGCTAATAACAGATCGTTGTTAAAATAGTCGTGCGAGAACTAGGACAACTCCCCTACCAGTCGCATTATGCACTTCATCACCTAAAGCTCAATAACATCTATATTGAACTGCATAAGATAGTGGTTTTTGAAACCTTCAGTATTTTTCGGAACGTGATGAACAGTTATTTGAAGGATCCGTAACAGGAGAAGATCAGAGGATGCATATTATTTCGCTCCGCTTGAAATGTATCCCACCTAATGTAACTCAACACCGAGAAAATATGACGTAGAACTTTTCCCTTTGGTGTCAGCCTGTCTGGTTATCTATGTGTTTGTAATTCCTAAAGGTGAAAAACTGATGGACTTAATTCGACCGTACTGAATCTACTCATTCAGGATTGTGTTATCAGGTGCATATGATTTCATGGCCATCGTATGGAGTTGGGATTTATTGGAATTTTATTCTCAAATACCTTCCTTAACATTCGGTATATCTAAGTAATGTATGTAACAAACGTTTAAAAATGTTTTCCCCTTCTTTTATGCAATATAGGCCTACGTATTTATCGTATGACGGATAAAAACGGAGATGCTTACCAAAAATTGGATTTTTATTCCAAGTCCCGTGGGGCACTTCTTGTATATCACTTCAAGGTGGGTAACGGGAAAAACTAAAGAGCCATTTCACTCCTTTCGATAGGGCAGATATTAAGGGATGTATCATCAACGTCAGAGCGCCACACCCATGGTCAGGGATACAATATGGAACCTGAGGAGCAAGGAGAATTACGCACAATTTCGGACCAGGGAGTGTCCTCATTCTTCCTGGACTTTGTTCAGCTTCATTATACTCCACGTTACTGCTATGCGCTATCGTAGAAAAATATCAGTTTAACACGTCGTATTAAACGCGTGCATAAAGCCATGTTCATCATCATCATCATCATCTGTTTACCCTCCAGGTTCGGCTTTTCCTCGGACTCAGCGAGGGATCCCACCTCTACCGCCTCAAGGGCAGTGTCCTGGAGCTTCAGACTCTTGGTCGGGGATACAACTGGGGAGTATGACCAGTACCTCACCCAGGCGGCCTCACCTGCTATACTGAACAGGGGCCTTGTAGGGGAATGGAAAGATTGGAAGGGATAGGCAAGGATGAGGGAAGGAAGCGGCCGTGGCCTTAAGTTAGGTACCATCCCGGCATTCGCCTGGAGGTGAAGTGGGAAACCACGGAAAACCACTTCGAGGATGGCTGAGGTGGGAATCGAACCCCCCTCTACTCAGTTGACCTCCCGAGGCTGAGTGGACCCCGTTCCAGCCCTCGTACCACTTTTCAAATTTCGTGGCAGAGCCGGGAATCGAACCAGGACCTCCGGGGGTGGCAGCTAATCACGCTAACCACTACACCACAGAGGCGGCCATAAAGCCATGTTACTTCACATAAATTCATGACGGAAACATGTTGTAATCCATTGCAAATTCCCGAGTAAAGAACGGTTACAAATACTAGTTAACAATGTTTTTATTCAACTGGGGAAAGTTAACTCCACAGGAAGCCATGTAATTATGTTTTCCTTCCATATCCTTTTATAGCTTCAGTAGCAAAAATAAACGTGAATTGAAAATTTTTCGTTTGTCTTTTATATGCAGTCATATTGCGAGTAGAGAGTTTCTGATTTGAAGGGAGTTTGTCTTGCGTGAACAATCAACTCTCTCTAAACTTTCCGGAGTGTTCTGTACGTAATCGAACTGTGCGGTTTTATTCCTGGTGTGGAAAGCCAACTTCTAAAAATGTTTGATCTCTTTTCTTTTCTTTTGATAACGGAGAACACTTCTCCTTTAGCAGATTAGCAATCCTTATTTGCCAACACGGTGGGACTGAGCATATAGCCGTTGGCGTACCAGTAGCTCTACTGTGACTCTAAGGCTTCGGCCACAGTGCAGGCGGCGAGCGGAGCGTTGCGTTGTGTGGCGGCAAAGATAAGACTCAAACCTGCGTTAGCAAATGTATGTGGCCATAGTGCCAGCGGCGCGTCATTTTGGAGGGGAAGTTGGCTCAAGGACAACGCTGCCTGCCGCCAGCCGCTCACTCCTGTTTGAGATTTCAGCTGCGCCGCTCGCAATGACTGTTCGTGAGTTAACAGGAGAGGAGATGAAAGTGTTAATTTCTGAAGTTCAAACCTGAACTTTCCTATGGAACGACAGAGAGAACAACTTCGAAAACCTAACAGCGACAAGGGAAGCCTGGAAAGAGATTGGAACGATCTTAAATGTACCAGATAAATTCAGTTAAAAATTAATCACGGTTATGGACATAAACAATATTGTCTTTAATGCACCATATTATTATTATTATTATTATTATTATTATTATTATTATTATTATTATTATTATTATTATTATTATTATTATTATTATTATTATTGTTTAATTAATATTGTTTAATATTATCCTTTGTAATATATTGCCGATATGAAAACTTGTGTTCGACATTACATCTGACTTTTATGGGTCTCTGGAAGTTGGTGACTTGCTTCTGCAATCGCGCTTTACGTCTTACAAAGAAGTCAACAGTTTGAATGGACATAGAAGTTATATATAGTATTTGAAAAATCTTAGCAGGAAATCAATTCAGTTCTCCATATAAATGATAAAATTCCCCATGCATTTCACGTTATTTATTTACCTACTGGATGATTACGAAATTCTCTCTTAGTCCTGCGTCGAATTCTTCAGTTTAGATAAAAAAAATTCTAAAAGCAGAGACAAACGAGAAACCTTTGAAACTGCCATTATCTAATCACCTCGTGCAGGGGAGACACCGCGCCGCTTACTGACTCTCGCTAGATGTCCACACAGGCGTTCTCTCCTCCCCACTCTTCAACTTTTCGACAGCGGCAACGCTCCGCTCGCCGCCTGCACTGTGGCCGAAGCCTAAAGCTCTACATTCGGGAGATGAAGAGGGACTAGTCCCCACCGTCGGCTGTCCTGAGGATGGTTTTCGCTGGTTTTCAATTCTACCGTTCTAATGCGAATGCATGGGCAGTTCCATAGTACAGGCTACGGCCGCCAACCCTCTCAGCTTCTCTGAACATGTCCTTCACCGAATCAAACATCCCTGGCCTGAGAGACGGCGTTATTGTCTAGGACGCCCGCCGTCTCCTTCATGGACGGAATGAAAACTGGCATAGTACTAGCAGATAGTCTGCCACTGCTAAGCAGCGTCTTGGACAGGCATGCCAGCCCAGCTGATGAGCCAAAATGGTACGTTCTGGGAGAACCAATACGTTTGGTTCCGTTGCCGTGATTCAAAACTCTGCACCCATGAAGGCCTTAATATTACAGCTCTTTGTGTTCGTCTACATGTGGATGGGTTTGGTTTATTTATGCACGGTAATGAAAAAGCAGAGTGTGAACTCTACAGCGAGCCATGTAATTATGTATTTCTTCCATATCGTGTTAAAGCTTCTGTAGGAAAAAAAAGTGAATTAAAATGTTGAACTTTGTCTTTTATACACAGTCATATTGCGAGTAAAGAAAATCCGATATGAAGGGAGATTGTATTGCGTCAGATACAAATTTCGTTCACTGCAATGGTCGTCATAAGCTAACAACCCACCGAAACTACCATAAATAAGTTGTTTAGAAGAACCGTCCAATTGTTGAACAAGTTGTAGGAATTCTAGATTTAAATAAATATAATCCTGGTATTAAAATTATGACATCATGAAGGGTCAACCTGATATGTGCCGACCGGGCGATTTGGCCGTGTGGTTACGAGCGCGCAGTTGTGAGCTCGCATCCGGGAGAAAGTGGGTTCGAATCCCACTGTCGGCAGCCCTGAAGATGGTTTTCCGTGGTTTCCCATTTTCACACCAGGTAAATGGTGGGGCTGTACTTTAATTAAGGCCACGGCCGCTTCTTCCCATTCCTAGCCATTTCCAATCCCATCGTCGCCATAAGACCTATCTGTGTCGGTGCGACGTAAAACAAATAGCAGAAAAAAATGTGCCGAATGCGTATATTAAAAAATATGTCAAGTACGCAGGTACACCTTCTAAAGCTTTAGAAAGCAATATTCTTCAGTGCTGACGTCCATTATGTAACTTAATGAATGATGATCGATGAGAAGTAACGACTTCACCACAAGTTATCTCGCTAGAATACTTGCAGCTCTCTGAATAAGAAAGAGAACGCCACTCTCGATCCAGCTTCAACAAGCATTATAATAAATCTGTTCGATTTATTGTGGATATTGCAACCGTTAGGGCTTTAATCGTCGCACCAAATTAAGTATGAACAAGCTCAGAACACAACAGGCGACAAAATGAAACTGGCCCCATTAGTTGGGCAACAAATGAGGCTTACTCTGGATATAATTAGGGCAATATTATTTAACTTGGTTTCACAAACAGATGTACAGATGGAACATTTGGATGAGAACCGCCAGAAGTCACTTACCAGGCTTGAAGTCTCATCCTCCCTACTTTCATAAGATTACCGGCTGAATTCGTAGAGCAATATGGGTAATGGAATGTTCGATAAAGAAATAAAATAGGCACTATCTAAAATAATGAAAGTAGGATTCTATAATATGTGAGGAATTTGCTCATATTTGTTAAATGAGAAGAATCTCCATTCAAGTATATATTCTAAACATTTTATTTATACTGATGTGAACCACACAAATAATGTTCTATCTCAACATGTGAGCAAAAGAAACAATTAAACAGACACAATTATATACATTATATGCCTTCTTTCTTGAATTGTCCAGGCATAATTGGTTCTTGACGTACACCAATTCATTCGATCAACATACACTGATATGTGAGTCTATTTCTTTTAAATGGATATTAAATGGCATCCTTTATTTGTTAAACTCTCGTCACAAATGGATATTAAATATGGTTCCGGTACCGGGGATCGAACTCGAACCTCCTCGGTAAGAACAGGTATCCTTTATTTACTAGTCATGATTTGGATAGAGAGAAAAAAATTTAACACAATATAAGCACATCTGTTATACACACGAGATTACATTGCCGAGTATCGAACATGTGATCCATTTGACCACGACAAATGTATATTTACATTGAACACTTACGATGAACATACACGCTGAACATATATGTGCGTATCCTGGGTTTACCTAACATATTATATATTTAAAGAAAATCAGTCAAAGCTGGAATCAGACCCATCACCATAGTATACTTTGGGAAATAATAAAACACACAGAAACATACATATAAAAAATATCAAATATATTTACACAACACATCTTGAAGATATGGCTTAACCAAGCCATAATATCTGGTTAAATCTTCGCTCCAGATCATTCGAACCAACAGGCTTCGGCTTCCAAGGTAAAAAATTTTGGACTCCAATCAGAGGCTAAATTAATGCTTAGCATGAGAAGGGATCTATCCTTCACAAAATCCGGAAATTATCCGTGTTACTCGCGACGTATAATTAGAATAGGATTGAGACTACTTTGGTAAATGAAAAAAGCTTGGCCCGTTAACATCGTTTTGCTGGAGACTGCAAAGTTTGCTTGGCCTGCGGTCGACCGGCATATACCTGTCAATCACAATAACAGCTGTAACTAGTCCTGGGTTGCGGATACCATAAATCGTCCGTCACCCCTTCCTTTCATTTTCCTTACATATCATCTCGGCTTATTGTCAAGTATGCACTCACTTGAAAGCCATTATTTCTTATTACTCGTTATCTGGCTATATATTCAGCCCAATTTAATATCTCACAACAGCTATAATTATTTATTCTTCCTTATCACTCCAACAACAAAACATGTTACAGCTTCGCCCTCCCGTGTCTTGTCATCGTATCTCAATCCGTTCATTTAATTCACACAGAAGACTCCATTATTTCAGGCTATTTAATTCTTCTCACAATTTCATATATAATTATAAATTAATTACACCTCGGTTTGGATCAACTCCATTGATTATCTAATATTATCCGGGATTACAAATACCTGAATCGCAAATGTATAATTTATATCCAAACTACTCTGAAGATCTTTACCAGACGAGGAAATACACTGACTGACAGAGCAAATGCAACACCAAGAAGGAGTGGTCAGAACTTTATGCCAATTGCAGGGTAGACTGACGTCACTGAGGTATGCTCATGATGTGAAATGCACCGCTGTGCTGCGCACGTAGCGAACGATAAATGGGACACGGCGTTGGCGAATGGCCCACTTCGTACCGTGATTTCTCAGCCGACAGTCATTGTAGAACGTGTTGTCGTGTGCCACAGGACACGTGTATAGCTAAGAATGCCAGGCCGCCGTCAACGGAGGCATTTCCAGCAGACAGACGACTTTACGAGAGGTATGGTGATCGGGCTTAGAAGGGCAGGTTGGTCGCTTCGTCAAATCGCAGCCGATACCCATAGGGATGTGTCCACGGTGCAGCGCCTGTGGCGAAGATGGTTGGCGCAGGGACATGTGGCACGTGCGAGGGGTCCAGGCGCAGCCCGAGTGACGTCAGCACGCGAGGATCGGCGCATCCGCCGCCAAGCGGTGGCAGCCCCGCACGCCACGTCAACCGCCATTCTTCAGCATGTGCAAGACACCCTGGCTGTTCCAATATCGACCAGAACAATTTCCCGTCGATTGGTTGAAGGAGGCCTGCACTCCCGGCGTCCGCTCAGAAGACTACCATTGACTCCACAGCATAGACGTGCACGCCTGGCATGGTGCCGGGCTAGAGCGACTTGGATGAGGGAATGGCGGAACGTCGTGTTCTCCGATGAGTCACGCTTCTGTTCTGTCAGTGATAGTCACCGCAGACGAGTGTGGCGTCGGCGTGGAGAAAGGTCAAATCCGGCAGTAACTGTGGAGCGCCCTACCGCTAGACAACGCGGCATCATGGTTTGGGGCGCTATTGCGTATGATTCCACGTCACCTCTAGTGCGTATTCAAGGCACGTTAAATGCCCACCGCTACGTGCAGCATGTGCTGCGGCCGGTGGCATTCCCGTACCTTCAGGGGCTGTCCAATGCTCTGTTTCAGCAGGATAATGCCCGCCCACACACTGCTCGCATCTCCCAACAGGCTCTACGAGGTGTACAGATGTTTCCGTGGCCAGCGTACTCTCCGGATCTCTCACCAATCGAACACGTGTGGGATCTCATTGGACGCCGTTTGCAAACTCTGCCCCAGCCTCGTACGGACGACCAACTGTGGCAAATGGTTGACAGAGAATGGAGAACCATCCCTCAGGACACCATCCGCACTCTTATTGACTCTGTACCTCGACGTGTTTCTGCGTGCATCGCCGCTCGCGGTGGTCCTACATCCTACTGAGTCGATGCCGTGCGCATTGTGTAACCTGCATATCGGTTTGAAATAAACATCAATTATTCGTCCGCGCCGTCTCTATTTTTCCCCCATCTTTCATCCCTTTCGAACCACTCCTCCTTGGTGTTGCATTGTCACTGTCAGTTAGTGTATAAATCTAGCTAACTTGCCGTTCTTCCCAAAGATAGTTCATATAAGCTAAGAACTTTGAAGTCTCTATAATAATTCATGCAAATGAATTTTGTTAAATATCAATGATTATCTTAAAAATTTGATGATCCTAACTAATAATAATAAATCTTTTCCAGTCATACGCGCATAATGTTCCCTACATATTTAATATTTAATTATGACATTATAATATTTACAAATATTATTATTACTGGCATGCATATCTCGTGTTTAGGGTATATAAAAGTATGTACTTAACACTTGGTGAGTAAGGCTTGCTGTCATCTAGGGTACATCTTAGATCTTTACACGAACATGATGAATATTCTTGTTCCTAGTAGTCCTTGGTTCTTTTTCATACGACGATCCATGACTCGGACTGCTGTTTTCTCAGTTGAATTTCGGGACGATCCTTGTAAAGCTGATCGCAGGCACTCAGGCGCGACTCTTGTAGGCTCCGAGTCTTGGGTTCGACGACCACTCACGAACATACAGAAAAATGGAGAATGTGTTATGAAATACTGTTTTATGCACTTTCAAAGGGGGCCTACTTGTAACAAGATCCACTCTTAAGATCAAACAGATTAACGCAAGTAGTGATAAGTTTGTAAAAATCACTGTTCATTCCCTGACCGTCACACATACTATCACAACGAACGTCCCTGAATGATGCGAATATTAATTTTGTCAAAAACAGTTATTTAATTTTTGCTCAAAATGTCACTCGTTCTTAAATACTCAGGAGCGGTGATAATTAACTCTCGTATATTAATTGACTGTCTCACCACGCCAAATAACCCGAAGCGTTTGCCCTCCGTTGGTGATTGCACCATAAGTCATAACTAACTATCTTCCACGATTGTGATGTTAAAATGCCAAATTAAGGCTTCTATTCGGCAATTATGTACATTAACTTGTACCACACGGCTTATTCCGTAAAAATATTAAATCACATTTATGTGTTTCTTCAATGGCAAACACTTGGTACACTGATATCCAAGTAACTAATATCCAGGTCCGCTTCTAATATGTTGAGCTGCAACTACACAGACGACAACAAGATAACGTGTTACCACTGCAGCTACACGGATGAGAATGAGATACAGTATCTGGGTCCAGGTCATACTTATAGCCTCCGGACAAATGGTCAGGGGGGAGATGAAATACGTCACTGCTCAAAATATCAGTCCGGTAATCGGAGTCTTTGAACGACGTGATAACAGTCGAATTAAAGCTTATGACTTCTACTTTCTACTGAACATATGTGAAACCAAAGCGATCAGTAGGTTATTCATAATTTCCAAAGCGTCCTTTTGGAAAATCATGCGTCATGTTTCATCGTGCAATATCTCCCACTTTTTTCCACATGTTTGTCAGATTTCAGTAGTCGCCTTTGATCTGCGTACTACTGTATGATAGGCGTCATTACTGATCCATATTTAAAGTATTGTATTTATATGCATTGACAGTCAGCATAAAATACATTGGTTCGAATGGGACCTGATTTATAAATTTAGAAAAATTATTTCATATAGAAGTATTCTTCTTCTTCCTCTTTTTCGTAAATTATGGTGAGGTGGTACTAATGAATGCGGTGTTGAATTTATAGTGGGCATTTATTTTTCAAAAGTTAACACACCTTAATTCGGCCCGGTCTCCAAAAACCTCCATCTCCATGCGTAGCGTTATCTTCTCTTCTCGCTCGCTCGGAAAGAGAGCGCGGTTTCAAGGCTAGCAATACTGCGTTGCCCTCTTCTCATTACAGCGTAGGAAAAATGCTCCTTCCGGACTGGCGCGTCGCGGATCATACCCCGGTTTGACATACAGAATGCTAACTACTGCATTATATGTCACAGGATGTTGCGGAAAACGGCATATATAATTAGCCAGACCTCCTAACATATCCATAGCATGATGGTGAACGGTCACATCATGTCAATGTCCAATCACATCTCTCCTATGTTATCCGAAGTCCTTTGACCCGATTTAAAAAGAGCGGCGAAATTTTCACTTTTCTTGTGTGGTACATCACATATTGAGTTATTTTTACTATTATTATTATTATTATTATTATTATTATTATTATTATTATTATTATTATTTCTTTCTTGCTTTCTTAATCTGTTTAACCTCCAGGGTTGGTTTTTCCCTCGGACTCAACGAGGGATCCCACCTCGACCGTCTCAGGGGCAGTGTCCTGGAGCGTGAGACTTTGGGTCGAGGGGATACAACTGGGAAGGAGGACCCGTACCTCGCCCAGGCGGTATCACCTGCTGTGCTGAGAAGGGGTCTTGTGAGGGGGATAGAAAGGGATAGACCAGGAAGAAGCAATGAAGCGGCCGTGGCCACAAGTTAGGTACCATCCCGGCATTTGCTTGAAGGAGAAATGGGAACCCAGCGAAAACCACTTCGAGGATATCTGTGGTGGGAATCGAACCCACCTCTTACTCAGTTGACCTCCCGAGGCTGAGTGGGCCCCGTTCCAGCCCTCGACCCACTTTTCAAACTTCGTGGCAGAGCCGGGAATCGAACCCAGGCCTAAGGGAGTGGCAGCTAATTATTATTATTATTATTATTATTATTATTATTATTATTATTATTATTATTACACCTCTTTGTAGTCGTCTACACGTGGAAGGTTTGGTTTATTTATGTATGGTAATGAAAAAGCAGAGTGTGAACTCTACAGGGAGTCATGTACCGGTAATTATGTTTTCCTTCCGTATCTTGTTAAAGCTTCTGTAGCAACAAAACGTGAATTAAAATGCAATTAAGAATTAAACTAATAATAATAATAACAATAATAATAGTCGAGTCAGGCCTTTACTGTCAAGATGTTGTGTTTGCAGTGCACTATGTCTTCTGGTATGGGCTAGAATAAAATTGTTACTTTCATTGACCTGTCTCAGTTTTATACTTGGATTTGACAATATGAAAGTGGCTGAGGTATGAGTGATGCTAGTAATGCCATTCCTTATGCAGGCAGTCCCTTCTATGAATCGTGTGAAAATGTCGCTCATAAAGTTGGCTGGTGCACGCATTTCAGTGGGCTTGGCAGACTGATGTGCAATAGAAACTTCTGGCTCATTGAGGAAAGCAACGGGAAACTACCTCACTCCTCATTTCCCTAGTACGCCTCTTCAGTGACACCTAGGCCATCTATGACAGCTAATGGTGAACCTGTTGAGTATCCAGTCAGTCTTCGGGCAGAATACTCAACATACAACAACAAACATTAGTCGAGTCAAAGGTATCACGAGCAACTGTAACTGTAATGTGTACAATAAATACAACTAATATTTAGCCTACATTAAAACTGGTGGCTAGACTTTTTTCTAGTAATTTAACGTCGCACCAACACATAAAGAGCTAGGAATGGCAAGGAAGTGGCCGTGGCCTTAATCAGGTACAGCCCCAGGATTTGACTGGTATGAAAATGGGAAACCACGGAAAACATCTTCAGGGCTGTTGACGTGGGGAAGGGGGGTGTTCGGCGTACCATCTCCCGAATGCAAACTCACAGCTGTGTGATTCTAAACGCAAGGCCAACTCTCTCGGTGTTATATCAATTACCGTAGAGTTAACAGCCGTCAGATGTTCAAGTGTGTTATAATGATGTTTCTTTACGTTCCGGTAACTACTTTTGACGGTTTTCGGAGTCGCCAAGGTGCTGGAATTTAGTCCCGAAGGAGTTCTTTTATGTGTCAATAAATCTACCGACTCGAGGGTGACGTATATGAGCACCTTCAAATATCACCGCACTGAGACAGGGTCGAACCTGCCAAGGTGAGGTCAGAAGGCCAGCGCCTAAACCGTGTGAGCCACTCAGCCCAACTCTTCAAATGTGCCCTGGGTTGGAGAAAGCTACACTGGTACAGACGTGCACATTAATGGTGTCCCGACATAAACAATCAACACTGCCCCACTCCAGTACTGAAAAGAAGGGGAGAGAGTGAAGGGGTAATATTGAAGGCCAATCCAGTACAAAACATGGGGGAAGGGAGTGAAGGGGGTAGTGTCGAAGGCACAATGACTCACCTTCTCGCTTAACTGCATGCAGACAGCCCGCTACAAGACTTCGTTGTGATCGAAATGGGCACAATGGCGAATGTATTGAAGTACAGCATTCGGTTACCTACTCGTCCGGCCCCGCGGTGTACGGGGCAAAGCGTCCGGCCGCCCCGGGTTCGATTCCCGGCCGGGTCAGGGCTTTTTAATTGTAAATGATTATATCCCTGGCCTAGGGACTGCGGTTTGTGTCGTCCTTAACGTTTCTCACATTCAACACTCAACACTTCCGCAATTCCAATTACATGCAGGTTCATATATTGTGCAAGTAGGGGCAAAATAACTCTATATGTCGACGCCCCGAACAAATAGCACTTTAACACAAAAATATTAAAAAGTAACCTACTCTGTTACTTACAGTATTAAGAGGTAAAGGAGGTTTTTAACCGAAAAGTATTTTATACTAGTTAGGAATATTTTGTAGCCGCGTTATATCGAGTCTACCAATCCTTCTTCACCTCGTTCTTGCCATATTCCTATCCATCTCCAAACTGTCTTAAGACTGCATGGTATTGCTTGTGCTATTGCTTGGGGGACCATGTGAGCCTCCCACATGCCAATAATACGGCCTCGATTCACCTGTGATAGGAGAGGAGCCATCTTATTACAATGTTACAGTATAACGCCGGAATACACACACTGTGTATTCAGCACTACCTGTTCACTCCCTTCCCCTCCTTTTCATTACTGGAGTGGCCTTCAACACTGTCCCTTCACTCTCTCCCCTCCTTTTCAGTACTGGAGTGGGGCAGTGTTGATTGTTTATGTCGGGACACCGTTAATGTGCGTGCGTGTACATATCATCTATAGCAGGGGTTTCCAATTTGTAAGGGCTCGAGGGCCATTTTGGAAACCTTAGTCATGTTCGCGGGCCGCTCTTGAATAGGCCAATTTTCGTTAAAGTCTGCAAATACCACAGAAGCACCATTATGAAATTATATGCATAGTTCAATTGAAAGGAGGGTTTGATCATTTTAATTGCTTAAAACATTATTTAAAAAAAGCATAACAGAGTGAAATTTGGAGCTGGGCTGTGTGGCTCAGACGGGTGAGGCGCTGGCCTTCTGAACCCAGCTTGGCAGGTTCGATTCCGGCTTAGTCCGGTGGTATTTGAAGGTGTTCAAATACGTCAACCTCGTGTCGGTAGATTTACTGGCACGTAAAAGAACTCCGGCGGGACAAAATTTCGACACCTCGGCGTCTCCGAAAACTATCAAAAGTAGTCAGTGGGACGCAAAAATAACAACATTATTACTTGAAATTTGGATTTTAAATGTTTAAAAAATTTATTTTTTTTTTTTTTGGTAGTTGCTTTACGTCGCACCGACACAGATAGGTCTTATGGCGACGATGGGACATGGAAGGGCTAGGAGTAGTAAGGAAGCGGCCGTGGCCTTAATTAAGGTACAGCCCCAGCATTTGCCTGGTGTGAAAATGGGAAACCACGGAAAACCATTTTCAGGGCTGCCGACAGTGGGGTTCGAACCTACTATCTCCCGAATACTGGATACTGTCCGCACTTAAGCGACTACAGCTATCGAGCTCGGTGTTTTAAAATTAAAAATAATTTATTGAGAACAAGTGAATACTTGAAAAGAGGAAATAGTATTAAAGAATAGTTAGTTTCAACTTGGGTCAATATCGCGTATAAAAATACGTTTTTGAACGAGCTATTAAATATTTTTGTGACTTTTCTTCACATTTTTCTTACAGAGCTCTCGCGGGCCGCAAAAATGGCTTCGCGGGCCGCCTCTTCGAAACCCCTGATCTATAGTCTGTTCCACAGCTCACTCACGTGTAGCAGATGCTGTTGAAAACTGTTATTTCTTCAGAGCTGTCTTGAATCTAGCGATACCTGTGCGAAGCTTGTTGAATATCCGCCACACAGGCCAAAACTGGCTGTCTCCAGCAGCTAAGTATTGTGGCGAGCATTTTGAACGCATCTTTACTATGGCGAACTTCTGCTGATTGGCAGCGGCAATTCCACTCATGAAACTTTTCCTTGACGTCAGGCGTCGTGAAAAGAGTTGATAGTCATGCAGTGGGTGTCTTCAGAAGTCACCTTAAGTCGCTCCTTCAAATATCCTTTCTTCGAGGAATGTCACGAATTTGAGTGTATATACACTACTCTAGAATACCTTTCCTCTCTCATCCATTATCTGCCATCTTATCTTAGCCCACCATAGAGATCCATCTGTAGTTCTGTTGTCACTCACCAATCAGCTGTCTACTACAAATTAGCTGGCATCCCCTACTTCTGAAATTAAAAATACGACAAACATCTGTTACTTAAGAAGCAATGTCGAGAATGGATGTTTAAGTGTACAGTAGTTCTGCTCCACTTGCTGACCTCTGCTCCAAGGGGTCCCAGGTTCGATTCCGTCCTGGTCTGAGATTTGAAATTTTATTGGTTAATTCCTCTGGTACGGAGCTCGATAGCTGCAGTCGCTTAAGTGCGGCCAGTATCCAGTAATCGGGAGATAGTGGGTCCGAGCCCCACTGTCGGCAGCTCTGAAGATGGTTTTCCGTGGTTTCCCATTTCTCACACCAGACAAATGCTGGGGCTGTACCTTAATTAAGGCCACGGCCGCTTCCTTCCAAATCCAAGGTCATTCCTATCCCATCGTCGCCATAAGGCCTATCTGTGTCGGTGCGACGTAAAGCAACTAGTAAAAAAAAAAAAAAAATCCTCTGGCCAGTGGGGGAAGGGAGCTGGAGTTTTGTGTCGTGTTCATCACTAGAAAGCATCTTAGGTAGGGGCCCATTCTCACAGGCGCGCAGGTCGTCTACATTGTGTCAACACGAAAGAACTGCACTAGGGCTCTCCTTTTTGCCACACGCCATTATTATTATTATTATTATTATTATTATTATTATTATTATTATTATTATTATTATTAATATTCTTTTCTTTCTTTCTTAATCTGCTTACTCTCCAGGGTTGGTTTTCTCCTCGGACTCAGCGAGGGATCCCACCTCTACCGCCTCAAGGGCAGTGTCCTGGAGCGTGAGACATTGGGTCGGGGGATAAAACTGGGGAGGATGACCAGTACCTCACCCAGGTGGCCTCACCTGCTATGGTGAACCGGGGTCTTGCTGGGGGATGGGAAGATTGTAAGGGATAGGAAGAGGGAAAGAAGCGGCCGTGGCCTTAAGTTAGGTACTATAACCTTCCAATGTATGTCAGGATGAGATTGGTGGACACATTGGAAGCTTATGTCGAGAAATGGTGTCAATGAAATCTTATATCCGGTTATCACACCTCCAGATGAGTTAAAGAGCAGTTGATTTGTCTAATTACGTGAACGGCATCGCTGAATTGAAGAGATCAACGGATTGATAACAAGCTCTAAACCCCGTGGTATCTTGGAATGTTGTAGACAGTTAAACATTGTAAAACATAGGGCAGGATTAAGCGAATAATACTCATTCTCCAAGTAAAGTTTTTAGAAATGCATGAACGGCAGTATATCTGTGACAGAATGTTACTGAGGGCCATGAAATACGTAAATAATAAGTTTATATGAGAGGGCCATACCTTGTACATCTAGTCTCGCACGATCCAACGATCGAGATGAAATAAAGAAACTGTCGATTACTAACCTAAGTACGAGGCGGCAATTATTAAATAAGTTCCTTTGCTAGTACAGCTGATTTGTACGAGATCGTCTTACATTATGTGTCAAATGTTTCATATTGTCAAGAGCATATGGGAGCTAGAAGCTGAGAAGAATTCTGAAAAGCAAACCGTCTGCAATTATTATGTTGTAGTAGAATCTGTTTTGTCTCTGAAGAAGTTATCATTCTAAAACTGCATCTCAGTAAGATCGGAAGCAAGAATTCATAGGGAAAAGATTGTATTGAAGGAAATATAAGAGAGATATTGGCATATTATAAACATATAATATTGTAAAACAAGATATCTTGTTATTGAATGAAAAGGCAAGTGTATCGTTTAAACTGTAAGAATTGTATTAAGGTGTATAACCTTGTTCTAATTGATATCTCTGAGTTTCAGGTAAAATGGAACCGTCAGCAGTTAATCATTCAGACGTAATGAGTGCACGTATCAACATGAACAACTAAAATAGAGGGACCTCAAAGGATCTGATCAGAAATGTGATGGACAATACTTGACAATGTTATTGAGTGAGAGCTGAACTCGGAAGGTGACACCGTCGTGGAGCAACAACCCAGGATGAGTACTTGAATGTCTTATACATATTCCGCCACGTAATTGCTTATTGTAGTTGTAGAGTAGTATTCATTTTAATGTCGATTTGACATGAACAAATTTAACTTGAAAGCGACCGTTATTTGTTGGATATTGCGTTATAATACTTATGTTCGTTACGTCTAGTGCGGTGAGCCAGACTACATTGTGATAATATGCGATGGTTGTGTAAGATTTCTTTAATGTTTGCTAGCAAGGTCTTACGGAATGATTTTCGACATGGAGGTTATTGGTACCGTAATGATGTTATGGTATTGAACGCTAATTTAACTTGGAGCTCAGAATACCTCGGAGGAGCTCGGTATTTTGCGATGTGCGATTCTGTGGTCTTCAAAATGTTATGTGCTTGTGTGGAAATACAGTGTTTTGATAATAGAAGTGTGATACTATTGTGGTGACATGATGTTAATGCGGCAACGTATTTAGTAATTTACGTAATTGCCTGAATAGATTGTTCTTTAGTATTGTGAATTCGCTGTGCATGACGAGTTGTGCGATGTTGTAAGGTGATAATTATGGTAGGATCTTTGAAAGTATTTTCGTGGATAGAGAGATGTGATGATTATAGAAGTGTCATTAGGATTGCGAATTTTATGATGATGTTATGTGAAGGTCCTGATGATGGTATTGACGGTAGGAATTATGTTGGTCATGCGTGAATTTTGATATTGTCGTGATGAATAATTTATTTAGGTACGAGGCCGTATTTTAGAATAATGTTATAGGATGTTACACTCACGAACACTAGTAGATGGTCATCACATTTTATCCTATTTAAATACAAGATTGACCAGAGCGCACGATATTAAAGGGATGTTTAGGATCTTTGCAAGATAATCGGAAACGTAAAGATATTGAGGTCATGTCGTAAAGGAAATATGATCTTCTATGGTAAGTAAATCATTTCTTTGCTAGTTGGATTTTGTAGATCATTTGAGTTGACGCCTAGTGCTAATGTAGTATTCCAGGTCAACATCGCAGTGGTATCCAGAGGCGCAGAATCAACGTAGTTAGACAAGGTTATCGTAGACGTTGCAATGTCACTTGATGTTTTTTTTTTATCTAGGTGCAGTCACCGATGAATGTACGGGAGGATCGAGTCTGTCTTGTAAAGCATGATTTTGATGGATATCATATTATGTTACGATCCTGTGTTTTTTCAAACATTTCTATTGCATTTATGGTGATTTTATGAAGTTAGAATAACGGTAATTTTCAAGTTGCTAGATAGACAGATACTAACATATAATGCGATGATTTTTAAAGAAGAAATGACGGAATATTATGAGATATTTGGGTAGGAAATAACATTCTGAAGTGGACGATTCTATGATTCCCAGTGATTTATTTTTTTGAAAAATGCGAGATTGATAACTGATCTTTCCATGTAAGCCTTCAGCAGAGGGACACTTTGTCTCTTTTGTTTCGATTGATGATGTTGTATTTATTTGTAACAAGAGCTTGAAGTTAGGTATTTATTTTCAATTTTACGTAATATTTTCCATTTATATCCGTTTGTGTTGCCAATAATTTGTTTTTAATGTAGTTGATGCATTTAAAGTTATTTTAAAGTCATTAAACGGGAGATCCTTCCATAAAATAAAACATTTTACGGAGTTATCATTTAAAGTAGCGTAGGAACATTAGGTTAGTTATTTAATTTAGGATAAGATTAAATGTTGGTCGATGTATCTCGTCGAATATGCCAATATCCTCGATCTCTTAATACTCTATTGAGGAATATTCACGTAATTTAGGCAGAAATGATGATTACATTCCACGTTAAAAGCCACGATGATAACAGTCCACTTATTTAACCTGTGTCCCAACTCGTCGGACTTGCACGTCCCTTGAGTGGAGCCTTCATGGATCTCCGACTGCATTGCTTCGCCGCGGCTTAACCCAACCTTGAGATACTGAATTAAAATTTTAAAAATGGTCACAGGGACTGCTGTCAGGGCACATATAGGTTATAATAATTTTACTTGACACCCAACTGTGGGGCCAGAGTTGAATTATTTTATTACCGAACGACTAGATTTGAATTACTTATCGCGTGGCAGTGGACTTAAAGAAAGGAAAACTTGAAAAGACATTGGTAATCAGAGAACATTGAATCTACAACATTGTTGGTGAAGAATGTTTGAAATATTTATTTAATCATATATGTTATGAGTAATATTGGAAGGATTTAACCGTTAATCAGTACTACGATTTTACTTAGTTTCATTTTATGACATTATGGAAGGATTTTCCGTAAAGTTTCAGCTCTTGTTAATCGGGATAATGAATCATTTAACTCGGATAAAGCGATAGGTTGTTCCGTGTCACTTATTGTAGGATGTCCGTCATATTTCAGGTCAGATCCGGAGAGACCCATACGTTCATTTATTGAATCTAATTCGTGAGGTGCTAGGCAGGTATAGGTGTTGTGGAAACACTAGACAAAGACTGTAGAGTGAGATTGAGAGTGATATATTATCAATAAGGAACGATATAAGAAATTACGATGGCGTCTCTTGCTCAAGTAAAACTGTTATTGGAGGAGCTCGCTGGAAAAATGAATAAAATGCAGGAATCGCAAGAGAGTACAGAAAAGAGAATTCAAGAGGTACGAGAATCGCAAGAAAGTACGGAAAAGAGAATTCAAGAAGCGCAAGAAAATACAGAAAAGAGAATTCAGGAAGCACAAGAAAATACAGAAAAGAAAATTCAGGAGTCACAAGAAAGTACTGAGAAAAGGATTCAAGAAGTACGAGAGTCGCAAGAAAATACCGAGAAGAAAATCCAGGAATCACAGAGGACTACTAGAGCAGAAATTCACGAATCACATGAAAAAATGCAAGGAACTTTCGACAGAATCACCGATATGGTACAAGAAAATATGAAGGTGATGCAAGAAGAGATTGTATCGTTAGGATCGAAAGTCGCTGAGGTACAAGGAGAGGTATTAAGTTTAAAAGAAGAAGTGAATGCAGCGATGAACGAGAATAAGAGGAATTTTCAAGAAAAATTCGAAGAATTGAAGGATGATTTTAAGTCAAGCATCCAAGAGTTGCGAGTTCAAGTCGACCATGACCTTAAAGAGCTCAAAGAAGAGGTAGATGGGATGCAGGAGAAGATAAAAGAGACTGATAATAGTTGGGATGGAAAACTCAAGAAGGTATCGGATGAAGTCATTATCACCAATGAGAGTATACGGAAAGAGATAACCCAAGCAAGAGAGCAGATCAATGACAGGTTCAATTTGATAACGGAAGAAACTGAAGAAAATAAAACTTTGATGAACCAGCAAATAAAAGGATTAAAAGACGACTTAAATGCTATTCAAAAGGACGTACAGAACCTAAGAATTGAAAACGAAACAAATAGAAATTTGGTATCATCGTTGAACGACCGACAGACGATAATTGAGGATGGAAGGAAGACTGAAGTAAACAGTCAATTTGAGATACCACAGCTTTGCGTTGATATTAATGACAACGGGACAGTTCAAACAGGAAGTGGAACCCAGATCGTTAACATTATACGCACTTATGAAGATAGGCCTAAGAAATTTAACGGAAATATAGGATCCAGTATGACTCCTCGTGGTTTTCTAAGAGAGATTGAGGAATATTTTAGGGAAGCAAAGGTATCTACAGAGCGTCAATTAAAGACAGTGGAGAAACACCTAGAGGGTGCACCACTCATTTGGTTTAAAGCTTTTCGCTACGTTTTTGAGGATTATGCAGGCTTTAAACAAGCTTTCTTGGACAGATTCTGGGGGATCGACGTTCAGCAAGGAATCAGACTCGATCTATACTCAAAGAAATATTCTTTAACGGGACCGAGTAGGTTTGCCGAATACTTCACGATGCAATTTCATCGACTGAAGGAGCTTGATTCTCCACCTACAGAAACAGAAATGGTACGAGCAATAATCAAACAGTTCCCTGCGGATATACAGAGATTATTGACGGCGGCAAACATTCAATCAGCCGTGCAAGCGGAGTCGATACTTCGGCAAATTGACAGCACGTCAACACATACTAATAGCCGCATAGTAAGACACGTCGATCCGACGGTAAACGTGGTAACACCAGCAGGAGATGAAGATGTAGAAAGAAACCAGGGATACAATAGTCACGGTCAAGGAGATAGACCTAGGACGAATGAAGGCTACAGAAGAGTGGAACATAGGGATGAGAAGAGTGACAAGACACGCCAGAAGTGGGCACCGTCTCGAAACGAAGAGCGGAGATATCCTAGATATTACAGAAATACAAGGTGGAGTCGAAATAGAGATAAATGGCCGTACCGCAGAGATAGGTATCGAGAAAATTCAAGACAATCAGATATTCGACAGGACGAGGAGATAAACAAGGAAAGAGAAAGGTACCTCGGCGAATTAAGAAAGCAGCAGGAGTGCAAGCAATGGGAACGAGCGATACTGAATCAAGATATGAACGCTGATTGCGTGGGCGCGACTAGTCTGTTGTATCAGCAAGAACAAAGAAAAGAAGGTACTGATAAAACGTTAAATCCCGCAGCCACACCATTTGACAAGAATAATCAAGGCAATGACGGGGTGAAAAAAAAACTTCGTTTTGGAATCAGTAACAAATAATAGAATTAGTAAGTTAAATCCAAATTATAGGCAGCACGAATGGGTCATAGCAGGAATCGAATCGTGGGAATTTGAACCCGAGGAATTGTTGCACGAAGATGGTCTACCTAAAGGAATAAAATTAAAGAGAGGACTGCCCGTTATTTACGTCACAATATTGGGTATTCGAGTATTGTCATTATTGGATACTGGAGCAAGCATAAGTATCATCTCCAAACTACTATTCTCAGAGTTGCAAGACAAAGCACACTTGCCTGTAATTCCGATTGCCAACATGAAAATCAAGGGCATAATTCCAGACAAGGTCACGAAATGCAAGATACAAACCTATTTGCCAATAGAAATCGGAGGAAATTTAATGGAACATCCATTTGTAGTCATGGACAAAATCCAATATAACTTAATTATTGGATCAGATTTTATCAGAGAAAACAACATAGTAATTGATTTAAAGAAAGAAGAAATAAGGATCAGATGTGACGGTGAAAGAGGACAAGACATTACAGCTAGAATAGAAAACAAGGAAACGAGTGAGCTACAGAAAACCATGAACGTTTCAATAAATGAAGCTGCACATGTTGCCGAGAAGATAATGGAAAGATACGACACAGAAGACGCTGTATGTGGACAGACAATCGACAGTGGAATAGGAGGAAATCCTGAACAGCAAGGGATAATTGAGAATCTGCTGAAAAGGTATAGCAATGCTTTTAAGAGCCAGCCTGGAGCAATAAAGAACTTTGAGTACAAGTTATTAGTGAAAGATTGGAGGCCATTTAAGATTAAACCGTACCCTATACCAGATAAATTCATGCCCGAGGCTAGGAAGGTAATACAGGAGATGATGGATAATGGTATAATATCTAAAGCACATACACCATTCGTTAGCCCTCTGGTAGTGGTAAGAAAAAGCAACGGATCAATTCGCGTGTGCATTGATGCGAGACAGGTCAACTCCAAATTAATTCCAGAGTATGATAAAGCCCCAGTAATAAAGGAGATAATAAGAGGATTTCGGAACAAGAGATTTTTCACGATATTAGATTTGACTTCCTCATACTTCCACATAGTCTTGGAGAGTAAATCCAAGCTATTTACTGGTTTCATGTTTGATAATCAAACGTATATCTTTGAAAGACTCCCATTCGGCATTTCTAATTCTGCGGCTGCATTGGTACGAGCTCTAGACAGGAACTTGAAACCGGAAGTAAAAGAATTTATAACCATTTATGTTGATGACATCGTACTGGCGACAGCAACTTTCGAGGAGCATGTAGTCAAGTTGGAACAGCTGCTAAGAAATTTAGATGAGGCTGGATTCAAAATCAATCGATCCAAGTCAAAGTTCTGCCAATCTGAAATCTTGTTTGTTGGACATGTAATTGATGGAACTGGAATAAGACCAAACCCAGTTAAGATACAGGCCATATGTAACTTTCCGAAGCCCAGAAGGATTAAACATATCCGACAGTTCTTGGGAATGACGAGATTTTTCGCTAGCCACTGTCCAAGGTATACAGAGATATTAGCTCCCCTACAAGATTTATTGAAGACCAATAATCGTTGGCGGTGGAATGAGAGTCATGATCGAGCTTTTCTTAACGCGAAGGAATTACTAGCTAACAGTATAAAACTTGGATATCCGGACTTCGATCGTGAATTTATCATACAATCTGATGCCTCAGCAGTTGGAGTTGGAGCTGTATTGTATCAGGAGAGTAATGGGGAGAATAATATAAATTATTTGGCCTTCGTTAGTAGGAAATTAAGAAACCATGAGCTTAAGTATACGACCACTGAGCTTGAGATGTTGGCCATTGTTTACGCATTACAACAGTGGAGGAAAATAGTGTATGGGTATCCGGTAGTTATTAGGACGGACCATAAAGCACTAACGTTTGTGTTAAAAACCACATTATCCAGCGAGAGAGTATCACGATGGGCACTTTATGCGCAACAATTTAATTTAAGAATTGAGTTCTGCCCAGGTAAAAGTAATGTGTTGGCAGACAGTCTAAGCCGAAATCCAACAGAAGAGCCTCTGGAGGTCAATGTTATTGAAATAACTCAAGAGGATGAAGAATGCTTGGAAAGCTTAAAACGATTGCCGGAGTTGCAACTTGAAGATTCATCTCTGAAAGAGATTATTGAATATTGTCTAAGAAGGTCAGCTGATGATGGACCCGAAGATCAAATAAATGATTATGTGCTGACGAATAACATCTTGTATAAGTACATAGACAAAGATCGGAAGAAATTAAGAGTGGTGGTGCCACGCAAATTAAGATGTAAACTCATATGGTACATCCATAGAATGATTGGTCATGGTGGTCTAGATAAATTAGCGGCTACAATAGGAGAGACTTTCACATGGACTGGATTCCGGAGAACCATAGGGAGAATAGTAAAAACCTGTGATATATGCCAGAGGGTGAAATATAACTCCGTATTATTGTATCAACCACCGATAGCTGTAATACCAGACCGACCTAGGGAAGTATATGCCATGGATTTGTATGGGAGTTTACCCGTAGGTAAACGTGGAAACCGTTTTGTATTGGTAGTCCTCGATGTGATGTCAAAATTTGTATCACTTCAGCCCATTAGGAAGGCCAACTCTAAATCCATAATTAGGAGTTTAGAAAGAGTAACGATACCAAAGATGGGTAAACCAAAATGCATACTAACGGACCATGGAACACAGTTTACGTCAAACGAATTTGCGGAAGCTTTAAGGAAAATGAACATTCAACACCGATTTAGTTCAATAAGGCACCCTGAATCCAATGCAGCTGAGAGGGTCATGAAGGAAATTGCGAAGTATTGTAGGATTTTCTGCCATGAACGTCATTGGACATGGACTTCTTGTTTACCGACAATAGCCGATTGTATAAATTTTACTTGGCACGAGTCTATCGGCAATATTCCAAGCGTTCTTCATATGAATGAGCAACCAAGACGTCCCTGGAACGAGATCATTGCTAGGCCAGCCGAAGAAAGTCCTTGAGTTCTGCCCAGGTAAAAGTAATGTGTTGGCAGACAGTCTAAGCCGAAATCCAACAGAAGAGCCTCTGGAGGTCAATGTTATTGAAATAACTCAAGAGGATGAAGAATGCTTGGAAAGCTTAAAACGATTGCCGGAGTTGCAACTTGAAGATTCATCTCTGAAAGAGATTATTGAATATTGTCTAAGAAGGTCAGCTGATGATGGAATGGTACTATAACCTTCCAATGTATGTCAGGATGAGATTGGTGGACACATTGGAAGCTTATGGTACCATTCCGGCATTTGCCTGGAGGAGAAGTGGGAAATCACGGAAATCCACTTCCAGGATGGCTGATGTGGGAATCGAACCCACCTCTACTCACTTGACCTCCCGAGGCTGAGTAGACCCCGTTCCAGCCCTCGTACCACTTTTCAAATTTCGTGGCAGAACCGGGAATCGAACCCGGACCTCCGGGGGAGCCAGCTAATCACACTAACCACTACACCACAGAGGCGGACATTATTATTTTATTTTTTGCTAGTTGTTTTACGTCGCACCGACACAGATAGGTCTTATGGCGACGATGGGATAGGGAAGGGCTAGGAGTGGGAAGGAAGCGGCCGTGGCCTTAATTAAGGTACAGCCCCAGCATTTGCCCGGTGTAAAAATGGGAAACCACGGAAAACCATTTTCAGGGCTGCCGACAGTGGGGTTCGAACCTACTATCTCCCGAATACTGGATACTGGCCGCACTTAAGCGACTGCAGCTATCGAGCTCGGTGACGTTATTATTATTATTATTATTATTATTATTATTATTATTATTATTATTATTATTATTATTATTATTATTATTATTATTATTATTATTATTATTATTATTATTATTTGATGTGCTTTCAGTAGACTACATTGGGCCGTCTTCAGAAACTGGTTTCCGGGACAGAAACCCTTGATATCATGTATTACCTATCAATTATGTTTATAAAGGCAGTTTTGTGTGATGTGTTCATCAAATGCGCGTCATTTTAATCGCCTCTCTCAAAATACCGATCCTCTCACTGAACAGTAGGCTAATACTGGTAACAAACACATGATATCAAATGTTAATATCAGCTGTTAAAGACGGCTGAAAGCACGTCAACGATGAATTCTGTTTACCATAAAACCTACAGTATTATGTTTTTCTGCCATTGTTAACAATATATTAATTATTTAAGTTACAAGTGCCGAAGGTGAGCTTTTTACACATGAGTTGACATGTTTTGGAACAAACTCGCGAAACACTTTCACCCATGAAATGTAGAATATGTTATTTTTTAATATGTTGATTGTTATTGTATTTGAATCATTTTAAGACGAACACATTATGCTCAGTTCAGGGTCTACCTTTCAAATAGTCGCCGCCATCCATGAAAGAATCAAGATCCTTCAAGATTCAGTCGATATATGCATTGACTTGCCCACATGACGCGGTGTAGCCATTTGATAAGTATCTGTGTTACACACACACACACACACACACAAGGATATATAATGGCATGATTTTATGGTGGTTGATGTTGAGTGTCGTATGTAACTACAGTATCGTAAAAATGTTTCAATGCCTGCATTATTTTGAAGAACGTAAATATATGAAAATCGGTATAGAAGGAAATAATATTAATTCACCACCCAATTTAACATATTAAAACATTATATTCCTCTTCCTTTCCATCCTAAAGTATCTCCTTTCCGCACAGTTTCTCAACGTATAAGTGAGTGACATACTTCTAATTTCAGCAGGTGGGGAATTTCAATTAAATTGTTGCAGTGAGTTGGTCCGTGAATGAGAACAGAACAATATACGAATCTCGGAGGTAGACTAAGAGAAGACAGTACGTAATGAAAGTGAGGAGCGAGGTATTCCCGAGTGCTGTAGTTAAAGTATATATGCGATGTAACACAGAGGCGGAAAGAAAATTCTACCACTCCATTAAATGCAGTCAAGTGAGTTCAGATAACGCTGGAGAGAGATAATCGAACACTGGCCTATCTCTACGTATAAAACAGTAATCCCTATCGGACCATTTCATTTCGTGTGCCTGTTTAAGCTTTTACAGGTTTCAGACATGTTCAGGAGAGATGGCGGCAAAATAAATATAGTTATGACTGCCTGTCTGCCATTCTCACTGTCCAATAATGACAATAAGTAATAATAATAATAATAATAATAATAATAATAATAATAATAATAATAATATACAGAGTTAAAAATGTAATGTTTTCTCAAGGCTTTTAGTTCTGATGGGTGATTTTAATGTACTTACGCCTCCTGTTTATGAATCTGAAATAAAATTTTAGGTATCCCGCAATGATTTTACAGGATTTCTATTGAAGTATTTACTTAACTTAATCTAAAATAACAATTATGGTCCAGTTTCATGGGTAAATGGTTAGCCTGCTGGCCTATGGTCAGAAGGGTCCCGGGTTCGATTCCCGGCAGGGTCGGGAATTTCAAAACAATTGGTCAATTCTCCTGGCACGGGGACTGGGTGTATATACCGTCTTCATCATCATTTCACCCTCATCATAACGTGCAGGTCACCTACGGCTGTCAAATCAAAGACCTGCACCAGGCCTCTCCGGAGGCCACACGCCATTTCATATCAATTATAGCAAAGTTTACGAAATTAACAGCAGTAAGGTAACTTTACCTGAAAATTAAATGAATCCACAAAACAGTTTATTAATTTTGTTTTTCAACATACAAAATTAATTTCAGTATACACATTTCATGACATAAACTCTCTTTCTTTCGCTGCGAAAATGTGATCTTAGTGATTGTCTGACGTGTTGCAACTCCAGATTGTCTCTCTTCATGGACCAGAAATAGTCAGGTAACATCACAGCATTCCGTCTGCCCTGATAACTCCTTTCTCTCATGTCCTGGTTTCTTGGAAAAGGTCGACATGACTATAAAGCAAATTTAGCTTGATACTCATATTACAATCTAAATGTTTTATAGCCATCAAGTGTCTTCTAAGAAATACTTGTAATCCGGGTGTTTCCTGTTCCCCAAAACACCTTTTATCACAATCTTGAAACCTATCCAAGCCAATCATTTCTCACAGGTCATCAAACCACCAAATTGTTCGTCTGTCATAAGGTTCCTTATTTTGCCTGCAGCCATTTATTGATGGATACAGTACTTTTGTATCCATCTCTTGGCACAGGCCAGAGTAAAGTGTAGCTTTCACCGAAGTCCCAGTCTCATCCATGGCTGTGACAATATGGAAGCTGCTGGGGTATGAGTGGCGCTGAGTAATGACATTCAGAGCACGACCAGTGCGTCTGAGTGTTATAAAAGGTGTTGCTCATAGGGTCAGTCGTGCTGCAATAGCACTTTCTGACCCAGTGAGGGAAGAAATGTCAAACTACCTCACTCCTCGTACTGCCTAGTACGCCTCATTTTGGTGCTGCCATTGGTTTTTGCGGTTTCCTTATAACCGCATAACTTTTGGTGGTACTATTTGAGGATCCAACCAGCCTCTGGGCTGATGACCTAACAGACAGACAGACAAGGCTCCTTATATATGGTCCCACAAAGTTTCCTTCGTTCAGTTTAGCATCAGACAGAAAGGAGAATTTCTGACATATATACTTAATACAGTCACCATATTTATTCAGTCACTTTAATTCCTAGTTTAAAATGGAGAGTTAGCAGAATGAATTTTTTCTCATTTCTCCAAACATGTTCTCATTATATTCGCGTTCCCTGGATCCATTGCTGTTTTAGCTGGCCATCCCTTTCTAACCCAGTGTACATCAGGTCCACTGCTATCCTATTGGCAGAGGAAACATGGATATTTTGTGTAATTTGACTGTTGTCCAAAACTTTTAGATCACCATTCATGCTCTGGATAATTAATTGCTGCGAATAATATTGCAAAGGTTTCATAGTATCCTTTCAAGAATTAAGAATACTCTAGTGGTATCGAACCATACAGCTTCGATAACATTTTGGGTTGCATTAGTAAAAAAATTCCATATTTTGATACTACTCCTTCAATGTTATTACAGTAAACAAGAGGGACTTCTTCAGTGAAGTTCTCACGAAATTCATCTTCTCTTGTTCGATACCGGGAAAATGGTGTTCCTGGAGCCAGCAGTCTTTCCTCCTTTAAACGATAACCCAACGTTTGTGACAACTCCTCGAGAGAGTGGTGATGGTGATTGTTGCCTTACGAGGAAGTAGAACTAGGCAAACATCCTCTATCAGATAGAAAAAATGGAAGGGATCTGACACTTCAAAAAATCAAGGAATCAGCGAAAAAAGACAAGGGCCGAAGGGCGAGAAAACCCTAGGCCTCGCGAGCCTGATATTGTCGGGGTCGGAAAAGAACAAGATTTGTCCAAAGGAGGTCGGATAGGATAGATTAAAGTGAAGAGCCTGGCACAAGTAAGTGGAAGCAATGCCAGAACTCAGCTAAGGGCCCCGTGATCGCCAACCCTCCGTTCCCAAGTTATGATCCCCTGAAGCTCCTTTTAGTCGCCTCTTAAAACACACAGGGTTTACTTTGGATGTTATTCTACTGCCCCAGAGGGTAAATAACTCTGGTTGTAGCTCTTCTGTGGTCATTAAAATTTAATCACAGTCACCAGAATCAGATAATGATGATTGTAGGGCTACTAGTAGGGTAGGTACGGAAATGTTTCGTTCATGTGATACAGACCTGTTGGCTGATTTCAGTTCTGGATAAGCAATGCTTTGAATACTTTTCTTGTTATGGCGCTGAATGTACAACATAACAATCATCGATGTGATTTGTTTGCTCTCGCCAAATCATCTGAATTCCACAACGTAACGACTTCCCCTGGGCCCATCTTCTTAATCCCGTAACACACGTATAACTCACACTGTGTGGCGCAAACTTTTTGTCTTGGTCTCCTAACTTGACACCCAAATGAGCCGGGCAAGCTTTTCTTTCACTAACGGGATTATGTTCTCCCTTCTTGATTTCAAAGTCAATGAGCTGCAAATGAAACAAAAGGCGTTGGGATTGTTTACACACTGTAGTCGTGAGGAACTCGTAATATCTAGACTGACTTAAAATGCACTTGTAAATCATCTTCTTCTTTTTCTACTGCCGCTTTTCCCACATCTGTTAGGCCGCGGGTGCGAACTGTGTCACTGAAGGCCTCAACGCTGACCATTCAGCCAATGAGTCGGACTTAAAACGCACTTGTAAATATATGTATTGAACCCTTGGGATAAAGGTCATGGGTTTAGTATTAAATAATTAAAAACCGGGTGAGTTGGCCGTGCGGTTAGGGGCCCGCGGTTGTGAGCTTGCATCCGGGAGATAGTGGCTTCGAATCCCACTGTCGGCAGCCCTGAAGATTGTTTCCCGTGGTTTCCCATTTTCACATCAGGCAAATGCTGGGGCTGTACCTTAATTAAGGCCACGGCCGCTTCCTTCCCACTCCTAGCCCTTTTCTATTCCATCGTCTCCATAAGACCTATGTGTGCCGGTGCGACGTAAAGCAACTAGCAATATATAAAGCACATTTCAAAGCGAAACTAAAACAGTTACAGTGTTTCTGTGTGAACATGGACATCAGAAAATATCGATTGTACCACAACTAACAATTTTCGATTATTCTAAAATGCATATTATATCGATCGCTGAAGATTGTTACTGGGCCGATGACCTTCGGTGTTAGGCCCCTTTAAACAACAAGCATCATCTTTTTTTTTTTTTTTTTTGCTAGTTGCTTTACGTCGCACAGACAGAGATAGGTCTTATGGCGACGATGGGACGGGAAAGGGCTAGGAGTGGGAAGGAAGCGACCGTCGCCTTAATTAAGGTACAGCCCCAGCATTTGCTTGGTGTGAAAATGGGAAACCACGGAAAACCATTTTCAGGGCTGCCGACAGTGGGGTTCGAACCTACTATCTCCCGAATACTGCCAAGCATCATCAACAAGCAAGATTGTTACACGCGAAAAAGTAATTACTGTATATAAAATCTATGAGTGTTCAAGGAAATCGTATCTTACCATATTTGTCAACAGCTCTTAAAAGCACCCATTTCCATGCAAAGCTCTAAAATGATGTTACCCAATGTAATGTTATTGCTTTTACGCCCTACTAACTACTTTTACGGTCTGCGGATACTCCAAGGTGGCGGAATTTTCTCTCACACGAGTTCACTTCCATGCTAGTAAACCTACCGAAATGAAACTGGAGTGTTTAGTACCTTCGCATGCAACGGACTGAAAGGACCGAATGCGTTAACTTGCACTCAGAAGGTCAATGTTCTACCGTTCAGCCTTTCATCCCGCATTCTGTCTGTCTGTCTGTCTGTCTGTCTGTCTGTCTGTCTGTCTGTCTGTCTGTCTGTCTGTCTATCTGTCTATCTGTCTGTCTGTCTGTCTGTCTGTCTGTCTGTCTGTCTGTCTGTCTGTCTGTCTGTCTGTCTGTCTGTCTGTCTGTCTGTCTGTCTGTTGCATCACCACGTTAAAGAAAACACTGAAGGTCTTTAATGAAATTAAGTATTTAGACTGACATATCCTTTTTCGGCCTCATTTGTATAATCACTTTGATACTTCCCAGTCGGGTTTTAGAGTTCCCTTATTTGTATATTTTCCCTGACACTTTTAGTCAGATGTTACTGTTGCCATTAAACTTGTTTGTGCACCAGTTAGCTGTCTTAAATTTAATAAAACCTTACAAAAACGTGGAATTACAAGTTCATTTACTTCACTTTATTAAACTTAAGAAAAATAAAGACAATGGAAAAATTACTTCGTCCGGAACGTTTAAGCATTGGCCCAGAATTAATGCTCAGCAGGAATGGAAGCATTGATACAGCACGTTAAAGAACTTCATTTTGGCGTGTCAAGTAAGTGAAGCTGACAAATTACGCATATTGATCAACCATGTTTCACCTACCATTTATGAATACGTCAAAGAAGCCAAAACTTACAACGACGCCATTAGTGTCTTGGTTAGTATTTACTCCATGCCCGTGAATGAGATATTCGCCAGACACAAATTGGCAACTAGGAAGCAGCTACCTGGAGAAACTGTATCGAGATATCGAGTCTCTAAGGCTCCTAAGCAAGGATTGCAATTTTAAATCTGTGACGGCAGAAGTGAACAGAGATGATTGTATTAGCGATGCATTTATTGCCGGCCTTCTCGACTCAAACATTCGTCAGAGGTTATTGGAAAATCCGAACCTCACTTTTGCGGGGGCTTCGATTAAAACAAAGGCTTTAGAGTTGGCATCATTCCTCTAGTTCACCTCACCTAATCTGCGATAGTCGTGAATGTAGCTCTACGTGTAGTGAAGTATCAGGTGAGGTTGTCACTGCAACAAAAAATAAATGTTACTTCTGTGAACTTAATTATTACAACAGGAACTCTTGCCAGGCAAGGAATGCCGCTTGCCGTACCTGCTCAAAAGGCGGCCACTACGCAATGGTGTGTAAGAGTTCATTATCTTCAAGATCCACCAAATCTTGCCATTGTCATACCATACTTTTAGCTTCTGTTTCTCCACTGGTTTGTTTGTCTAAAGCCATAATACCCATCCTTTTGAACGGAATGAATATCAACGCTCTTGTTGATACGCGCAATCCAAAAAGTTTTATTTCCAAAAGCTGGTACAAAAGCACAAAGTACCTATTTCTGCCAGTGGTCTTACTGTCACCATACCATCAACATCGCTTAGCTCTTTGGAGAAAAGTGCCTGCTCTATAGAGATAAAAATTGAAGACCATAATTACAATTATGCTGAACTTCACATTCATCTGTAGAGATTAAGTTTAGGGGGTCACAGAGAATTTCTGAGTATCTGCGGATTAACAATAGCTAAGGTCAAACCTGTTCGACTTTTCCGAAATATACCTCCAGGTTGCAAGGCAATCGCCATCATGTCCTGATATCACACAACAATTGGTACCAAATTCATTGAACAAAAGTTCAGCGACTTTTGAATGAGGATATTGTAGAAGTAAGATTTTATCCATGGCGTGCTCAAGTTCTTGTCATCCAATCAGAAAGCCACAAGCGCCGTATGGTAGTTGACTGTTCACGAACAATGTTTACCCACAACCACGTAACGAGGATATAGTTAACAAGGACCGAGATCGATAGCTGCAGTCGCTTAAGTGCTGCCAGTGTCCAGTATTCGGGAGATAGTGGGTTCGAACCCCACTGTCGGCAGCCCTGAAAATGGTTTTCCGTGGTTTCCCATTTTCACATCAGGTAAATGCTGGTCTTTACGTTAATTAATGCCACTGCCACTTCCATCCCACTCCTAGCCTTTTCCTGTCCCATCGTCGCCATAAGACCTATCTGTGCCGGTGCGACGTAAAGCCAATTGTAAAAAAGGAATATTCGTAGTTTTTTAGACCGGGGTCAACATATCACTGTCAGATAGCTTCTCAGTTGTAATCACGCAGGCTGATTGGACCTCGAAGCAACCCTCAGGTCGAGGTAAATTCCCTGACCTGGCTGGAAATCAAACCCTCGGCCTCCAGGTGAGTGGCAGTCAAGCTATCCCTAGACCGCGTAGCCGGCCTTATAAATATCTCCTTTAATAAATATTGAATTTACGAAGACATTTTAAAGAATAAAAATGTGATTTTCAAAAACTTTTGTTTTATAGCATGAAGTATTCGATTTCTAAAAATATGCGTGCGGTGACGAATAGAACACACCTTACTAGCAAGCAATATGACCAGACCGCATCACTCGGCAACTGACCTTCCTGTTCATAATCGGCAACGATTAGTGTTTTTAATCAGTGTTGTTGATTTACCATATTCCGAAATGTCAGAATGCTAATACTATTACCTCTTCATCACTATCCCACACACCTTCACAGCCCGTTCTAATCCACCGAACAATATGCCTGAAGCACTAATTCTGACATACAGATATTGTGATAACTTTATTGAAAACAGGCTGTTGAGAAACTCAGGGGTCTTTGCAGTTGTATAAAAATTGTATGATACATTACTTGAAGTAAACAGAAGACTATATGACAAAATTAGAACGTTAGTATTTGCATACAATATAAAATAATAAGAACACAGCCGACTCTGACCCACCGACTAATATGTTCGAGGCATCTTCCATCTGGTAGGGCCAGATTGACGCGCAGACAGGATGTATGACATCAGATTAAAAGGCTGACGGCTGAGGTCATATAACTCTTCTTCTTCTTATTATTATTATTAGTAGTAGTAGTAGTAGTAGCAGTATCATTATTATGATTATTATTATTAAATCCAAACCCAAAAATCAAAGCCATCTCCATGAAGGCTATTGATGGCCCTTCAAGGAGTGAAAGGTTAAGGCTTCTGTACACTCGGCACTGAGAGGAATAACATTATTAACTCTATGTACTGCCACGTTTGCTCCTAGGAATTAACCTGGTATTCATTTTTGGTGTTGGCTGAACGAACCTTAGTGTCATGCTACTCTCTAGATGTGGAAACATTGTTTTCTTTTTTAATTTGTCTGCTTCCTGACGAGGAAACGAACCCATGTTATTCAGCGTAAACCGAGCATGTGGAGGTGAAGATATTTCTTTCAGAATTACTACACTATATAGGATATGTTCTGCGTAACACAATCACTTGGATTTATTAAAAAGACAGTTATCCCTGACGTAGATACTAATGAGTTTTAAATTAGTAACCATTTTCTGTATGACGTTATTGATGTTTTGAAATGTTTGTGTTCAATAACTGCATAGTTTTTTTGCAAAGAAATGAAGATATTACGAGAAAAGAACTGGTGAATCTCGTAAGTGATAACCAATAACATCCTTCCGTAACTAATCTTGCTAGACTTCTCGTCTTGAACACTACTCTGCCTCAATGATTAATTTGTTTATTCATTTCACCAAAATACTTCGTCCTCTGTTCATCAGTAGTAGAGTGTTGAACCCCCGATCCAGGCGCGTAACGAACGTATACCGGCTTACCAGCCTAATGAAAATTCCGCCCCCTCAAATAAAATGTAAAAGCTATGAATAACTATTATAAATTTAATTACAGCAGGTAGAACTTACGAAATATGTTGTCAAATTATATTATTATTATTATTATTATTATTATTATTATTATTATTATTATTATTATTGTTGTTGTTGTTTTTAAACATTATTTGTAGATTGCCACAACGTCATAGGGTACCATAACTAATTGTTTGTGTGTGTGTATATATATACATTTGCATTTAAATAAAAACAAAATAGATTCAAGGTGGTTGTTAAGGTCTATAGGTGTGGTTTCTGAAGATGGCTAACGATCTTTTTAATAGGGCTCTCACACTTGGGTGGAGAAGGTCAGTATTTACTCCAAATCTTTTCGAGAAGTCCGTGAGTAGCGGAGAATGGTCCCTCAACCACCGATCATGAGGCCAGTGATGCTTGTAGACTCAAGCTTGTATTTATATTTGTAGTAAGGTACTGTGGTTTCACAGATTCGCCTCTTGTTAAGATCAGCTTCCTCAGGTTGTTCTTCATTTGTCTCGAGCCAAGTATTCGGGTCAATTACTGATGTGTAAGGGTCAATGGCGATGGTTTCTATTCGTCTGTTGCTCCAATCAGTGCAGAGACCATGCACCAGGCTTTTAGTCTTAGACCGTCGGCAATCAGGAAGGTGATGGCATGCCGGGGAGAGATTATTCATTCTCAAAATAATGTTTAATAGTTTGCATTTGACTGCCTCCGCGGTTCAATGGCTAACCTGCTGAGCTGCCAACCGTACACTACTTCCAATAGATGTTTGAAATTGGTTTCATTTTTCAGTAACTACAGAACTATACTCTATATCCGATACCGAAGTCTCAGTTATAATAATTTATTCCATTACAACACAGAAAAATATAAGAACAAAATGAATTCAAAAACTGTTCAAATAAAGTTTGAAAAATATAAAACCGCATAACTAATAAGCAAAGAGACCTCATTCGAAACTAAGTTGACTGATAGTTTCTACTAGAGCTGGGAGAGATACAACGCAACCGTTTCCGGAACACAACCGTTGCCGAATGAAACTGTTGCAAGAAAATAACAATTGCGTTCTTCGCCAGCACCGATCAAGTGGCGTTTCACTTTTCACAACCGGTACATGTACAAAACTGCCGTCCGCAATCGTTGCATTTCTTGACACTGCGGTTTTCCAATGTAACTGAATAACTCACAGGTCAGGTAGGTCATTCCGGAGGGCTGCCCTGCTATTCGATGAAGCGCCTGATGTTACCGAGTGCGAAGAATAGACAGTACTACCCCAGATTCAGTTATTTGAGTGTTGTGAGGTACAGTTAGTCGAATATTTTTCAGTTAATATTGTTATTCTAAATATCCTCCACTCGGTAATGAAATGCAGAACTAATGGATCTTTAGATGCCGTAACATTTATCATTTAAAACTAATACGAAAACATACGACTTCGAATCCGACTCTGTAATGACTGACACACTCACAACTAAGAACATAGGTATTAATCACGGCTTAATATTGTCACAGTTTAAGGAAGGAATATAAATACGAGCATTAGGCCTATTTCACTTGTAGGTTTCAGAAAGTACAGTAATTTTCAAAATAAGCATATATTTTTGTTCAAAACTAACAATCCTAGATGCAATTAGCCAGAGGAAGCAGTTTTCAAAACCAACAATGCCATATTTGACGAATAGTCTATTCATTTCTTATTTACTGTTAACATCCCATTTTCTGACATTACATAACATGACTCAATTGTCCTCACTGTCTGAAGATAATACTTCTTTCACGCTGTCGCCTTTAAACGCTTCTTCTAGAATGCCCAACAAGTCCTGACCATCCTTGAAAAGTACTGGGGAAGGTCTCGTACATTATTTTCCTTTCGTTTCGATCCGTGCACTGTGCATCGGTGCCGCTTGGTTCGACTCGGACCAATGCTTCGTCTCTGGGCTACTCGGCTAAGCTTGGCTAAGCTCGGCTCTACTCGGCTCAACCGGTGAACTTACTTGTCTTCATGTGATGTTATTTAGTTTACTTGCATCGTACCGCTTGTTCCAGAATGGGGATGATACAAAAGCTCTGGTATACTGCACGTTTGTGATACTAGCTTGAATTTCAGATGGACATACTTTTGTGGTGTGAAACTCTGTTAGTCCAACATTCCTATGACACTGTAAAATGCAGGAAATAAATGTGTGACATGTACAATACATGGATCACCCTTGACAGCCTCATGTAAAATGACACCAGTGTTTATTTTTATTTTGATCTCCAGCAGCATCTGATAATAGAGTAACATAGGCAATATTATCATTAACGGTTAGGCTTTTAACAGAACCTCAAGCAGAAAATATATGGTGCTGTCTGCGTTCTTATTAAATTGGTTTTTTATAAAAGAGATAACATACGTTGAGCCATCGTTGTGAAATTAAACATTAACGACATACAACCATAGCAATCGAAGACCTAACATTCTAAAGGGGCTAAGCGCGAAAAACTACTTTAAAGTTAATGATGAAAATCAATACCAAATGTTCCATTCAAATAATTCTGTCTATTTTGTGTAACAAACCCTTCAATAAATCACTTATACAACTAACCATATGCATACAAGCTATTATAATAGTAATATGTCTCAGAAATTACAATCTAAAAGTGAAAATTGCAGAAGAGGCTAGGAATACATTAGTAATTCTATATGCGCTAAATCCTATATATATGTATATACTAGCTGTAGTACCCGGCGTTGCTCAGAAAGTTTTGGAATGTTTACCTTAGATTCGTATTAGAAGTTAGTTGAGTGTGAAGTGAATTTTTATCGCATTCCTTTTTGAGATGTTGATTGATATTTTACGCTCTATTAATGTAGTTTTAGAGTTATTTAGATGTGTTTGATTTCAAGTTTTACATTATTTAATTTTTGAGTAAAACTTTGTCCTTGTGGAAGCTCGAATAGCCTGGGAAGTATTTGATCCTTTCAAAAAAAGTGATAACTATATGTATTTACCCGTCGCGCTATGGATATGATGTACACGATTTCAACTGTTATTGACACTGTCACCAATCAGCCTTGCCAACCCAAAAGCAGTGGGTTCAATACTGATTTCTGTCATTTTACACCATATACTTTTAAGCTCCTCTAAGCACCCCGTGTCAATGGAGGCTGAACGTGGATTTAAACGGTATCCAGAGCGTCGAAATTCGTATCTCCTTCATATTTCACAATTTGAATGTAGGAGTAATATGAGCGACGTTAATAACACCATTCCAGGTGCAACCAGATGCTGTTACGGATGGTTGAGAAGATGTCGTTTTTAATGTCGGCTAATGTAGGCATTTCATGGGTTCGGAGAACGTGTGTAACAGTACATCCTGGCTCGTTTCATATCATTAGACTCTTCAAATCCCTAGTATACTTCAGTGATGCCTGGAGGGTTTTTATCGCAGCTGATTATGGAACTTCCGAGGATTCAACCACCCTCTAGGGTCACAAATTAATACATAATATGAATAATAATATGAAGAATAAGAATGATACATATATCTTCATTATAGACGGTTATGCTTTTCAGCGTTCAGTCTGCATGACTCGTAAATTAACAATGCACCTCCATGATCCTGCATTTTCAACTAGCTGTGACACCTCGTTTAGAATTTTTAGTCTTTACATTATTAAAAACAGAATCAAATCACCGTCGTCTTAGTTCCCCTTTACTCCTCCTGCCTTTCATGGCCGAGTTTACTATTACACATTATTCTACTTTCATGTCCATTACTTGTAGAATAGAACAGAATACTCCCATACCCCAGTTCCGGATCCACTGAAACTAGAGAGAGAGACAGCACTCATTCATTGCAATTCATTAGAGTTTAACGTTCTCCTTCTTAATCTGTTTACTCTCCAGGGTCGGTTTTTCCCTCGGACTCAGCGAGGGATCCTACCTGTACCACCTCAAGGGCAGTGTCCTGGAGCTTCAGACTCTGGGTCGGGGGATGAAACTGGGGAGGATGACCAGTACCTCATCCAGGCTGCCTCACCCGCTAGGCTGAGCAGGGGCGTTGCGGGGGGATGAGAAGATTGGAAGGGATGGACGAGGAAGAGAGAAGGAAGCGGTCGTGACCTTAAATTAGAGACCATCCCGGCATTTGTCTGGAGAAGTATGAAAACCACGGAAAAACCACTTCCAGAATGGCTGAGGTGGGAATCGAACCCACCTCTACTCAGTTGACCTCCCGAGGCTGAGTGGACCCCGTTCCAGCCCTCGTACCACTTGTCAAATTTCGTGGCAGAGCCGGGAATCGAACCCGGCCCTCCGGGGGTGGCAGCTAATCACACTAACCACTACACCACAGAGGCGGACTAGAGTTTAACCTACTAGTAATTATATTCATTATTCTAGGACACACAGGCCTCTTATCCATCGGATCTTTATCCTTCATTATTCTCGTTTGTATTTGTTTTGATGTTTCCTTTTTGCACCTACCTCTTAAAATACAAAAAGAAATTGCTATTCCATTACTTCTAACTAACGGGTATGAATAAATCCTGAGGCCTCCAAGCTTTGACTCCCGTACAGCAAAGTCAGTCTAAAGACAGGTCGATATGAAGAGAGTTTCATCCGAGAACTCACTTCCTTCTTCTAATATACCGTTTAATGTAACTGCGTTTTCACTACTGTACGTCAGCCGTCGGCTTTCGTAGTGTAACCGTTTTGTCCAGTTTCTTTAAGTCTGTGTTAAATTTTACTTAACGAATGTTAACTAAAAATTATTATTAATTTAACACTTAGGTAAAGTATTATCCTGTTTTTTCGAACACTTTTCCAACATTTGTTACGAAGGAATTGTTAAAGACAGATTAATAGGTTTCCGTAAGATTTCTGAATGCGTTTGGCATTGAGCGTCTTTTGTTTCTTTATATAAAGCTCTCCTAGTGGTAGGTTGGAATATTATTTTGTTACACATGGTTAACATTATTATAGGTTATGGTCAGCGGAGACCACTAAGACGTAAACATGTCAAGTAAGAGGCAACAAAGCGTTATTATGTGTATAATACATGTGAGACAAATGTTGTTATAAATTTAATTTGAAAGTATGTGAGTGTGCTTGAAAAAGTGAAAGAACGGACCGTTATATCACAACATTCAGTATATTCTTATATGAGTGAAATCTAATGCTCCTACAAGACAGGAAAAATGTGCTAATTGATATGTCTTGAATGATTTTCGGGCATTCTTTTACTGCGGGGAAGATAATGCTGCAATGGCAGCAGGAACTCTTTGCGCATGTCTTCACATTCTTGCCTACAGTTACATGGAAAGAGTCTGAAGCATAATATCAAAGAACTATAAACCGTTGCTGCGCTGGAGGCAATGATAAGTTTCAATCTGTGGGAAACTCTATTTTCAATTTCTTCTAGTGCATTGTTGTACACTGTTCATTATGACATTAGTAATTAGGTATCTTTCTTCTGACAATGCTAAAATGTCGTTTTTTCTTAGTCTGAGTCGGCCTTTGCCTTCTTCAGTTTATAGATAGTCTTCATGCAGCAGTAAAGCTTCAAATTTGCGTATTCTACATGTTCTTATTTTGAAATTTTAACAGCAGTTAAGAGGTTTAACACAGGGTGCAGCCATGTTAATTTAACACAAGTATTGACAGTTTGTTACCATTAACAATTCTTGATGAGACGGCATTTTGTTAAATTATGTGTTAAGTCTCCTTAACAGCAGTGTTAATACTTAACATTCATTGAGGAAACTGAGTCTAGAGTTATTAGCTGCTGTCTTCGCAGGCCCAGGCTCGATTCCTGGTACTGCCATAGATGTAATCAATCAATCAATCAATCAATCAATCAATCAATCAATCAATCAATCAATCAATCAATCAATCAATCAATCAATCAATCAATCAATCAATCAATACTGATCTGCATTTAGGGCAGTCCCTACCTGTTCTTTTCCTAGCCTTTTCCTAAATGATTTCAAAGAAATTGGAAATTTATTGAACATCTCCCTTGGTAAGTTATTCAAATCTCTAACTCCCTATAAATGAATATTTGCCCCAGTTTGTCCTCTTGAATTCCAACTTTATCTTCATATTGTGATCTTTCCTACTTTTATAAACGCCACTCAAACTTATTCGTCTACTAATGTCATTCCACGCCATCTCTCCGCTGACAGCTTGGAACTTACCATTTAGTCGAGCAGCTCTCCTTCTTTCTCTCAATTCTTCCCAGCCCAAACTTTGCAACATATTTGTAACGCTACTCTTTTGTCGGAAATCACCCAGAACAAATCGAGCTGCTTTTCTTTCGATTTTTTACAGTTCTTGAATCAGGTAATCCTGGTGAGGGTCCCATACACTGGAACCATACTCTAGTTGGGGTCTTACCAGAGACTTATATGCCCTCTCCTTTAATCCTTACTACAACCCCTAAACACCCTCATAACCATGTGCAGTGATCTGTACCCTTTATTTAAAATCCCATTTATGTGATTACCCCAATGAAGATCTTTCTTTATATTAACACCTAGATACTTACAATGATCCCCAAAAGGAACTTTCACCCCATCAACGCAGTAATTAAAACTGAGAGAACTTTTCCTATTTGTGAAATTCACAACCTGACTTTTAGCCCCGTTTATCAACATACCATTGCCTGCTGTCCATCTCACAACATTTTCGAGGTCACGCTGCAGTTGCTCACAATCTTGTAACTTATTTATTACTCTATAGAGAATAACATCATCCGCAAAAATCCTGACCTCTGATTCCACTCCTTTACTCATATCATTTATACATATAAGGAAACATAAAGGTCCGATAATGCTGCCTTGAAGAATTCCCTTCTTAATTATTACAGGGTCAGATAAAGCTTTGCCTATTTTCTAGAAATATAGCAACCCATTCAGTCACTATTTTGTCTAGTCCAATTGCACTCATTTTTTCCAGTAGTCTCCCATGATCCACCCTATCAAATGCTTTAGACAGGTCAATCGCGATACAGTCCATTTGACCTCCTGAATCCAAGATATCTGCTGTATCTTGCTGGAATCCTACAAGTTGAGCTTCAGTGGAATAACCTTTCCTAAAACCGAACTGCCTTGTATCGAACCAGTTATTAATTTCACAAACATGTCTAATGTAATCAGAAAGAATGCCTTCCCAAAGCTTACATACAATGCATGTCAAACTTAGTGGCCTGTAATTTTCAGCTTTATGTCTATCACCCTTTCCTTTATACACAGGGGCTAATATAGCAACTCTCCATTCATCTGGTATAGCTCCTCCGACCAAACAACAATCAAATAAGTACTTCAGATATGGTACTATATCCCAACCCATTGTCTTTAGTATATGCCCAGGAATCTTATCAATTCCAGCCGCTTTTCTAGTTTTCAATTTTTTTATCTTATTGTAAATGTCATTGTTATCATTTTAATACTTCTTTAGCATTAGTCTCCTCCTCTATCTGGACATTAACCTTGTAACCAACAATCTTTACATACTGCTGACTGAATACTTCTGCCTTTTGAAGATCCTCACATACACACTCCCCTTGTCCATTAATTATTCCTGGAATGTCCTTCTTGGAACCTGTTTCTGCCTTAAAATACCTATACATACTCTTTCATTTTTCACTAAAATTTGTATGACTGCCAATTATGCTTACCATCATGGCAGGACGGCTGATATGTTGTTGAAATGATACATGCAGCTCACATTCACAGAGGGTGTGCCTGGAAAGAGCTGCTTTACTTAACTGCAGTGGCATTGCTGCACTTTGATTCAATTTCACTTTACTATCGCACTGGGAGAAAACGTATCCAACTACGTGCACCTGTTCAAGTGTTATATTCCCGATTCGATTCAAGTGTTGTATTCCCGATTTGATGTCAATCCTCTTAGGTTTCCTCCCTACTGATATCACTTTAATCTTGAAAATGCTAACTACCTTCTCATACTTGCTGCCCCTGTTTATAAAGCTTCGCCGGGCTGAATGGCTCAGACAGTGGACGCGCTGGCTCTCTCACCCCAAGCTGGTAGGTTCGACTTTGGCTCAGTTCGGTGGTATTTGAAGGTGCGCAAATACACTACGTTAGCCCCGTGTCGGTAGATTTACTGGCACACAAAATAAATCCTGTGATATTAAATTCGGACACCTCGGCGTCTCCGTAAACTGTAAAAGTAGTTAGTAGGATGTAAAACCAATAACTATAACTTATTAGCCTATATTTTAAAGCTTCAGATATTAGATTACAGAATTTCGGTGCCATTTACCACTAAAACAAATTAAACCAAACTGCTTACTATATTTCCACCCATGTGAATCCCTTCCTATCATTTTTTAACATCTTTCAATAAAATATGAGTATCGTTGTGTCCACCCCTGGACAAAATTCAGTTATATGCTGTTTTGTGCAGTTTCTGTATGCTTTTTCATGATGCTAAATCCAATTTTGTCAGGCCGTGTATTTTCATGAGGGTTGAAAAGTGACTGTCACTGTATTTTGTCCACCTGATGACCGGTGCAAATCGTTTTACGTCCGCGGACAACGTTTGGTACAGTAGAAAATGAATAATGGATATCCTGCAAATTAGGTGCCATTCTCTTACAAAAACTGTGGACAGACTGAACTTGGTTGCAGTGTGATTATGGAGCCAGAACTCAGTGTAGAGGAGCTTTCAAAAGGAATCAGAAAAAGCTAGAGAAAAATGCATTCCAGCTAATATCTGAGGCAAGGTATATGAGAAGCTATATCAATTTGAGGCCTTCACGAAAATTTCCACGTTCCGTTTTCTTTCTTTCTTTCTTTCCTTTCTTTCGTTCTTTTTTTCTTAATCCGTTTACCCTCCAGGGTTGGTTTCTCCCTCGGAATCAGCAGGGGATCCCACCTCTACCTCCTCAAGGGCAGTATCCTGGAGAGTGAGACTGTGGTTCGGGGGATGAAACTGGGGAGGAGGACCAGTCTCTCGCCCAGACGACCTCACCTGCTATGCTGAACAGCGACCTTGTGTGGCAGTGGGATGATCGGAAGGTACAGACAAGGAAGGGGCCGTGGAGGAGAAGTGGGAAACCACGGAAAACTACTTCGAGGATGGCTGAGGTGGGAATCGAAACCCTGTCTACTAAGTTGACCTCCCGAGACTTAGTGGAACCAGTTCCAGCCCTTGAACCACTTTTCAAATTTCGTGGCAGAGCCAGGAATTGAACCCGGGCCTCTCGAGGTGGCAGCTAATCACAATAACAATTACACCACAGAGGCGGACTATGTTCCGTTTTACCCTGCCAAATTATAGAGGTACCGATCTACTGATGAGTGTTAATTAATTTTATCGGGTAGAACACCAATGTATCGTCACAGATTTTTACATGCCAATATCGTGCGTACTGTATAGAGTGCGTAATTGACTTCTTAAAAAAAGTCCGCCTGCCTGTGGCGGGTCTGAGCCCGTAATCAATAAGTCTAAAGGTTGATTCTCAGCCTCTGATCCGCAAAGGGAGCTATCATGACACTGTCAGGTGTGCTCATAACTTTGCCACAGGGGAGAACTACTGTTATGAGAATACTGGGAACCATCTAGGAGCGCTACTCTCCGCCGCCTGGTCGAACTGTGGTGCAGGTAATGAGCTAGGTGTCAGGATATAAACTCATTACTGTCCTCACGCCCGCAGGCCATTTTCAATCTCATACAATACTGTGTTTAAACGACAACTGATTACAGCCTTTATAACACTCAGCCAGAGAGAGTGAATTTTAAAAACCGCGTTGCAATATTGAAGAGCTCGGTGCATAAAAAACAGACAGCTTCAAATTATATATATTTACAGGAGACATCACAAATGGATAGAATTATTACATTTCAAGGTAAGCTTAATCAGCGTCCAAAAGACAGAAACAATAGTTGTTACTGATTTTACGTCACACTAACTATTTTTAAGGTTTTCGGAGACGCCGAGGTGGCAAAATTTTGTCCCACAGTACTTATACGTGCCGGTAAATCTACCGACGCGAGGCTGATTTCAAATACCACCGAGCTGAGTCGGGATCGAACCCGCCAATTTGAGCTGAGAAAGCCATCGCTCTATAGTCTAAACTACTCAGCACGGCCGAGGAACGATAACAACCTACATAAATTACAGATTGTTTTGCTTTTGTTTCAATTTACTTCTCTTGGTTTATACTTACACCCGGTGGATCGATCGTGTTTCCTGCTCCCTTCCACAGGTATCTATGTACCATACTGTACTTTCCATGAGACTAACTAATTTTGAAATGAAACATGATATGTGTGTGCAAAGTACAGCAAGTTCACAAGAAGTGGGTTGCAGTGCCTTCATTCTTAGGCTCCTTTCATACTGGTTGAAGAACTTGATGAAATTCTTCACTTTTCTGCTTATCCACCTCCAGGTAGCAGGCTGTGTTCCCATTTGATCCGGTTCTCGAAACAGTTATATTTCACGCCCCCAGCCCCACTCCGAAAAGAAGGTTGTTTTCACAGTCAAATGACGACAAAAGAAATCAAACGACATTAGTGAGTGATATGTTCTTCCCTTCCAGCATCGGTTCCGTGATATAATTTTTTAATCAGAATGATTTAAATAAACAAAATTCACCTATCGGTAATTTTCTTTGTATTCATCATCATCATCATCATCATCTGTTTACCCTCCAGGTTCGGTTTTTCCCTCGGACTTAGCGAGGGATCCCACCTCTACCGCCTCAAGGGCAGTGTCCTGGAGCTTCAGACTCTTGGTCGGGGGATACAACTGGGGAGTATGACCAGTACCTCGCCCAGCCGGTCTCACCTGCTATGCTGAACAGGGGCCTTGTGGAGGGATGGGAAGATTGGAAGAGATAGGCAAGGAAGAGGGAAGGAAGCGGCCGTGGCCTTAAGTTAGATACCATCCCGGCATTCGCCTGGAGGAGAAGTGGGAAACCACGGAAAACCACTTCCAGGATGGCTGAGGTGGGAATCGAACCCACCTCTACTCAGTTGACCTCCCGAGGCTGAGTGGACCCCGTTCCAGCCCTCGTACCACTTTTCAAATTTCGTGGCAGAGCCGGGAATCGAACCCGGGCCTCCGGAAGTGGCAGCTAATCACGCTAACCACTACACCACAGAGGCGGACAATTTTCTTTGTATTACTCAGTATTAATTTAACCTATGCATTGATTCAAACATGTGCATGTGTCCTTAAATATAATTATATATCGCACACCTGGAAGAATACTGCCACATTGCGTACATACGAATCATTTATGTATAGTCTCCGTCCTAAAAAAGGTACCATGATTCAAATCGTACTTTTATCGTTGCTTTTATGTTTCAGTTTTCCGAAAATGAAAATCCACAGTCTGTTTCCAGTCCTTCGACTGGGTCAGGAATGGAAGGAATGAAGCCCCCATCTAGCGGCGAGGATAGGAATTGTGCCGGCTGCCGAAGCCTGTCGCACTCCTCTGGGGCAATGATTAAGGACTGATAGCTGAAATGAAATGATACTGGAGAGTGTTGCTGGAATGAAAGGTGACAGGAAAACTGGAGTACCCGGAGAAAAACCTGTCCCACCTCCGCTTTGTCCAGCACAAATCTCACATGGAGTAACCGGGATTTGAACCACGGAACCCAGTGGTGGGAGGCCGGCGCGCTGTCGCCTGAGCTATGGAGGCTCCTTTTCAGTTTTCTACTCACAGGAAAGTAGCAACGCATACAGTAGAAGACTGCCACACGTTAGTTATGGTAGATTCCTTTTGTGTCATAAATATCTCTGTTAATTATATTCAACAACGAAGGTCTCTTTAATTTCCAGCTGCTTGGCTGAATGGTCCTCGGTTCATAGGACCCCGGGTTCGAATGCTGGTCGAACCGTGAATTTTGACTCAACTAGGTTAATTCCTCTAGTTCTGGGATTGAATACTTTGATTCGTCCTAATACATACAGTTCATTCACCGCACTAACAATCATCACAGAAAAGTGCAATAGTGAATACACATAGGGTTAGCTGCAGGAAGGGCATCAGGCAACAAAACTGGTCCAATCAATCAATCAATCAATCAATCAATCAATCAATCAATCAATCAATCAATCAATCAATCAATCAATCAATCAATCAATCAATCAATCAACCAGGTTGCAGATTCCCTATAAGTTGTTTTCCTAGCCTTTTCTTGAATGATTACAAGGAAATTGGAAAGTTATTGATCATTTCCTTTGGTAAGTTATTCCAATCCCTAACCCCCCTTCCTATAAACAAACATTTGTCCCAATTTTCATATTGTGATCTTTCCTACTTTTAAAGACACTACTAATGACACTCCACGCCATCTCTCCACTGACAGCTCGGAACATACCAATTAGTCGAGCCCAAACTTTGCAACATTTTTGTAACGCTACTCTTTTGTCGAAAATCTCCCAGAACAAATCGAGCTGCTTTTCTTTGGATCTTTTTCAGTTATTGAATCAAGTAATCCTGGCGAAGGTCCATTACACTGGAACCATACTCTAGTTGGGGTCTCACCAGAGACTTATATGCCCTCTCCTTTACATCTTTACTACAACCCCTTAAACACCCCCGTAACCATGTACAGGGATCTGTACCCTTTATTTACAATCCCATTTACAGTATCTGATTACCCCAACGAACATCCTTCCTCATATTAACACCTAGACACTTACAGTGATTCCCATAAGGAATTTTCACCCCATCAACGCAGTAATTAGAAGTGAGAGGACTTTTCCTATTTGTGAAATTCACAACCTCACTTTTAACTCCGTTTATCACCATACCATTATCTGCTGTCCATTTTAAAACATTATCCAAGTCATTTTACAGTTGCTCACAATTTTGGAACTTATTTATTATTCTGAACGTAATAACATCATCTGCGAAAAGCCTTATCTCTGATTCCACTTCTATACTCATATCATTTATATATGTAAGAAAAACCGGTCCAATAATACTGCCTTGGGAAATTCCCCTCTTAATTATTACAGGATCAGATAAAACTTCGCCTATTCTAATTCTCTGAAATCTTTTATCTAGAAATATAGCAACCCATTCAGTCACTGTTTTGTCTGGTCAAATTGCGCCCATATTTGCCAGTAGTCTCCTATGAAATGAAATGAAATGAAATGGCGTATGGCTTTTAGTGCCGCAAGATCCCACGACGGGTTCGGCTCGCCAAGTGCAGGTATTTTGATTTGACTCCCGTAGGCGACCTGTGCGTCGTGATGGGGATGAAATAATGATGAAGACAACACATACACCCCGCCCCCTTGCCAGGGAAATTAACCAATGATGGTGAAAATTCCCGACCCTGCCGGGAATCGACCCCGGGACCCCTGTGACCAAAGGCCAGCACGCTAACCACTTAGCCATGGAGCCGGACAGTAGTCTCCTATGATCCACCATATCAAATGCCTTAGACAGGTCAATCGTGATACGCTCCATTTGACCTCCTTAATCCAAGATATCTGCTATACCTTGCTAGAAACCTACAAGTTGAGCTTCTGTGGAATTACCTTTCCCAAACCCTAATTGCCTTCTATCGAAACAGTTATTTAATTTCGCAAACATGTCTACAGGCTTACATGCAATACATGCCTAACTGATTGGCCTGAAGTTTTTAGCTTTATGTCTATCACCATTTACTTTGTACACGGGGGCTACTATAGCAACTCTCCATTTATTTGGTATAGCTCCTTTTTGCGAACAATGACGAAATAAGTACTTCAGATATGGTACTGTATCCCAACCCATTGTCTTGAGTATATCCCCAGAAATCTTATCAATTTCAGGGAATTTTCAAGTTTTCAACTTTTGTATCTTATTGTAAATGCCATTGCTATCATAGGTAAATATTAATACTCCTTTAGCATTAGTCACCTCCTCTATCTGGACATTATCCTTGTAACCAACAATCTTTACATTCTGGTGACCTGGAAAATCTTTCTTGGATCCTGTTTCTGCCTTAAAGTACCTGTACATACCCTCCCATTTTTCACTAAAATTTCTAGGAATGCCAATTATGTTTGCCGTCAAGTTATCTTTAGCTGACTTCTTTGATAGATTAAATTTCCTATTAAGTTCCTTCAATTTACCCTTAATTCCAAAGCCATTTCTAACTCTGTCTGGGGCCGATGACCTCGATGTTAGGCCCCTTTAAACAACAAGCATCATCATCATCTAACTCTGTTTCTTTTCAGTCTGCACCTCCTTCTTAGTCTCTTTATTTCTCCGGTATAATAAAGTGCGTCTTTACCATTCCTTACCAACTTAAAAGGTACAAACCTGGTTTCACATTCCTCAACAATTGCTTTAAACCCATCCCAGAGTCTGTTTACATTTTTATTTACCGTTTTCCACCGATCGTAGTTACTTTTAAAAAAAACCTCATGCCTGTTTTATCTGCCATTTGGTACAGCCTAATAGTCCTATTTTTAATATCTTCCTTTTACATTTATTTTTAACTACGACAAAAACAGCTTCGTGATCATTAATATCATCTATTACTCGTACTTCGGTTTCTTATAGAGCTCATCTGGTTTTACCAGAACCGAGCTCGATAGATGCAGTTGCTTAAGTGCGGCCAGTATCCAGTAATCGGGAGATAGTGGGTTCGAACCCCACTGTCGGCAACCCTGAAGATGGTTTTCCGTGGTTTCCCATTTTCACACTAGGCAAATGCCGGGGATGAACCTTTATTAAGGCCACGGCCGCTTCCTTCCACTTCTTAGGCCTTTCCTATCCCATCGTCGCCATAAGACCTATCTGTGTCGGTGCGACGTACAGCAAATAGCGAAAAAGGTTTTACCAGCACCACATCCAGAATATTCTTCCCTCTATTTGGTTCCATCACTTTCTGAATCAGATGCCCTTCTCATATTAACTTGTACCCTTGTCACCGCTCCCTAGACCACCCCATTTCCCTGAATGTATCTCCCTATAACCCTTCCAAAAGTTATTTTCCTAACATATTCGTACCACTGCGGTTCAAGTGAAGGCCATCAGAGCGATCCCTATCTCCTACCCACCCATTCGGATCTAGAAATCTCACCCCAGTTTCCCACATACCCACTCCATAGTCTCATTTAAATCCCCAATCACCTTTCAGTCAGTATCCCTCCTGCACAGTATTCCACTGATAACAATATCCGCTTCCTTAAGCTGCACCCGTGCTGCATTTACCAAATCCCGCACATCCCCAACTATGTTGTTACTTAAACCTGCTTGCCTTACGTTGTTGGTACCAACGTGAAATACTACCACATTCTCTTTTCCCTCCTCCTTCTCTTCCACTTTCTTAAACTTCTGCCTGAACATAATTCCTGGATAACACTCTACCCTGGTTCCCTTTCCTTCTCACACTTTCTCCACATATCTTACAATGAAATCCTCCATGACCAGAACCTCAACCCTACCCACCTCATTTGATCTCCTCCCCTCTTGGTCAGCCCTATCTTTCCTCACAGCTGCAGAAGCTACTTCCTCCTCCTCCCCCCCCCCCATGACCCTGTTCCACATGTCTTTTCCTATCCTCTACTCTACATTTCCCTTTCCTACCGTTTTCCTTCCTCCTACTTCCACACTTCTCACCATCAGTCCCCCGTTCCTCATCTTCCTTCTGTTGTTCTAAAATTCCCCCTTTCCTTTCCATTCCTCTTTTATACCTACTATATCCCGTGCATTTTTGAGAAGGCCTACCTTCTATATGTAGGGGAGACCAGGGCTAGTTGTTACAGGGGCAGGTTGTTACAAACATCTTTTTGAAAAAACCAATAGGAGCAGCGCACCCCTCTCCATATAATGTGTTGACCTTGCCGTCCCTCACAATCCAAGGGAGTCTCAGGCTGCGTATGGATCTGTGAAATTTTTAAAATGGAAAAGTTTATTTTTGCTGTGTGTTTAGGAAGCGTCTTGCACCTTTCCGATCTTTAACCACGTGATCAAATATACAGGTAAACAGATTTTTTCTGTTTGTGATTTAAACCCAAAGACATAAGCCTTAGTTTTCTAATGTAAGATAATTCTATCTTTCCTCTGTGATTAACTGTAACACAAAATATAAGATGGCGGCTACTGGGGCTAGTTGTTACGGTACTTACCACGCGGGGCACGTTGATACATGTAAAGATTCTTCGTGGAACAAGCCTGGCTCAAGTAGGCCTATATCCACAGTTACCATTAGCACAGATAGTCTCAAATTACCAGAAACATTAGAAGATGGAAATTCAGCATTACGGCATGTTTGCGACACAAATAATTTTAGAGGGGCATTTTTTCATATTTTTTGTCTTCACTGTAGGCTATGTGAATAAACTTCAGCTCAGACCCTTATAAACTAGTAGAGTTTTGGTTTAAAATGATGTTAATTAGGTCATAGGGGCAGGTGATAACCTATGATATTAATTGTGTATGTACGGTCAGTCCTAAGCCATAAGCCTGGTTGGATCCTCAACAACTCCGCCATCAGCTGTTATGGATAGCCTAGGCATCACTGAAGAGGCGTACAAGGGAAATGAGGAGTGAGGTAGTTTACCGTTGCTTTCCTCACCGAGCCAGCAGTCACAAACATATCAGTCTGCCAAGCCCACTGAAATGCATGCACCAACTGACCTGATGAGCAACATTTTCACACCATTCATAGCAGGGACTGGCTGCATAAGGAATGACATTACTAGCATCGCTCATACCTAAGTCACTTTCATATTGTCAAAGCCAAGGATAAGACTGAACAGATAATTATGTTATATTTAATGAATGGGCTAAACATATTTTGAATTTAAAATGAAAATTATAAATATTTATCATATTTTCAGTGACATTTTACTCTATGTAACAAAGTGCCCCTCGCATGTAACAACCTGCCCCGCTGTGGGGCATGTTGTTACAGAATACCTAATCTGATAATAATGTATCTTATTGACAAATGTGTGCATGTTCTAGAATTTTTCAACTGCTATTCTTATGATAAAAGTTTGTTCCTTCTATCAGCAAAATTGAAATTTCATTTACTATTCACCTTAAAATTTAAAAAAATGAAAACAAAAAATTGTAACAACATGCCCCGGTCTCCACTACATTATATGCTGACCCAAATAATTTTGGTCTTGGACAAGGAAGAAGAATTCAAAGATCTCTTTTTTTAATGCCTATTACATCCGTTAGTCAGTTCTTTACAGTATTTTCAATTGAATCAAGTAGAAGCAAAGTCCTTAGAATAATATTTGCATTGCAGCTGTGACTAATCCAGTAAAAGGTACTTTTAAACATTATTCCGCGTACAAGAGTAGGCCTAAGATGTAGGAAAATGAACCTTGCCGTACCGCACCCTAGGAATGTATGTTTGGGGGCGTATTTACGAAGTCCTACACTATAATATATTGAAGGTTCATTTTTCTTTACACATTCGCATAGTAAAATGAACACAACGAAAATTGTTCTAATGGACTGCATATCCATAAGTGGCTGGGAGGCGTGACCAGTCTTAAGAGAAATAATGACTAGGAAGATCATTGGGAGTTACAAGTTTTTCTTAGTAAGCCAACGATGTATTGATGATGCATTGTGCTGTTGTAATCTTAAAAGTCACAGGACCATCGTATGCAAGTATCATTATCCTCAAATATTATTTACTACTTTTCCCATTGATTCAAACCTTTGAGGGCTTCTCGTGAAATATGAATTATTGTTTTTTGACTTGTGGCAGTCTTTTTCCAGAGATGCGATATTTTAAATAAGTCGGCCATTCTTATCCATTCGTTAATTTATGACATTTTCGTACGTAAACTGACAAACTAATAATTGTACTTATATCAATCAAGAGTATAAAGTTACTAGCCAAAAGAATGTTAGTCTAAAATAAATTAATGTGACATAGAAGAGAATTAATCTAAGGATAATTATTTCTATATCATATTATAGGATTAACACCCCATCAGATTACCTGATACTGTTTGTTTTATTAGAAATTGGCTATCGTGCAACTGTTTCTTTTAATGTCATCAAGAGCTAGAACTACAGATTTCAAAATTTGGAATAAATCTTCTGTATTCCTTTCCAAACATATGTTTTCCACATTTTTTATACAATCTCATTAATTTCTTCTCTATAATCTTCAAGGTTTAAATAAAAATAACCTTACTTGAACTGCCTTCCTCTCTCTGCATTGCTTAATTAAAGCCTGAATTTTAAACTGAATTTTATGTGTGTGCACTGTTAGACTGAAATTTTAAAAATCGAATTTTGATTTAAGTCTTGACCGACCCTTCTCGCTACATATATAACCAATGCATTTTTGACTAATTATTAAAAGAGATCAAAGTTCTTCACAGCATTGAATACATAAAGTACTGTAAACCTCATCCATCAGAACTACAAGAACCTCTCGTTGCTCCTTCACTGTCTTGGTCAAAGAAGATTCGCAAGCGCGCTGGATTCGTTCAGTCGAGCAATGAATTACAGCCACTGCAAGAGCCGAACTGTTCTAGTAGCTATCCCCAGCCATGTGACGATAGAAATGGTAAACACGAACTCAGACTGCTCCTTTTTCATTACTACAATGATCCAACTCAATGGAGCGGCCTGGTTATTGTGCCTGCGTCTTCAGTTGACGGACAGCAAACACAATGTCCCTGAAATTACACCCATTTTGCAAAGAATTACTCCTTGGCCCTGGAATACGTATTGAGACTCCATGACTAAATATTTCGAGTTCGATTCTCGATGCTGTTCGGGAGGGGTAGCTGCTAGCTTGCATGTGGTTGTTGGAAGTTTCTTAGCACACTGTCGGTGGCTCTGAAGATGATTTTTCGTGGCTTCACATTTTCACATCAGGCAATGCTGTGGAGGTACCAAAAGGCTACGATAAGTTCCTTCCCAGCTTTCTCCCATCATATCCCATGGTCGCCATTAGACCTGTCTGAGCGTGGAAGCAATAACTTGAGACCTGGCGCACTTATCTTCATCATGAGAACAGTTGAATAGGAGGAGGTTGAAATCGCAATCATAATTCATCTTAAAAGTAGTTTTCCGCCATTTCTCAGTTCAAATCAACTACTTTAAGGCCACGACAGCCTTCTCCCTAAGAAAGACAAGGGTCAAGAAGGGCATGAAAATTAAAAAACTCCCTAGGTCTCGGAAACCTAATACCGTCGGGGTGGGAAAAGAACAAGAGTTGACCAAGGTAGGTCGGGTAGGATAGATGAAAGTGAGGAGCCTGGCATAAGTAAGTGGAAGCAGTGCCAGAACTCAGCTAAGGGCCCCGTCGTCGCCAACCCAAGCTCCAAATTTGAGAGCCCCTGGGACCCCTTTTCGTCACCTCTTACGACAGGCGGGTGATACCGAGGGTGTTATTCTACCACCCCCACCCACAGGGGGATATACCCGGGGGAGGGCGGTCATATTAGATGCGTCAAGGTGAAGACACGCTGGTTCGAGTAGTACAGCGAATCTTTCCTCTTGAAGTAGATGTTCCAGTTGAAGTTGCAAGAGCCGAAGCTGGGACGTACGGTTCGCTGCAAAACATGAAGACTACAAGAAGTGCAGAGAGATAAGCTTTCCTTTCAGATATCATGAATGATTATATTGATTGTTCTTAACTTCATAACTGATGTTTGGATGTATACGTTAAGAACAGGCTAGGATGCTGGAAATTAGAACTTCTCTTCCGATGAACTAATTAGTCATCAGCGCCTTAGCAGACAGTAGACTAAGAACGGCGTCTTGCGACACACAAAATACGTGATTTATATTTTGTTTATTCTGAAGAAGGTATTGTTCTTGTGTTAGAAAGTAATTTTTACAAGTTGCTTTACGTCGCACCGACACACATGGGTCTTATGGCGACGATGGAATAGGAAAGGAAAGGGCTACGAATGGGAAGGAAGCGGACGTGGCCTTAATTAAGGTATAGCCCCAGCATTTGCCTTGTGTGAAAATGGGAAACTATAGAAAACCACCTTCAGGGCTGCCAACAGTGCGGTTCGGACCACCGAGCACAGAATAACATAAAGATGGCAATGTGCCGTCTGAATTGAAGTCAGTGGACACAAGCGGCCACCATGTTGTTTGTACCAAAACATTGGAGACCAGAAAGTGAACAGTGCACCTCGTGTGAAGTAAATAAAGAAAGTTTGTGTTATGATATTAAAATGCCGACTTGTGTAGCTTTATGGATGTGCAAATAAAGCTTCAAATAAAATACCAGGAATAACTTTTTACAGGTAAGCAATATGTTTTTGCGAATATTCAGTGCCGAATTGTTTTCCCCTTGCACATGCAGTATAGGTTAAGAAGCCCCTTTATCATTTACAGCTTTTCTAAAGATAATGAACGACGGAAGAAATGGATAAGAGCTATACGAAGGGAAAATTGGTCCCCCACACCTTTCAGCACCATATGTTCAGCTCACTTTACTGAACGTGATTTTGATCGTACTTCATTGTGTGTCGTAAGGCTGAGGGAATGGGCTGTGCCATCTGTGTTTGCTGCTTTCCCAAAGTACCCACAAATACAATCAAAGGTTAGTTTCTCTTCATTTTAGCCTTTGATGTGAGAAATATGTCCAAAATACATATTTATAGAGTAAGCCTACTATTTCTTAAATTTATTTTACAGGAGAGGGGGTTCCTTAAAATCGTAAAGACTGTGGAAATGCCTTCATTAGACTCCTCTACAGCAGTCCAGGAAGTACCTGTTGTGGAAAATCTATCTGTTTGTAATAAAAGTGCAGAAACGTGTTTTAGTCCTCAAATAGATCATATGAAAACCAAAGAAATTGCGTGCAGAAATGATAAAATAAAATTATTGCACCAGAAAAAGAGGCGAATGAAGAAAATGGTGGCTGAACCAAGCACTGTTGTAGATAGTTTTAAAAAGAAGGCTCTGATAGATAATGAGTACTGTGAAATGTTAAGTGGTTTGTCAGATACCTCATTGTGTCTGTATAAACGACAACAAGATAAGGCTTCATGTAACAAAGTGCAAAAGTTGTATGATGAGAAGTTAAAAGCATTTGCCATTACTCTTCATTTTCTTTCTCCAAAGGCATATTCATTTGTGCGAAACACTTTTGACACTTGTCTTCTACACCCTAGAACATTATCTCGATGATATCAAAGTGTAGATGCTAATCCTGGGTTCTGTGCTGAAGCTTTTCAAGTACTAAGATTTGTGCACTTTTATTTGATTCCATGGCTATACGGAAACATTTGGAATGGGATGGCAGTAAATTTCATGACCGGGCGAGCTGGCCGTGCGGTTAGAATCGCGCAGCTGTAAGCTTGCATCCGGGAGATAGTGGGTTCGAATCCCAGTGTCGGTAGCCCTGAAGATGGTTTTCCGTGGTTTCCCATTTTCACACCAGGCAATGAAGGTCAAATTAGCTGCACAAGTTTTAAGTCAGTCTGTTTGTGATGCTCTACTGTATTGTTCAAGTAAACACATTGAAGGTTTCCAGGGTTGTGAGGCTACAGCAGAATTTATACAGGCAGGCTGTACCTTAATTACACGGCCGCTTCCTTCCAACTCCTAGGCCATTCCTGTCCCATCGTCGCCATTAGACCTATCTGTGTCTGTGCGACGTAAAGCCACTAGCAAAATAAATTTCATGGGTCTGTAAATGTTGGGATTAATAATGAAGATGACACAGCACCATTAGCTTCAGAAGCCTTAGTTTTTCACTTAGTATTTGTGAATAATTCCTAGAAGATTCCTTTAGGATACTTTTTTGTGCATGGCATAAAAGCTGCAAAATAAGTGCTCTTACAGAACAGTGTTTGACATTGCTGCATGATTCTGGTGTGACAGCGACTTCATTGACTTGTGATGGTGCTGCAACAAATATTGCTTCAGCTGAAAACCTGGGTTGTTACTTAGATGTAAATAACATGGTTACTCATTTCCTCCACCCAGTTACCAAACAGCCAGTTTATTTATTTCTGGATGCTTTTCACATGTTGAAATTGGTTAGGAATACTTAAGGTGACAAGAAATACTTACGTAATGGGTCATGTGAGATAATAGAGTGGAATTTTATTGAGATGATGAATGAATTGCAACAAAAGGAAGGTATGCATCTAGGGAGCAAAGTCAGGAATTCACACATACATAATAGGAAAATGAAAATGAAGGCCAAATTAGCTGCACAAGTTTTAAGTCAGTCTGTTTGTGATGCTCTACTGTATTGTTCAAGTAAACACATTGAAGGTTTCCAGGGTTGTGAGGCTACAGCAGAATATATACAGATATTTAACATTCTCTTTGATGTTCTAAATTCTAGGAGTATAAGGGGTAAATACTTTAAGAAAGCTCTGAATTTACAGAAAATTTATGAATTTTTTCTTTTGAGGGCCAAACAGTATATTATGCAGCTACAGGAGGGATTCAGTGACAAGCCCATGTACTTATCCACCAGAAAGGCAGGATTTTTGGGGTTTCTAATTGATATTGAGAGTACCATTTCAATGTACGATTTCTTTGTTGGGGACTCATCAGAAAACTTTCCACTGAAGTATTTTCCATTGTATAAAGTAAGTCAAGACCATCTTGAGAGACTGTTTAGTTATATTAGATCTCAGGGTGGACATAATAATAACCCCACTGCTAGGCAATTCACTGCTGCATTGAAGAAAATATTAATTAGTTCTGAGTTACATGCATCCAGAAATGGAAACGCTCTCCCACTGGACAAAATCAGTATTTTGACCGCTCAGAACAAGTCTCCTGAGGATGTGATAAATGCATCATTCCCTAGAGCAAGAATGCTAGAGTATTCATGTGAGGTATTGTTCCAAACATCTCTTCAACATTGCCTTCTGGATCATGACTATATTGTATTACCTGGGAAGACAAACTACAATGGCATGACATGGGACATATCTGAGTACATTGCAGGGTTTGTATTGTACGCGCACCTTTTAGTGATAGATTTACACCCTAGTGCTGAATCGGTCGACCTCGGTTATCTTCGAGATTCGTATTGGCAACCTTTGAAACACAAACTAAGAATCGCTTATGCATCGCTGTGCGATATCTGGCGTACACTTTACGTACTCGTACTGTTGTTGTTTACACAGCAAAGCCAAACTATATAATTCATGCTAGGAACAAGATTCACATCGAGAAATGTTATATAATGTGTATCTGACATATTTGTTGGCTTAAGATAATAAATATGTAGAAAATTCATATCGATCGATCATATTATCGATTCAATTCAGATTTCATTTCCATTCAGTTGACAGTATTTCCGGAAGCGGCAGTGCTCCCTCCTTACTCCTCAACCCAGAACAAAAATCTATCACTAAAAAGTGTGCGTATAACAGTCAAGAGTTTAGAAAGTAAGATTCTATGTCCAGAATGTCTCAGTATCCTTATAGACACTAGTGATAAGTTAAATGGCCTTATTTCAGTCAAAGATAAGAGTGGTTTAGTGAAACCATCACGAGATGTTTCCAAAATTTGTAAATTTTGTGAAATTGCATTCAGGCAAAGTGTGAGTATTAGGGATGTTTAAGTTCCTTCTGTTCAGAGTTCATTTAAGGTCAACCATCTGGTTTGTAAAGTGTTACAAGGGTGCATAGGAACTGACATTTTTGAGGATATTACAAGTCATTTTCTTGACCAGGAACTTGAAACTAATCATTTCGCATTGCTAATTGAAGCAATTGCCAACAGATATTTGACAATAAGGTTTCACCACTTTTGTAGAAACTACAATGATCAAATGCATCCCTCTCAAATTCGCCAACATTTTACCAAACTGATATTGTTTTCTGGACAATAGGGAAAAAATGAATTCTTTGTCTACTGGTATGCAACACACATACCGAAATATATTTAATTAGAATGCATTTTGTGTGTTCTGACTAGTAAAATATTAGGCCTAGTCATGTGCGCATTATATTATTTAATGTGAATGTCATTCAAACTGTAATTTTTGTGGGTGTTGTATGTACCTTATTTTATCTCACTTGTTGTCCATATAGCTATGTAGTTATTTAATGTATGGTTATTTCATTACATTACAAAATAATTCTTGAGATGAATTAATTTCATCAAGTGTACTAATGTAAAACTATTTCTCTATTTTTGATATGATTTACTTGGCTTAACAATTCTATAATAATTAGGCCTATTTACCTCATACTTACTGCTCTTCCAAGATATCTTTATCATTGACCGTGTATTATTTTATTTATAGGCCTACAGACTGTGTATATTTTTATTGTGTATGAAATTTTGAGTAAATGTGTACTGCATATGGTATCTATATAAATATTCATGGTCCATAACCTGTCTTATTCTTTCTCTAAAATAGGTCTTTAAGAAAATGTTCCATTATTTTTAGCTGCACCTTGCAAATCGGCAATTCGTTTGAGCTAAATACAATCTGATATAATAGCAGGCTATTTGAGCTCATATTTCCGAATTTTAAACTACCGGTACTGCGATCAAAAAAGTGTTCTGGACTGTCCCGTGCTTATCATTATGACTAAGGCACTTTTCTACTGCGTTAGATAAGTTAACCAATGAAATAATATTACAGAAATCTTTTAAAATGACAGACTCTTATAGGAATTAACGTGACTGGGATAGGAATTAACCAGCACTGCTGGTAATGCCAACATGGCGATGCGCGCAAAACTCGGCTTCAGCGAGCCAATGCATTGCGGTAGGCATTGCCATCTCTATGTTATTCTGTGCTTGGTGGTTCGGACCCACTATCTCCCGAATGCAAGCTCACAGCTGTGCGCCCCTAACCGCACGGCCAACTCGCTCGGTATAAAGTAATTGTACGGGAACGGATGAATGCGGTTGTAAACAGTTAAAAGGGGGTAAGAAGTGAGGTAATGAAGTTTTACGTTGAGAATTGTGTTAAGTGCGACAGGGAAGTGGTGAATCGGGTAGATTCATCGAAGTTCCAACAGGAAGTTTGGAACACTGGAATTCTTCTATCTCTGTTAGTCGAAGGAGTAACATTATTTCCACGAATCATAAACCTGGATACTATTTCAAGATATGTTCACAGCCGTTCCTCTAGCAGCGCGTACGAAAATTTTCTCGCCTGTTAACATTCCCATACCTGGAGAGGCGAGGCGCTGGAGTAATCAAATTATCCGTCTACCTCTCCCAGAATCTTCACAGCTCTCATTTTTCAGCGCCAAAGGAGTACAGATGATAGTTATTTCAAGACTGTCACAGAAGCGATAACATGTATGTAGAAATCGCACCGAAAGGCATCCGAATGATCCTGAATGGCATTCTGAGTCATTTACAGAAACGTTCTGTCCTTCTCACAACAGTTAAGTTACTAGGATCATCAGCTGCACATGTCATCCAGACCTGTGTGAATGCTTTTATCCCCATGCAGAATAGTAACACTTGAAAACATTGCTGTTATAAAGGGGTAATTTCCAGAAAAAAACTTTCGAAGTGTTACCAAAATATCTGTGCACAGTCTATCACACGGGAGTCAAAGCTTGCCCGCAGTGCCAGTGCTAGAATATCTGTACACGCTGGCGCTAGTCTTTTCCCCTCAGTCGGCTTGTTGCCCGACTCGTTGGCTAAATGGTTAGCGTACTGACCTTTGGTTCAGAGGGTCCCGAGTTCGATTCTCGGCCTGGTCGGGGATTTTAACCTTCATTGGTTAATTCCAATGGCTCGGAGGGTGGGTGTTTGTGCTGTCCCCAACATCCCTGCAACTCACACACCACATATAACACTATCCTCCACCACAATAACACTCAGTTACCTACACATGGCAGATGCCGCCCACCCTCATAGGAGGGTCTTCCTTACAAGGGCTGCACTCGGCTAGAAATAGCCACACGAAATTATAAATGATCAGTCGGCTTGTACTGTACTTCCCCACGTTGTTGTCTCAGTGCTGTGCACACCTAGCGCTGATAGGGTCCAGTCACCTGTTTTGATCTACACGTAATGGTTAGAACATACAGCTGCATAGGCTGTAGCATAAGTATTGATGCAATAATTTGTTAGTGTGTCTTTCTATTGTACTTTTGTATCAACATGGTTGCTTGAAGAGGTACTTATTTTATCATAGCCTATTTTCTTTCGTTCAAGTTTTTTTTGCTAGAGGCTTTACGTCGCACCGACACAGATAGGTCTTATGGCGACGGTGGGATAGGAAAGTCCTAGGAGTTGGAAGGAAGCGGCCGTGGCTTTAATTAAGGTACAGCCCCAGCATTTGCTTGGTGTCAAGATGGGAAACCAAGGAAAACCATCTTCAGGACTGCCGACAGTGGAATTCAAACCCACTGTCTCCCGGTTGCAAGCTCACAGCCACGCGCTCCTTTGTAAAAGCGATACAGTAGCGGCGTAGTATTCGGTATTATTCTGCTTCATAATTGCTCATAGGAAAGTTAACCATGTTAAGTCCCTAAAAAGTAATTGCCTATTATTTTTTTCTTCATTGCTTATGGCAACCTTTAAATTTACCATTCATTTTTCTGGTATATGGTGATTACATTGTTCAATACATTTCATAAAAACGCCGTGTTGAAAACATTTAACTATGCGCGTCCGTATTATATGACGTATTGTATTGTACGGAGTAGCGGAGTTATGAATTTTTAATGTACACCCCTCCAGGCTTGCGCTATCTGATAACATCCTCGGCTTAGCACTTGTAACAGCTGTTTCTCACGCACGCAGAGTTGTTAGTCAGCTCGTTGATTTTGACATGCCTGGTCTATAAGATCTTCAATGAGCTCTGTTGAGGTTTATACACCTTGGTGAATAAGAGGTAGTGTGTCCGACTCCTGATTCCACGATCACGGACTCGATAACGATTGAAGTAGTTAATTTTCGCAGAATGGTCGAAATAACTCCATAGCATTGTTGTTGGCATATAGAAAATACCTCTATATTTTTATAATCTACTTTTACGTCAAACCGACACAGAGAGGTCTTATGGCGACCATGGGATAGGAAAGGGCTAGAAGTGGGAAGGAAACGGCTGTGGCCTTAATTAAGTTACAGCCCCAGCATTTGCCTGACTCATGTTCAACCGAAAAAGCTGAATTAACACGGTCATAGGAAACACGCAGTGGAATTCCGCTTTTGTAGTAGTAGTATTTATTAATGAACAAAACAGGCTTCCAGACCAGATACATGTTCACATAGCAATAATCCTGTTAAAATAATAATAATAATAATAATAATAATAATAATAATAATAATAATAATAATAATAATGTAATTATTTCTGTTGTAAATATTTGTACATATATGTACCTGTAGTTTCATAATCAAGAGGGTGACTCCTTGCTTAGGCCGAGTCAGCCCATTATGTTACCGGCACAAGCCGAGCCTTCCTAAATTGATACAAATAATAATAATAATAATAATAATAATAATAATAATAATAATAATAATAATAATAATAAAGATTATAATAATATTATTAAACAAGAATCTACCTACAAAACAACTAATCTAGCCCTACCCTGACCTTGCATTCACCACATGACCGTCACAACCGATAGTTCTGCAAAAAACCACTGACATTACATTACAACAGATTCAGCTCCAGTCCTTGTATACACGATTACTTACTTCGCAGTCCTTGTTCCTTAACACACTTATCCTGGATTTAATGTACACCAAATAACAACAATCGCATACTGACTTGCAATCTCGCAATCGGTAAGGCCTCTACATTTCGCACATACCATATTATTTATTTACTCAATTACTTCGCAATCTGAATGTCCATCGCTCTCACTCGGTCTTACTTCACCTCCAGGCTTGAATTCTACATCCTTCACTATGTACACATCACTAGTACTTCACTTACTGCTGAAATTACTTAACCAACTCAAACCACTGGATGCTGTTATACAAGACCCCCATAAACATCGTAAACACCCGTCCCCATTCCAAACACATACCCCCGTATTCCCTCCAAGCTATACTCACCACCTTCGCCCTATGAATCTCCTTCTTCCATTTTTCTCACACATGCATTTTTAACCGCACATAAGTACCGGTTCAATTCTCCTCCGTCTTCCCATTCCTTAATAATCCACCTTATAATACTCCGCTCGCCCCTATTCCTAACATTTTCCTATGTTTGGCACCCAGTAGACTATTTCTAATCTTACTTGTTTCTTCACAATTACCTAATAAGTGAAAATCGTTGATCTCTGCCCCACAAAGTATACATACCGACTTATCTCTCCCTTTTAACCATCCCTTGTTTTTATGAAGCCCCATTACCCACCATATCAACCCTCTCCTGTTTAACAACATATCTAATATTAATCTCCATTACTTCTTCTACTTTATTAAAAACACTAAGATAACTTCTTACTCAGCCAATAATTTCTGCCTATACCTATCTTTAATTCTCCTAGACAGCACCTTCATCCTTCTAGCTTCTGTCTTCGTCCACACCTCTTCCCACATGTACCCCAAACCTATCATCTCCAAATATCACTTATTTTTTTCCAGCCAGCCTCCCTTATACATGCTCTTCCGTTGTCGTGCATATGCGGCCTATAATACCCTTCCCCTTCCTGTCTTTTTAAATTCATTCAATATCTAACTGTTCTTTTCACACACTCAGATTCCAAATCCTCCCCACACATTAATTCCGCCCCTGAATTAGCTGTGCACAGCGGCAGCCCCATCACTATCTTAACAAAATTACTAATAATTCGCCTTAATTCACCTCTTTTCTCATCCAACCCCCATACTTCCGCGCCATACAATACCCTACCGAAAACCACCGATCTTAACACTAACCTCAAGGTTTTATAACTGATACCCAGATATTTAGCTAGCAAGTTTTTGACTGAGGCTAGGGCTACCAAACCTCTGTTTTTCGCCCTACTAGTCTGATCGTTCCAAGTTCCTTTACTGTTAATAATGACTCATAAATATTCCAACTTCCTTACTTGTTCCAACCTTTCTTCCTGCAGGACCCATTTCCCGTCCTCCCCTCTTCCTTTGTTTACCTGGGCTACTAGCATTTTAGATTTATCCCTGTTAATTCTCAAGTGCCATTTCTTCGCGAAAAGCGACACTGCATTTAAAGCTCTCTGCATCCCTCCTGAAGTTAGAGTTATCAATATAACATCATCAGCAAAAATGAATCCCGGTACCTCCAACCCATTAATTATCGGCACGGCCCAATTGCTAGCCCCATGCCCATCCAAGATATCGTTAATAAATAAATAAACAATATTGGCGATAATTTACACCCTTGCTTTATACCCACCTTAGACTCTAAGGGTCTGCACAATCTATCGTCTCCCAATTTTACACAAAACCTGACCACCCTATATATTCCCTCCACTGCCCTCATCATCGTTTCCGAAACCCCCAACCTACCCATTTCTCAAATAGAGCCTCTCTATTCACCTTCTCAAACGCTTTTTCAAAATATATTGCTGCCATATACACCTTACTTCTAGACGGGCTCCTATACTTCTTTAAAACTGTCTTTACTATCATTATATTATCCACTTTTTCTTTTTTCTAAATCCCCCTTGGTAACCTGTCAATATTTAATTTCTTTCGGCCCATTCACTTAACCTGTTCGCCAACACCCCGTGTAAATTTTACTTAAGGAGTCTAACAGAGATATACCTCTATAACTGTTCAAACTGTGCTTACTACCCTTTCCCTTATATATTGGACATACAATTCCTATTTCCCATTCCTTCGGGTACTTCCCCCCTCATAGATCTTATTGAATAGTTTAACTATGCCCTCTATCATTGTCACATTTTTGCTAATTTTTTCCAGAACGTGTTATTCATCCCATTACATCCCCTGCCGACTTGCCCCTGATTCTTCTTATCACTCTCAAGGTTTCTTCCCTTGTAATTTCCTTGTCCAATTCATAATTTGCCACTCTCCTATTCCTCCAAATTACTTCTTTCCCCGTCCCTCTCCACCGTTCTTCCCCCTTACCCTCGAGTAATTCGCCAAAATACCTCACCCACTGAACTTCCTCAATGCTCATTGTCTCTATGCTCCTTCCACCCTTAGTTATTCTGTTAATCCTTTCCCATACTTTTTCAATGCTGTTAGTCTTACAATCTTTATTTATGGCTTCAGTTTGTTCCTCTAACCACGCCTTTTTTACCTCACAAATTTTCTTTTTATACTCCTTCCTCCACTTACAGAAAACCTCCCTTTCCGCACCCCCACCTTTCTTTCTGTACTCTCCTAACGCACCCAGCACCCTCCTCCGCATTCCTTCACACTCTTTAGTAAACCATTCTTCACCCTCTTTCTTTTTTCCTCCTTCTACATTCTACCTTCTGTGCTATCGTTTTATTGGCTGTAGCAGCAATTCCAAGGCTTTATCAATATTATTCTCCTCTAACGCACCTTCCCAACCATATTTCAGAAATTGTAATTCCTCTTTTGCTACCCTATCCCAATCCCATCCCACTTTCTCTGGCCATTTTTTACTTGTTATGTCCACTCTCTTGTTTATCCTTCGTCTCAGGGTTCCTTCCTAATATGCTTCTCTTCCCCCATTTTCAACACAACCCACACTGGGAAATGGTGTGATTCAATCCAGTCTCCTACTTCCATCCTTACAATATCCTCCAACACTCCTTCCGAGTTTAAAACCATATCTATCACACTACCTCCCTTCTCGGTAACATAGGTCAATTTCCCCGTACTGTCACCCTCCATCCATCCATTCAGAATATACAAACGTCCCGCAGCGCACATCTCTAGGAGCTTCTCCCCATAACTGTTTATAATTTTATCCTCACTACTTCTACTTTTCAACATACGCCTTCCATCCTCCCTACTACATACTGCGCTGGCCTTCTAACCCCAACTTGGCAGGTTCGATCCTGGCTCAGTCCGGTGGTATTTGAAGGTGCTCAAATACGACAGCCCCGTGTCGGTAGATTTACTGGCACGTAAAAGAACTCCTGCGGGACTAAATTCCGGCACCTCGGCGTCTCCGAAGACCTTAAAAAAGTAGTTAGTGGGACGTAAAGCAAATAATATTATTATATTTACTATATACTGGGCTCTGTTCCCCTATTCTCGCGTTCCATTCTCCGAATAACAACATATCCTCCTCTCCCGCAAACTTCTCTCTTATCATACTAATATCCACCATAGCTCTTCAAAAAGGTACTTATTTGCATATGCTGAACTACTAGGATGGTAATATACGAACGCTAGATTTACTTTCTTCACCCTTCCCTCTACCCCTCCCATATTCAATCTCAACCATATGGTTTCTTTCATATCTGTCTCTATATCCTCCACCAGTTCACTAATTTTTTCCCTAATTAGTACTATGATCCCTCCTGGTGCGCATTCCTTAGTCATCTCCTTACTTCTATATTTATATTTAATCACAAACCCCTTCCATGAGATCTCCCGCCCTGTTTCCAGCCACGTATTCAAGAGTACCTCAACGTCGAAACGTCCTATCACTTCCCGAACTTTCTTGTTTACAATTTGGCTTATTAGTCCCTCAATATTCATACATCCTATTTTCCAATATATTTATACCGAGCTCGATAGCTGCAGTCGCTTATGTGCGGCCAGTATCCAGTATTCGGGAGATAGTAGGTTCGAACCCCACTGTCGGCAGCCCTGAAAATGGTTTTCTGTGGTTTCCCATTTTCACACCAGGTGAATGCTGGGGCTGTACCTTAATTAAGGCCACGGCCGTTTCCTTCCCACTCCTAGCCCTTTCCTGTCCCATCGTCGCCATAAGACGTATCTATGTCGGTACGACGTAAAGCAACTAGCAAAAAATATATATATTTATAACTTTCCCTCCCTCCCTTTTAAGTTTCTCCTCTAATCTTACTCCTTGCAATTCTCGACCCCTCATCGCCTATCTCCATTCCTCCTTTTTTACCAACCTATTCCGTTTCATGGCCTCCGTATCCTCTATCCCTTTACGTACTTTCCCCCAAAGGTCTTTTAAACTCCTACTCCTTCCTTTGCTCATAACTGCTTTACCTTCCTGTCGATCAGTCTTCTCATGTCCTTTGTTGCTCACTAAACCACTGCACTCTGCCCTCGCCGTTTCTTGCTGCTCACCCTCACTCACCCCTTCACTGCTCTGATCTTCTGTATCCACACTGCACTGTCCATTCTCACCCTGAGATGATCTCTCCTTCCTCGGCTCCACTCCTCGTTGTTACTTCTTTCTTCCTTCCATCTTACCTTATCATCTCTCCTCCCTCGAAACTAACGCGTCCGTCCATCTCCTTCAGCTTCACCACTGAGTGCTCCCTAACTCATCTTCCGTTTGTCACCACCAACCTCTCACCTCTTATTCGGCCCTTTAGCCCCTGATGTCTCGCTCTCCTTAGGTATCTGTTCAGAATATTCATATCTGCACTTCCTTCCTATCTCATGACTCTTTTCACCCCTACTCTCTGGCCCTTTAAATTGTTACCGTTTCTTATCACAATTTCTGCCATTAGGGTTGAGAAATTTTTTACCCTAATTGGCCTCCGCCCTTTAGTTTCTCCCACTCTCTTCACATCGTCTATGTCCACTTCACTGAAGTTTATCTTCATCCTATCCCGTATGACCTCTACCACCTTAGATATCAGATCAAACTTGCCTTCCCTCTCACCTTCTTCCACACGATATATAAATATGGCTTTCTTCATTCTCTCCTGCCTGTACCCCTCCACTTCTCTCTTCATCATCATCACCTCTTCTTCCAGATGTTTCACTTTCCCTCTTAATAACTCTAATTCCTTCTCATTGTTGCCCACTCTCCTGTTCTATTCCTCAGTCTTCGTTTCTAGCCATTTCTTCATGTTCCCTATCTCCTTTCTCTGCTCCTCCATCATGCCCTTTATTTCCTGTACCTTATCCCATTGACAGTTTTCCTGTATTACTTCACTCACTACCACCTTAAGTGCTGCCAAGTCCTCCATGCTGAATTTTCCGCTGGTATTTGGGCCTGGGTTTAATTCCCCCCTCCCCCCCCCCCCAATAACCAGCAGCATCGCTATCACTGACACTACCAGCACCGCTTCACCCATGTTTACTCCTTCTTTTCTTAACACCCGTCCATTCTTTGTCTCCTTCCTATACTTAACCTGCCATTTCTCAATCGCGACCCGGTACTGCTCAATACCGACCATGTTCCCGGCACGCACTGCACCACGCGACTTCCCTCCTCGGTTGCTCAAGCTAGACTGAATTTCGCTTTTGCTGAAAGAAGATAACACATTCGTAATATCGAGACTGGCAAGCCGCCTAGTTTGCACAACAACGCGATATCTGAGGCCGTACGATAATAATAATAATAATAATAATAATAATAATAATAATAATAATAATAATAATAATAATAATAATAATAATAATAGTGGGTGGACACCAGAAAGGAAACAGGCTGCCAGAGGGAGAATGCAACGATTCCGGTCTGCAAAGAAAGCTTCTAAAATATGTAAATGTTGCTTATTGTGGTCTCTAATGGCCTTAAACGTCTAATAATAATAATAATAATAATAATAATAATAATAATAATAATAATAATAATAGTAATAATAATGTGACAATGAGTGCCTAGAGAGTGTGGGGTGACGACATTGTGGGGGGGGGGGGGTCAGCGGTAAGCACGACAATAGCACCGTTTAATTTTTAAGACACGCGATGGGGAAGTTGGCCGAGAGGTGCCCGGAATGATCTGAAAGCGGACACTACGAGATGCTTTATCTAGAAACTTCCGCTTACCGATTTAAATAGCTAAGCTGGGGAGTCAGAGTCAGTCAGTCAGTCAGTCAGTCAGTCAGTCAGTCAGTCAGTCAGTCAGTCAGTCAGCCTTATGCTACGCGGCAACTCGGCTGTAAGTGGAAGTGAACTCAGTGATCTGTGGTTGTGCGTGTTGTACAGTGAACATCCCTGGGGACTAGAGGCGCTGTTGGAGAAGCTCAATGTGCGGAGTACCGACTGCTCGGCCAAATTAATGATTACGAACTGCATGAAGTGGAAACTCGAACTCGAGTGCACTTGTAAATAAGTGTACATAGTACATTTAATAAGTTGATAGTAGAACACACTGTCTATCTGAGTTGTCATTTTTGTTTTAAAGATCATGACACCCCCCAGCAGTAATAATATACAACCTGCTATTCAACATATAAAACACATCCCCCATAACAACACCTTGTTGAAAACAGGACAATTAGAGAAGAGATTTTTCTAGTAATATAGGTTGCCTCATGTTTGTACTTAGCATGCGATACCATCTCATAGAACTAAAAATAGCGCTATTATAGTGCAGTTCAGTGGCGTATGCAACGGGGAATGTTACCGGATGTAACTCCCTTTGAACATTCGAACGTCTTTTAAACATAAAACAGTACCTAATAAATATTATTCATTGTATCATTGTAACACTTGCTACCAGAAATAATAGTCAAATAAATATAGTAATAATAACAACAATACAAAAAGGACAACCCCAGACTCATTTCCAGACTGACGAAGTTCTGTGTACGCTACTCTTGCTATATTAATCCTCTCGTAGTTTACAAAATGTCCTTCCACCTGTACGGAAAGGCTTACTCTCCCTCCTGCTGTTCCCGTCTCGACGATGAACATTCCAGTTCCATGATAAATTCTCTTCTCAGCCATTATTCAACTCCTATTACAATATCTGGTAAATACATGTATCTCTAATTGGGGTTTTACCTAACAGAAGATAATCACACCAGGAGAAACACGATATTATTGTGAAGGCACATGATGGCATACGATGTTAATTACACCATAAGAAAACGAAATTACTGTGAAGAGATATGATGCTATTGGTGGAAATTAGTCCGTCGGATGAAGACGTTAATCCTTGAGCCTACTCCTTGGTGTTATTCGACAGGAGTACGCTATGCACCAATACAGCTTTTCACCTCCCTCCCTCCCCCAACCTCAGTATTATCATCACACAACCAGACGCTCATATCGCCCGTGGGCATCAACTAGAAACACCCGCACAAGACCTCTGCGGAGTTCACACGACATGACATCACATCGATGTCTTCGATATACCATGTTCCATTCAAAATTGCAGCAAATTATTTTAAAAGTAAATATTACTTCCTGGCATAATGACAATTACAATGAAATTTATGTCTCATTTGATCATCTTTCCTACCGAGCGAGTTGATCGTGCGGTTAGGGGCACACAGTTGTGAGATTGCATTCGGGAGATAGTAGGTTCGAGCCCCACTGTTGGCAGCCCTGAAGATGGTTTTCAGTAGTTACCCATTTTCACACCAGGCAAATGCTAGAGCTGTACGTTAATTAAGGCCACGGCTGCTTCCTTCCCACTAATAGCCCTTTCCTATCCCACCCTCTCATCAAGATCTATCTGCGTCGTTGCGGCGTAAAGCAACTTAAAAAAAGATAATCCTTTCAATATTCATTGTAATCAGTCTGGCCCAACCCAAACACCTTCTCTCTGAGTCAGTACAGCCCCTCTTATAAGTGAGCCATCTGATTGTAAATTATATATGACGATGGTAGAAGGCTGGGGTTTGAATCACAGTCGTAATCTTCATAGTTACTACAGTAATCTCATGTTTCTCGATAGTGTAATTATCTTCTGCTAGGTAAACCCCCAGTTAGAGAACCCTGCCACATTTCTCTGCTAATAACTTGATCCTCGGTCAACCATTAAAAGACGCTGGGTTGCTCTGAAAGTTGGGAATAAAAAGCATTCTTTTAAAAGAAATGGAGATGTAGAGTTAAGAAACGTCCTCCGGCTCTCGACTGGGAAATGAGAAAAAACTCGCCGCGAGGCACCAGTAAATTAGACTGTTATGAACGAAGTTATCTTTGGTTCCTCCGATTAGCGTTAGCCTTCCGCTGTTACAGCCCGAGTTCATCCTTTGGCAGTTATAGAAAGTGGAGATAACTTCACTGCAGCAACACACACATTGAGAGAGTGAACCCATAATTCTACGATGAAAAATAATTGCAGATATTTATTTTAGCTACAAATAACTTTTTTGAGAGCAGCCATGTTTTATTTTGAGAGTCTCGCCCCCCCCCCCCCGCCGTGGGAACAGAACTTACTGTGGCAAGCGAGCCACCATCTCGTGGGATAATTCGGTTGACATCGAGTACTGACTAATTTATCAATTTTGGAAAATCCTTCATAACGAGAAATGTTGGCGACATGGTTAATCCAGGGATAAAGGATCGAAATTATTAATAAACATTACAGGAAGGTAGAATCCCCAGGGTGAATATAAATGCAATTAAGCCTGGAGGAAATTTGGCGTCATACTCGCAGATTTGCGACACCTTATCGAGGTCATCTCTGAAGAAAGACCGCGAAAGTTACATGTCAGAAATAAATTTATTATGCCCGTTGCAAGTATGGGAAAAATATAAAATTAACACCATTATAAATTATAATTCTGACTGAATGTGTGGAATAAATTTCAAGAAAGTTGGTCCAGCGGATGTGGAATTAGAAGATTGCACCACCAAGCTTCATGGTGAGGGTAGCGTCCTCACAGAGGGTATAAAAGAAATCCCCTCCACCTACATTTACACATTCTATCTGAAGGTCTGGACAGTGGAACCCACGTCGCTCGTCTACAAGAAAGTGCGGGGTTTATTTCTTAAAATAAGTTACATATTCGTGCCAATGGTTCAAGTAGAGTATTAAATTGAAATTGATAGAAATTTTCCTGAGCTTCCGCCAACGAAAACTATGAAGGCATAGATATCTGTTTAAAATACGTAGCTGAATTCCTCTCTGTATTACATTGTGTATGTTTGATATTGTCAAAGGGAGCCTGGAGGCTAGTCAGAGAGAGGTCTGATTTTTGTTATCTATTGAAACACCTGGCCGGTTATTAGGATGAACTAAAGCAGAGTCCTGCGAAGCAGTCGCAGTCGCCAGTAGAGAGGGAGGTTCGTCGCGTGTTAAAAAGCGAAGGAAGTGCGCCATTTGCGGTTTTAATAGACAGCGAGTGTAAAATATGTGTATTTTTAAGTTATATATACAAGAAGATGATGTATCCTATAGCCATGAGCGGCTAAATACGAGGTCAGCTGGCTAAATGTAGCCGAAATCTCCAAGATGACTACTTTTACAGGTCTGTTTATATTTCTATTAATGTTGTAGAATAGAATTTGTTTGTCCCAATAAAAATTTCCAGTGCGTGTGTCGAATTAGTATTTAAATAATGATCAGGCGAATGTGTTATATTTCTGGTCGTCGTGTGAAACTCTTCACGGCAGTAAAAATCACGTTGAGAAACTGTAAAATGCGAAGTTTAAATAATGTGTTGAAATTCTTTGAGATAGTGTTCAAACTGAGTAAAGTTAGAAAGGTGATAATGATAATGCAGTCGTGGTGAATGCAATAATTTCGAATATCGTATGAGTTCAGAAAATTTTAGCAGAAATAATAATAATAATAATAATAATAATAATAATAATAATAATAATAATAATAATAATAATAATAATAATTACAGCATGATAAAAATTTTCGAAGTTAAGCATGCATTTAACAGTAATGTTGAGTAAGGTTTGCGTTCGTGACAAAATCCAGTGAAGTCTGATAAAGTTATAGTTTTTTATTGCTTTTTGCTTTACGTCGCGCCGGCACAGATAGGTCATACGGCGACGATGGGATTGGAAAGGCCTAGGAGTGGGAAGGAAGCGGCCGTGGCCTTAATTAAGGTACAGCCCCAGCATTTGCCTGGTGTGAAAATGGAAAACCACGGAAAACCATCTTCAGGGCTGCGGACAGTGGGGCTCGAACTCACTATCTCCCGATTACTGGATACTGGCCGCACTTAAACTACTGCAGCTATCGAGCTCGGTGTTATAGTTATTCGTGGGAAGGTAATTTTTGTAACACCGTGTATGTTGGTGATATAGAAAATTGCGGTGTGTTATTGGGTTCTTGAGGTCCGAAAGTTGTAATAAAATGAATGAGAAGATCCTTATAAAACTTTTCGTCACGGGAGTATTGAGATTTGAAAGGTTTTGAAACAGGAAGAAAGGGATTGTGCCGGAATGATATGTTGAGATAATAGTTGTGTAGATGTTGAAGGCATATGAAGCCTGTATTTCATGAGTAATGCCGCCGTGATAGGCGATGAAGATGCATTTTTGAGACAGGCTATATTTGTCGGTGGCGAAGAATTTTTGAGACAGGCTGTATATTAAATGTGATATTTCTGAGGCAGGCTGTATTGAGATTCCGTTAGCAATCCGGAACAACTGACCGGGTGAAGGTTGGTTCGAAGTGCGTGCTTTGTGACGCACATTATGATTTCAAGTCAAGAACTCCCCGTGAAAAACAATTTCTGTAGAAGATTGTAGCTCTTGGCAGTTAAGTCCAAATGGCGATTTATGTAAAGTCAGTATAGTGAATATTATAGTACGCGACCTCAAGAAAAGAAGAGAATTCTGAATACACAGTTGGTGTTATTTAACAGTTGTAACAAATTTCCCTTCAGTAAATTTTATATATTACGAGACGATAAATTATCATTAAATCGGAAATATTGTGGAATTAAATATTGGACGTTATTAAAGCGATAGTTTGGCTGTGTAGATTAATTGAATTTCGCTTCACTGGATATTTCGTGGATATGAATGTTTGGGATAGTGAGACGGTAGGCGATTTCTGGGCTTACCCTATAATTAAAATGTGGATTTTGCGGTGGTGATGATTACTGTTTTGGCGATATTCACTTAATGTTAGACGTGTGCTGAAATTCAGTATTATTTTTCCAAACTTCCCTGCGTATGTCGAGATCATGTTTGAGTCGTGGATTGTGTAGCCGCACGTTATTTCTTTTCAATTTCACGTTTTATTGACAAGATAGGAACTTAGTTGCATTTCCAGACTTGCGTTCATTTTGTGGCAAGATTCGTTTCATTATGTGCTATAGTTTCGACAAGGTTACCAGCTAAATATCAAAGAATGTGTTTGAAGTGACGATTTCGCCTGACATTTTAGAGGATGAGTAGATATCCCAGTTTCCGCTCGACAATAGATTTAGGACGTTACGCGTATCATCGGAATATACTGATGAGTAGACATCCCCATTTTACGCTCGACAATATGTTTAGGAAGGTGTGTGTGTATATAGATGTTTGTGTTAGGGTGTGTGGATACTATGGAAGCTCGACGATAGATTACGGGTGTCGTCTGTATATATTCAAGTCTTAGGTTAGGTGTTTTGCGAAGTGACTTGAACGATGGTAGTGTCTGCAGTAGTGTATGTAATGCGAAGCGTTTTAGCAAAGTAATATTGAGGCCATGTTTCCGCACAGCCCTTACCATCTGGAAGGTGTTTACATAAGATTATGCAACCACTAGTGGCATGAACGTGAGGGTTGTCCAGCATTGGATACTGAGCTAACGGTGATTGTTATTACTGCTGTTTGCCACGCGCGTTTGAGTTCATTGAACTTTAGTATTTTATTTTAGTTCTTGATTTAATTATTTTCTCGTTCAGACGTCCGATTGCTTTGATAGTGTGCGTGTTGACACTTAGCTTATTTATATGAGACTTGAGTTAGGAATGCGGTTTCGATTCGTCAGCTGGGAATATATTTTATTTTCAATTTTCGTTCTTTCATTTTTATAATAGTTGACTGTGGTCTATCAGTAACTTGTAGTTAGTTTATTGGGACAAACATAAGTAGATGGATCTGTAATGGTAGTCATAGTTGTAAAGGAAAGAATTCCCTAGATTGTTTCGGTATTTTTGGTTTGATTTTATCATGTGGACTTGAAAGTTTATTAAACTTAACATAACCATTTACAACCTAAAAGTTGGTTTTAAGAATATTTTTCAAGTGATTTACCACTTTTCTTTAACTTCAGTGTTTAGCATTTCTTCTAAATTCAAGATGAATAAGTGTTTCCAGCATTTCGCAGTTTTGTTCCTTCAGAACAACGTAACGTAAGATCATCTCGGATCGAGTTGTTGTTGGTTCCTTCTGAACAGCTGTTTCGGTGATGCATGTTTCAGCATCGGGATTATTCCATAACTTAAGGGTGTCACGAGATGATAATACATGGTGGAATTTAATTTTTAATTATAACTGTTGCTGTTAACTTGTAGTGAACACCATGCTTTCCATTAGTATTTCGCAACCTATCCAAAGCAACTGATAGTCAATTTGGTTCGATTAAGGGTCCATTCGGCGGGTGTTCCCATATCCGACAGGGTATTTGACTGGTGGATAACCTTAATTAAATGTAAATCTGGAACTCTATTTGCTGAAGGTCAGATTTTCCATGTATCGTGTGGATTCATTCTCAGTTATCGTTTGGATCAATAGGTGCCCGATTTTCAGGTTTTATTTTCGTTTTTCTGGTTTTCGCTGTCCACTAATCTGTGATATTTCTACTTTTCTCCGAAGAAAGTTCTTCGATAAATGTAACTGATAAAACTCACGCAATGCAATGTGACTGCGTTGAAACGTTACATGATTAAAATTTTCTTGATGAATGATTTTATAACATAATTTTTTTTTTGCATTTTGACAATTGAATAAAAGTTAGTAAGCACATATTTGCTCCTCATTTCAAGTAGTTATGCTCTCTTCTGAACCCCATCGTTTGGTCAAGATCGTGACAGAAATATCTCCGCTATGACCCCAAGATTTAAGAGTTCGATATTGCTCTACTGCAGCAGCTGTGGCCGACCAACGATGGAATGGTAAGCTCAAGGCTTCAATAGTGAACCGTTTCATCGTTGGTCGTCTGCCTCGGCTACTTCAGTAGAGCAATGTCGTCTCTCGGATCTTGGGGTCGTTACAAGTTTTTTATTCTGTCACTTCACTGACCAATCGATAGGGTTCAAAGGAGAGCATAACTACTTCTAATGAAGAGCAAAAATGTGCTTACTAAAAATTTTATTCAATGTAATCACATGTTATAACGCAGTCACAATGCGTAACGTGAGGGGTAAAGATATCTTGAAATTGTTTATATTATTGTCTTCCAAAGAATGAAAACGCAATGTAAGATTCGTGGACAGCAAAAAACATGAACAGAAAATCTGAAAATTTGGCAACATTGATCCAATCGACAACTGAGAGTTAATCCACACGGTCCGTGAAAAATCTGGCCTTCAAAAAGTAGAATTCCAGATTTACATTTAATTAAGGTTATCCACCAGTCGACTATCCTATCGGATGTTGGAACATCCCCCGAATATATCCTCAATCGAACCAAATCGACTATCAGTTGCTTTGGATAGGTTGCAAAATATTACTTGAAAGCATGGTGTTCATTAAAATTTAACAGCAATTATCACATTCAATAATAAAATTCCACCGTGTATTTTATCTCGTGACACCCTTAAGTTACAGGGGAATACCGATGCTGAAATAAGCATCACCCCAAATAGATGTTCAGAAAGAACCAACAAAACTTGATCCGAGGGGATATTTCGTTACATCGTTCTGAAGGAACAAAACTGCGAAATGCAGGGAAACATTAATTCATTATGCGTTAGAAGAAACGCCAAACACATAAGTTAAAGAAACGTGATAAGTCACTTGAAAATGTTCTTACTAAATCAACTTTCAGGTTATGAAACAGTTACGTCGTTAAATTCGTTAAAATACAAGTCCACAACATAAAACAAACAACATGAAATCTTTCCAATTCTCTCTAACTACGACTACTATTACAAATCTGTCTACCTACACTTGTCCCCATAAACCAAGCTACAAGTGATCGGTAGATCAACGTCCCACATAAATAATGTGAATAACGTAAAATTAAATAAAAATATAATAGCAGCTGACGAATCGAAACCGCATTCGTAGTGTAAATCCTACAAAAATGAACTAAGTGTCAATACACTGCACTAGCATAATATACCATACACCGAACAATTAATCTTAAAGTGAAGAAAAATAAAGAAATAGAAACGAAAGTTCATCGAATTTGAACGCACGCGCCTAAGTAGTAGGGATCAGTCCCCATTAGCCAGGTTTTCACGTGGGACAAACCATACATTCATGCCGCTACTGATGCAACGCTATTACGGGAGCACCTTCCAGCTAGTAATCAGTAGTTTTTCAAAATAACGTGCCAAAATTTCACAATTACCCTTGTTGTTCAGTCAGATTTATCCATTTTCGTCTTTAAAACCGAGACTGGGTGGTTGATAATTTGTTGTTTCGTCCTTGAATGTTTTGTAAACATTTATTTATTACGTTTAGTGATATCTTCTTCAATTTGCATTCTTTCATATTTCCTCTTCACATTCCTTATAGAAGATTGTTTCCGCACTGTCTTGAAGATCGGAAAATTCCCATCAGTTTTAGAGGAGTGCCACCTTCGCCAGGCTGTCAGTCTCTCATTTATGGCCTCTTCACATTCTTCATTCCACCATCTATGCTTCTTTTCCCTCTTCAGATGGCATAGTTCCTGTGCAGCTTTAGTTATATTTGTTCTCAGATCCTCCCAATTCTTTGCAATGCCCTTTTCTTACTTCTCTTTGAATTTTTGTTTTACTTCCGTGTTAGCTTTTTTAACATTTCAACATCAAGTTTAGTTCTCCTGCTTGTTCTCTTGTTTTGTATATTTTGAGGGAAGAATCTCATTTTTATGGTCGTGAGGTGATGATCACTCTCAATGTTGGCTCCTTTTTTACCTTGACATTTTGGTTCTCCTTTTTGCTCTTAACAGTGATAGCTACGAGGTAAATTTGGAATTCCCCGAGGTGTGGATTTGGTGACCGCCAGGCTATTGTTTTCTACTCAGCTTTTTAAAGTAGGTATACATTAGTTTGAGATTAAAAGCCTTGCATACCTCTACAAGCTTTACTCCATTTTTATTTATTCTTTTGTGTGTTGGGAACTCTCCTACAATCTTCTCATAAATCCTTTCTCTCCCAACTTGTGCACCGAAGTCTCCAAGTAACACTTTGGCGTGATCTGCAGAAATTTTGTAGATTTCGTTTTCCAAGAGTTCCCAGTACTCTTTCACTTTGTCAGGAGTTTTCCTGTTATCATGATTTATTGGAGCATGAGCATTAATTAATGTATAATATTTATTTACACATCTTATGGTCAAGAGAGACAGTGTTTCAGAGGGTGAATAGACGTTTTTGACTGATTCCACTATGCTCTTGTATACTATGAAAGCAGTTCCTAGGTAAGGGACATTCTTCATTATTCTCTTTCGCGGTTTTCCTTTACATATTCTGTAATTTTCTGAGTCGAACATATTACTGTCTGTATATCTGGTTTCCTGAAGAACAAGTATTAAGATTTTCTGGTCGTGTATAAGTTTGATTAGTTCTTTTAGTTCCCAACTTTCAGAAGTGTATTAATATTTAGCGCACCAAAGAAGTATTTTCGTTTTGGTCTCAGTTTGCTGTTAGTTGATGGGCCTCCAGTAGAAGGCTCCGACTCCTTCTTGCATGCTGTTCTGGGCTCTCCAGGATTGACGTTTCTGATTACCACCTGGAGTAGTTACTCCGTAAGTTTGCATCATGCGTAGGTTACTCGACTTGCCTGGGGAACGGTTTGTTGACCGTTCCAAGATTAAAACTACGGTTGTGAGCCGTTGAGTTTATTTCTCAGCCGCACCTCACGTGGTGTACAGACGCTGGCCACAACACCGCTCCTTGCGAGAACAGATATGTGTGGATTTAAGTTTTGAAGGCAGGTCTTCCACCTCGTTTGCCGCTGGAATTTGTTGTCCTCCTTCACCATCGGAGCTGTTGACCCCTTCATTTGATGGATTTTAGTGACATTTCCTTCACTAAGGGCCATCACCTTCCTAAGGGAGCTCATCCGCCCGAAGCCGTTGGCTCCCTTAGGATGTCAGGTTATTTTCCACCGCCCACCACTCAGCGTTGAGTTGCTGACAGTGCGATGTACTCCATTACCGTAGAAGGGTATTCTGTCCAGGAACTGTATTAGATACATGTACACAAAAATTAGACCACACAGCCTCGTGGCGAGTATTTGACTGATTCGGTTTGTGGAAAATTCCTACCTCCTATCAACCAGGTGTTCCACAGATGTGAATGACCGTGAGACAAAGTATGTTATCTCTGCCAGACTCCAACAGTCCTCCTCAAAATAACCTTGTTCGCAATAATTCAAAAGAGCTATCTATGACGCTTCTGTCTTCCTACGCAGAAGTTCAGGAATCCTACAGATATTAACTTATGATATTCCCACCTACCAGGGTGGATGTCGTAAATACATTGTTTCATTATCTAAGTTGTCTTCACTTTCCATTACCACTTCGAAATTTTCATCTCTCAAGCAAACTGGATTCTGAGATTCCTCATACACACTTTAATTTTAGAAGTCCTCTTCTTGATATAGCTCGAAGTAGATTCACCCTCTTGGACAACTGAATGATGACTGCCTTGCCTGTAGAGGGGGTATTTATGCATTCTCTAGAGACGCGCTACGTTGCATTATCTACTATTGTGCAATCATTCCATTCGATGACCGCTGGACCGATTTCTTTCAGACTAACCCCAGAGATACCGCCTATTTTTCGAGTCACGATGGTGTTGTTCGCTGATTTTCTCTGCTTCCTTAACGGGCATAATTAGTTAATTTCGTGTATGATGGATCCCGCTCATCTTGACCGTACGTCCTTGACACGTGGTATTCCACTCTGCTAGGATGGATGCTAACTTCTCTCAGAGCATAATTAAATACATCTCCACCCTGTGAAGCTAGCTTCATCAAATGTTTCTCAAAATTCTTAATTGCTTATTTCCTCGTTACTGACAGTGCCGAAATATCTCACAATGAGGATTATTAGCCAGAATTTCATTATTAATTACCCGAGTTCTTCCGAAATGTTCCGACCTCGTTCGATGTTTTAGGGGATCGCCTCCCGCTGTGAGTTGACACGCCACGGAGCACGAGGTGAGCTTGAATAATAAAAATATGGATGCGCGTTTTTCTCCATCCTGCAGTTGGCATGCAGAATTATTGACTCAATAGATTAGTTACTTGAGTAAAAAAAATGTTAACGAGCGAGATGGCTATGCAGTTCGGGTCGCGTAGCTGTGAGTCTGCATTCTGGAGATATTGGGTTCAAATCCTACTGTCAGTCACCTGAAGATAATTTCTGTAGTTTCCCAAATGTACTCTAGGTCTTAAGGCCGCGGCTCCTACCTTCCAGTCCAAAATTTTCTTATCCTTGCGTCATACAAAAACTTCGATTTGTTAATGCGACGTAAAACTACTAGCACAAAAGAGTCCAATAATTTTAACAAGGTTCGTAAATTATTATTGGATAAATAAATTGACAGTTATCAAGGTCCTCAATGGGCTGATGGCACCTGAGATTTGGTTTGATCTGTTGTAGAATTAACGTGCTGCAAAACTGGTACATGGGCCGATGACCTTCGATGTTAGGCCCCTTAAAACAACAAGCATCATCATCATCATCATCAAACTGATACATTCTTAATAACACATATCATTCATAAGAAAAAGTCAACGCAGTGATGATGATGGTGATGATTATTGTTTTAAGAGAGAGCGCCACTAGGGAACCTTCTTCGATAAAAACAACATAGAGTAATTTGGTGTTAAATCATAAGACTTAGCATCTTTAAATGAATAACTATTAGAATTCAGTGAATCATAATTGATCACTGGAGGAGTAATGCATTGTCAATAATCAGGGTCATGTCATTATCGGATGAACGGGCGACCGCGTGAACTACATACTGTATATCGGCCAATGAGTCTTCGCTCACGGTCATTTGCACTGCACAAGAGTGGGTGGTATTAACGCTAGAATACCGTAACCGTATAGTAAATTATAATGTATTCAAAAAGTTATTTATTCACTCATGTCGTGAAAGAAGATAGTGGAATTGCCTGCATAGTTTTTTGGCATCTGCTTCAAAAAGAAAGGAAACATTGCATATCTTAATTGTCTTTCGAGAATTTAATGACAATTGATCTGTTGGCGGAGATTGGCTCTTAATTCCTCTGAATTATGGGGCTTTACAAACTTTATAAACGCAGGATCCCGCTGGAAATACGGGCAACTAAATTGTTTCTCATTTAAATCAGCAAAAAAAAAACCTTACACAATGTTTTCCGTATTCTTTCCACCATAAGGCGTAATTGTTTCCTAACAACATATATAATTTGGCCTATTATTCCGTCGTCATGCCTTTGCTGGCAACATGTAGTGTTTATAGTGCACTATGTATTCTGGTACGGGCTGAAATAAATGTGTTACTTTCATTTACCTGTCTCAGTCTCATCCTAGGCTTTGACAATATGACAGTGACCGAGGTATGAGCGATGCTAGTAATACCATTCCTTAAGCAGCCAGTTCCTGTTATGAATGGTGCGAAAATATCGCTCATAGAGTCGGTTGATGAATGCATTTCAATGGGCTTGGCAGACTGATATGTAAAAGCAACTTCTGACTTAGTGAAGAAAGCAACGGGAAACTACCTCACTCCTCATTTCCTTAGTATACCTCTTCAGTGACGCCTAGGCTATCTATCACAGCTGTTGGCGGAACTTTGGAGGATCAAACCAGCCTTCGGGCTGAATACCCAACATATACACATACATTCCGTCGCCAATAACTGGCCATAAAGAGGTTGCTCATAGAGCAGGTTAGGTTTCACGCAACATTCGCCTTTCTTTCTTTCTTTCTTTCTTTCTTTCTTTCTTTCTTTCTTTCTTTCTTTCTTTCTTTCTTTTGTATATAATTTTTTTGCGTTGCATAGACACAGGTAGGTCTTAGGGACGCTGGGATAGGAAACGGCTAGGAGTGGGAAAAAAACGGCCGTAGCCTTAGGTACATCCCCAGCATTTGGCTGGTGTGTGTGAAAATGGGAAACCACTGAAAACCATCATCAGGGCTGCCGACAGTGGGGTTCGAACCCACTATCTCTCGAATGCAAGCTCACAGCTGCGCGCCCTAACCACACGGCCAACTCGCTCGGTTTTCGGCATTTCATTGTCACGACTTTTGCGTATTAACACTTGGTATCAATGAAATGTAATCCACGGCTCATCCATACAGGAAATAAGAAAGATCAACATCAGTACCATATACTTAATAAAAGTCCATTCACAAAATCGAATTCTGCATAATTATGTGGTCATAGGACTAAAATGCATGCACTACAGTAACATCGTAACCCCTTGTACAAAATCATAAAAAATCACATTTTCTTAGAATTTTTTTGCAAGCTGTTTTACGTCGCACCGACACAGATAGGTCTTGTGGCGACGATGGGACAAGAAAGGGCTAGGAGTTGTTAGGAAGAGGCCGTGGCCTTAATTAAGGTACAGCCCCAGCATTTGCCTGGTGTGAAAATGGGAAACCACGGAAAACCATCTTCAGGCTGCCGACAGTGGGGTTCGAACACACTCTCTCCCGAATACTGGATACTGGCCGCACTTAAGCGACTGCAGCTATCGAGCTCGGTTCTCTTAGAAATATACCCAAGCGATTCTATGAGCACTGTGCATCGTCGTCTTCGCTTCTGATCGTGAACACTTTCCGTTTCGCGAATTTTATAAACTAATTTATGAATCGCTTTACGATTTGGAGTTCGAACACCTGGGAAGTTATCTTCAAAGAATCTCCTGACAGCACGAGCGGCCTTCGTTCGGACACATGAATCCTAAACAAACACTCGTTGTAGAACAGAATAATTAAGCTCACTATTTGCCAGTTTGTATTCTTAGTAAATCATAGCCTACTCCAGGATTTGACACGTGTTGTTTTTCCACTGTTCAGATGACACAGGCTGAATGACGCAAGGCCATTGTAGCAGTTCGGTAAACTCCTCCCGCCTTGAGGTTGATGGCTGATCTTTAGTCAACACTTGTTGGTCGACGCAGTTCCGAAGCTGCCCGGCTATCAGATAACTGGATCATCCGGTATTTCCTTCTTTCCATGGCCTTTGCCCCACTGTCTGCGATCATCCCTGTCCGTAGATAATAGCTGTAAAATGAGATGATTTGATTTGGTTAAATGTAAGATAAAGGCAAGCAACTAACGTCACCACTTGGAAGAAGTCATACGAGGGTTGAAACTTCAATAGTGGCAACTATTTGATAACAACTGTTATAAAAGAGATACATGTTACCAAGTTTTTCCGTCTTTCATTGTAGTCACCAGCATTGTTTACAACTCGTTGCCAGCGATGTGGAAGTCGTAGGATACCTTTAGCTGCGCTTGTTGTGTTGATAGTTCGAATGGAGCAGTCTAGTGCCTGGCGAATCTCTGCAACAGTTCTGAAGCGACCGCACTTGAACGTGACAAAGGTCGTACAGCACGACAGTGTCATCAAGCTCTTCAAGAGGCTTGCGAGGAATCTGCATTGCCACTGCCTTCGTAATGTCCAGGCCGTACTATCGGTCTGATGACGTCATGCTTTGGGGGGGGGGGGGACTTGAACGCGAAACGCATACGCTCCGCTCGAATAACACACGCTTTTAAATTACTTAAAGAACTGTTAACACCCTATAAAACTAGAACTTATCCTCAAATATTTGTTAATTCTGACATACAATGCATATCCTTCCCCGTAACATTATATTTCTCGCGTATATCCGTTCGAATGCGTGAGTAGGCCTACAGGATAACACGTTGAGACATATTATTTCGATTTTATCCATTTTCTGGTCAAGTGGAACATTCACATCATACGTACTGACAGAAAACATGCAACCAAATACCAATAAAATATACTACAAAATAATATGAATTATTTCTGTACCTCACTATTTCCACTCCATGAACACTGCAGCTTTCCTGGACCTCTTACGGGAAGTTACACCTGTTTCTTCTCTATGGAGTAGGTCTGCTCTCTTTGAACCACTTTCTTGAATACACAAGTCGGTGTGAATTTTGGAAAAGTTATTTAAAAAATATTCACCCAAATATCTATACACTGTCCAGCCAAGTCTTCCAATTTCTTCCCGCAGTCACAAATGACTGTTGAATCTGCCAACTGCATTGACTCCAAAGCCAAGGATTTTGTGACACACTTAGGATTGTCTGAATTTAGGAATATCATCTTAAATGTATCTGACACTAACACACAAAATACTTTCTAAACCTCAATTTCAAGTTCTATTGACATGTTTGATGGGTACTTTAAGCCCCCTCGATTTAGTAAATTCAGATATCTTACTTCTGGAGGTAATTCATAAATAAGTTCTGAATCTGCCAGAAGATAGGATTTACATAAAATCACACTGCTGTTTGATACTCACTTTGAAGCCTACATAACCTGCAGGAAATATAATAACTTCTAGGGTTGAGGAATCTACTACTGCTTGTTGGGAAAGGTTTAACACATCATCTAATTGCTCTGGCAAAGGGCAATCATCACCTACTCCATTCTCTGAAGCTGTGTTGATGTCATTTAGCATCTGAGCTACACTTAGAGACTGTCTATTCTTTAACTTTAATAAGCCTGTCACTTTGATTTTTCTTTCAGACTTTATAACTTGCTGAACTGAGATGTTATAGTTACAGCCACCCATCTGCCTGTATTTACTAAGCCGTCTTTCCAAATCATCTGTCTGAAAAACACCTAACATAACATAACACAGCTTCAGGTCATTCAGGAGGTACGCACACAATTTAATCAGGGTCTCAGTGGTGTGTAGCAACGCCGAGAATGTCTGCCTGCTCAATTTTCCACAACGCTCTGGACAGTCCATGACAACAATATCATCCCAACACTTCAGCCAAGAGCAGAAAGAACGCAAATACTCAATGTTTTCCTGTTCCATACTTCTTATGGCTTCACAAAATTTATCTCTTAAATGGATTCCTTTCTTAGGATGCTTTACATTTACAGTCATCCACCAGTTTCTTATAATTTGTAGCCACTCTTTTGTACCGTCTGAATCTTGCACTGTGGACATAGCTGCAATAGTTTTATCCTCAAACAATGGAACAACAAAACTCACATTCTACCTTTCTAAATTATTTGGAAAACACACGGTATGACAGCCCAGGAGCATGCTTAACAATGTTCTGCTCTTGGACCATATAAACTGACCTAACATCTTGAAATTTACTCACTTTAATTGCATTACTTTCATTTATTGATGGGTAAATAAAAGTGCTCTCCTTCTCATTCAACCAGTTATTTCTAATGTTTTTCAAGAAATGGACTGTATCAAAGAACAAAAAGCACTTCTTTTCACTATTACTAGGATGAGCAATATAAGGGTGAATGGTATTATCCTGACATAATAATTTGAAACATTTAACATTTATGTTAGCATTATCTGCAACAACAACAACAACAACAACAATAACCTCATACCCTGTCTGATGAAGTACCTTCAAAACAGAAGGTGTTGATTTTTGAAGAAAATTTGCATTAGAATTTTTAACCGGAGTCAGTGCCACAACATCCTTGTTTTTTGATAAAACTGAAGAGATCATGAATGTTTGAATAGTAGTAGCTGGTGTCAGATCATCTAAGTTTTTAGCCATACCCACAACTTTGTTAGCCTTGTAAGTTATTCTAGGTTTGACATATATTTCATCTAAAAGGAGACATACCAGTTTCTTATGAGCTTCGAGGGTATCACATTTCATTTTCAGGTACTTAATAAGAGATTGATTCACATCACAGTCAATACCGGACAGACTGAATGTTTTAAGATATGAAGAATGTGGCAACACAACAATCTGTGAACCCCTAAGAAACCTGTATGCATTTGGAAAAGACAGGAAAAAACTGCGGGCAAAAACAAGAGTATCTGGAGAATACCTCAACTGGTTAGAAGTTAAGAAGCGCAGCTGTTCACTAACAAAATTCAAACCAACTTTCAACTTGCTTTCACCACAATTTTCAATACACTTTTTTAGAATACTCTAAATGTATTTGAAGTTGTCAGGTGCAACATCATTTTGTTGCATCTCATTTATGGCAGTTAGTAGGTTTCCTAACTTAGAATAAGAATTTAGACAAGTTCTGAGCCTAAAATGGAAGCAAATTTCTGAACATTTATGTTTATGCCATCTGAAATTTCTCTGACACTCAAAATGTATCTATCACAAGGGTCTTCTTAAATGTGGGACATTCATTAAATTCAATTTTTAGGAAATAAACCTTTTCACAATGTTTTTCCAGAATCCAGTCAAGATGTTGGGGTTTTTTTCTCTGTTGGCCAAAATATCCTCTACACATGAAATATTATCCTCTAATAACCACTCAGCATGTTTGCGATTTTCATACTCGGTATGCTTTCTCCTTCTGTCCTCCGGATCACTACGAGGCACAGAAGGATCTGATGATAGATATTTTGGTAAGTTAGGGAATATAGATGGTACAGCACTAGTTTTCAGTTCCAGTCTTTTGCGTGGCATCACCAATTCAGTACCTACAAGAGAGATTACAAATAAGCTCACCTCCAAAATTACAAAAAAAAAAAAAATGTATACTTTCCCTGTCATGAAATTAAGTTATTGTTAAAAATTTAGATTTTTAAACATCAAATAACGCCTATGCAATTATTTTTATATTCCATTTTCATGGAATAACCGTGTACCATTGCCTATGATATGAAGTTTGATAGGAAAAATCTCAGCAGTCTTATTCCACAATACATTTTGAAAATGCAATAATTGGACTTGAATTTTCAAATACACCGAATACAGATACGCCGTAGGCCTAGGTATAATTACATAAACATATAGGGCCTACCTAATATTACCCAAGTTTATGACATAAAAAATTTAACTCACCATCTGGACGAGACACTCTTATTTCTCTCAGGATTTGATTTTCAGGAAAGTGCTTGATACACACAACTGTGCTGCGGTTAACTATTAAATTCTCCCTGAGAATAGCCCTCTTCCATAATTTCACTCTTTCTTCATCAGAAGGAAACCCAAATACCGGAGTGTACTCTCCTTGTTTATAGTTGGCTTTGCAGCCAGGCACACAGCAACTCTTAGGCATGGTAATTTCTCTTACTGATCATCTTAATTCAAGTATATACACATCGTGGTTAATAATAACACACAGAATGCACTAACTCAATTAATTTTATACTATAAATATAACTTTACACAAATAAACTACAAAATTAAAACACTGAAGAACGATCTTCTTAACCTATAGCTTCACATAAATACACACTCACACTAATTTTTCTTCACTAATTAACGGCTTTCCACTTAATAGTGCAGTTGATGACGAATCAGTTTCACATATATCTAAGTGAACATGCGGCCAACGTTAAAAATTTTCATAAAACTGCGAAAATTTAGGTTTAACTCTGCTAACTCACGTGCAAAACTTCCCCCCTAACGATCAGCTGATTGCTTTCCCGCGCTCTCTACAATACGGCCTGGACATCACAAAGGCAGTGACAATGCCTTACAGAATAGTGGCACGGTGAGTAAGAGCCTTCAACAAGAGACGCCAAAATGTTGCAGACATGCGTTACTGGACACTGATCGACGCCATATGATTCGTGAGCTGGCCCGAAACACCGGATTAGCGCATGCGACTGTGCTTCACATTCTGAAGGAACGCCTCGGCATGAGAAAAGTTGTTGAAGGCTTTTACCCATCTTGCCACTGTTCCGTAAGGCAATGCACATACTTCGCAAGCCTCTTGAAGACCTTGATGACACTGTCGTGCTGTACGGTTTCTAGCACTTTCAATTGCATTCGATTCAGAACTGTTCCAGAGATTTGTCAGGCGGTAGACCACTCCATTCGAAATATCAATACAATAGGCACAGCGAAACGTTTCCTAAGACTTCTACATCACTGGCGACGAGTTGTACACAATGCTGGTGACTACTTTGAAGGACAGTAAAACTTGGTAACATGTATCTCTTTTGTATCATTAATTATTAAATAGTTGCCACTATGAAAGTTCCAACCTTCTTTTCTAATAATTAATTAATGTTATTTGTTTTACGTCCCACTAACTACTTTTACGGTCTTCGGAGACGCCGAGGCGCCGCAATTTAGTCCCGCAGAAGTTATTTTACGTGCCAGTAAATCTACCGACACAACCTTCTTTTCTATTGCAAGAGGATCTCCTGACGCTAACCTTATGTGGAGGAATGTACTCACTACTACGTGTTTCTATGGTGGTTAATAGTGAGGTATGTTAAATATAAATGATGATGTGTATTAAGTCAATCATAAACACTCGACCTCCAAGCTAGTGGAAATAACCAAACTCGGCTAAAACCCCTCTGGTCGGGAATCGAACATGGGGTCCTATGAACCAACGACCATTACGCTGACCATTAAGCCAAGGAGTCGAAAGATCGGATGGTCCGACATAACTATACAAATTCTGCTAGTTAAAGCAGATGTGAACACAATGGCATAAAAACAGTTTTGGCAACAGAGAATTCAGATCATCACTACAAATTACTTGTGATTTTTTAATTACTTGTGACACGTTTTATCCTAGAAGTCAGAGGCAGCTGCGGTGATTGGTATAACATCTCAGTCACAGAAACGTCCAACAACGTATTCTACTTCCAGTAATGTACAGACAAGAAAACTTGAAGCGGTTTACTCATTAACATTGTGTCTAGCTCAAAGCTCTGCAAAGAAGCAGTAACTCCTTTGTTCGTCTCAGTTCACTAAGATTCTCATTAGAAAGCATTTAAACATTCAATGAAGTTGAGAAACAATAAGTAACACTGCTACTTGAATAGGTAGCTTGTAATCTCAGTATTAGAAAAATCTCAAGTACACTTAATTTCATGTTAAGGAGTGTTATAAATTTTATTTAACATTTCCTTAAAATATGCATGATAAAATACTAACCTGGATCATGGACAACACATCCATGTTCTGGCTTACCTCAGTAAGGATTTACTCGAGTACTTCCAATTAATTGTGACGCAGGCAATGTTGTTTGAAGGGGCCTTCCTCAATACTAATAGCTCGAGAAAGAGGGCATACCTCTTGAAAATGAATGGTGATTAACCAAGGAAAGCAGAGAGGTGAAAGGATCCTTAGACATCGCAAAGATAATATATCTGGCATCGGCAGGACAGATTTTTAAGAGGAAGGTTACGATATTATTATAGGTTGGCTAAGGTTGTGTGCGAATAGTGCTCCGGTAAATGCGACTCATTTTACAGTATAAAGGAATGTAAGTTTAGTGTTTAGAACCTGGACCCACATATTCTGTAAGTGTTTTCGATGCTATGGAACTATACATTTTGGAGTTAATCCTTCTATCTATATAAATAAAATTGTAGGGGGTCCGCTGTCTGTAATTTCTTTTGTTTTGCCAATTTTTCAGATATTTATCCGTTTTAGGTCAACTCAAGACCGAATCGGTGGTTTTTACGTTTCGTGTCTGTTTGTTTGTCTGTTTGTCTGTTTGTCTGTTTGTCTGTTTGTCTGTCTGTTTGTTTGTCTGTTCCACCATCACGTCGAAACGGCTGGATAGATCTCAACCAAACTTCATATTTAGAGTAAACTCATCCCGGGGATGGTTTCGATATGCATATCATTTTAAAATCTTTCAATACTCGGGGGGTTTATAGGAAAACCAGAATGGTTTTTCCACCATCACGTTGAAACGGCTGGATAGATCTCAACTAAACTTCATATCTAGAGTATACTCATCTCGGGGAAGGTTTCGATATGCATATTATTTTAAAATCTTTGAATAGACCGGGGGTTTATAGGAAAACCAGAATGGTTTTTCCACCATCACTTCGAAACGGCTGGATAGATCTCAACCAAACTTCATATTTAGAGTATACTCATCCCGGGGAAGGTTTCGATATGCATATCATTTTAAAATCTTTCAATAGACGGGGGTTTATAGGAAAACCTGAATGGTTTTTCCACCATCACTTCGAAACAGCTGGATAGATCTCAACCAAACTTCATATTTAGAGAATACTCATCTCGGGGAAGGTTTCTGTATACATATTATTTTACAATCGTCGAATAGACGGGTGGTTTATAGGAAAACCAGAATGGGTTTCCTCCATTTTCTCTTATACTATTGATTTTCTGTAAACTTCGTTTACCGTACGTGAAACGTCTCTTCATTATAAACAACTTTCGTTATGTTCATAATTTACCTTACTCTTCACATGACGGAGAAATTTACAATTTTCCGCTGGTATCATGCTCTGCATTGAGTGACCGACAGACCGACAACGAAACTACAGGTTACCATGGCAACGTCTCTGACTGCATGCCAGCAGGGAAGTAACGTATTGCCATTTTCCTCATCATGCTTTTAAATTCGTGGTTGTTCCTTGGGTAGAAGGCAAGAGAGGCGTCAATCGGCCTATCTGCGGGATATTGGCGGAATATCGTTGGATATTATAACCGCCCTCGAATAGATTAAGTAATAACACCATTAGTCATCTTCTTATTATTTGTTTACCTAAGAATCACTGACCTAAATTTCTCCTCTGTTACCGCTTTATTATATCCATTACTCACACTAGCATAATTTATTGAGGGGCATTTGATTTTCCAATACATTCACTTGGCATTTACATATTTGTCGTTATCGGGCTGTCCGCAGTTATAATCCATTTTCTATTACTTTCAACTTTCTTAACTGTATTATTTCTTCCTTAATTACGCCGTATGTACGCGAGTGCTACAAACTACTGGATGTATTTCCACCAAGACTCATATTTAGAATACACCTGTCCTTGATAGGTTTTGGGCAAATATTGTTTCTAAATCCCTGAACTGACTGGGGGTTTATACGAAACCGAAACAGTGATTTTGCACTTCCACAAAATATACACAACCAAACTTAATGGAAATCTACCTACCTTGGTAGATAATAATTTCTAAACCTTTTTTCTCATGTGCATCATTTCGATACGAGGATTAATAAGGGAGATATCATTAACGGACCGTTTTTCTGTACAAGTCCCATCGGACTTAACTCCCGAGCGGGTGCGTGTAAAGCGTACTCCTTACAATTTGAAAACTACTGAAGACATTCGAACCAAAATTTATATTTAGCATCCACCTGTCCAAAGGTAGGTTTTAAACGTAAATAACATTTCATGTTCCGGAATGGACTGGCGGTTTATAGGGAACCGAAATGGTGATTTTACTCTTCCACAACATATACAGAACAAGACCAACCTGACTGGAAATCGACCAAACGTGATGGAATTCCACCTCTAAACCTTTTTTTCATGTGCATTCTTTCGTCAGGAGGATTACTAAGGGAGATATCATGAATGGTCACTTTTGCAGGTTAAGTCCAGCGGACATAGCCCAAATCCTTATCTATATAAATCAAATCGTAACGACTGTGTGCCTCTACACTGACTATTTTGGTGAAATTTTCGTACAGCTTTCCGTTTAAGGGGTAATAATGACCATCTCCATAATTTTTGGTTTAGTTTCCTGAAAGTACTAATTTTTACCCGCCTCGCCCAAAATCCAAATTGCGCCATAATCTGCCAGAAGAAAAAGAAGATAATTGAAATTTGACAAAATTATACGTTTAAGCCTGTAACGAACGGAAAACTTCCTAGATCATTAAATTTTTCACTTTGAATCCCCGAAGAATATCGAAATACGCAGGCAATTTTAATGATGGTGCAGACCTTCGGAAATTCCTATCCTATAACGGATTGCACAATCTCCGTTCAATTTGGAATGATCTACAACCGTGGTCTTATGACTTTTTGCCGTATCTGTATCCCTTTTACGTTTGATTTTTCTCTTTAATCGATGTTAAGTCAATTTGGAATTTTCACGTGCATAATTCATACTTTCAATTACTTATATGAAATACAGAATCATTAAACTCTTCACGAAAATTGGCCCACCCAGTAGCCATATGTGAGCCAAATGCTATGTATGTATCCGAAAAGTAATGTAATGTGAGATAATCTTACAAAACCTTTACCCTGTTCCACGTTTCTAACTCAATCTGACCCAAGAATAGATGACATATCATAGGACCAGCCATTTAGGCCACTAAATCCGGCGTGTCTTATGGTATAATCCTTTGTCGATATGACGTACGTTTAGTAGCAGTTAATCTGTAAATGAAGGTCTTCAATATTGTAAATACGCATATACTTTCGTATGTCGATCTATATATATTCACTGATGTCGATTTTTAGCGATCGAGAAAGGGTGGGTCTGCTATTGTAATAAGTACTCCCCACACCGACTTTGACTGGCAGTAGGAAAGGGTTCCTTCTCCAACTCCTGTGTAACTGTCATTAGTAAGGAAAGCCTACAATTATAATGAATAGTTCCCTTCTCGATTTGACTTGCAGAAGGCAAGTGAGCATGCAGTTTTGTTTAAAACTCCCCTACCCGATTGTGTTTGGCAGTAGGCAAGGGTGCCTATCATTATAAAGAAATGTCCTCATCTAAAATGTGACTGGCATTAGGCATAGTGGCCTGCTATTTTGATGGAAACTCACCAACTTGGTGTGACTGGCAGTAAGCTGGCTGGCAGTAGGAAAATGGGCCTGGCATTATAATGATAACTGCACAACTCAATTTCGAGTGATAGTAGGGTAATTGCCTGCCATTATAATAAAAACTCCTCACCTGAAATCTGTCTGGAAGTTTTTTTTGCTAGTGGCTTTACGTCGCACCGACACAGATAGGTCTTATGGCGACGATGGGATGGGAAAGGCCTAGGAGTTGGAAGGAAGCGGCCGTGGCCTTAATTAAGGTACAGCCCCAGCATTTGCCTGGTGTGAAAATGGGAAACCACGGAAAACCATTTTCAGGGCTGCCGATAGTGGGATTCGAACCTACTATCTCCCGGATGCAAGCTCACAACCGTGCGCCTCTACGCGTACGGCCAACTCGCCCGGTTGTCTGGAAGTAGGAAGGGGGCTGCCATATTAACGAAAACTCCCCAAATCGATTCTGTCCGCGTAGTAGGCAATGGGGCCTGCAATTATTACGTAATCATCCCAACTCGATTGTGAATGGCAGTAGGCAAGTGAGTCTGCCGCTATATCACAAATCCGTAACAAACACTTTACATTGGAAACAACGTACGGGGAACTCCCCATGCTCTTTCTCGGATAACGCTAAGAGACATGCAATTTTAAAACAATCTTATTTACTGCATGTACACTATTTACTTCGATAACCGAATACAATGTAGAATACCGTAGCGAAGCACGGGTACATTCGCTAGTATGAGTTAAATTTGTGATGATTTTTGTCGGAGTTTAAGGCAAGTGTAAGTAAACAAATGTGCCAAGGTAGTTAAATGTCCCTTTGAGGGGTCACGACACTTATATACACCGTCTTTGGATTCGACTCGATATATCGAGTCAAGGTAACTTTAACGTGTGGTACCGGGGTCACAACACACTACTCACATCACTTGTCTATCGCTAAATTTACATTAAAGAACTGATTTGAGTACCTGTGCGAAGTGTGGGAAAGCAGTACCTAGGCAGGATATAGCATCTAAAATTGAGTATAGCACCTGTAGCATTTGGTTTCACAATAAGTGTGTGAACCTTAATTATCAAGAAGGTGATGTTTTGGATCCCATGGTCAGACATGAAAATGTAACCAGTGCAACTCACAGTGGCGCAGGAGCATGGAAGGAGAAGTGCAGTCGCTTACGTTGGCATCATCAGTTGGGGACATTTATAAACTGCTGCTAACTTAATTGAAGACATGTTACATTGAAGGAAACAACTAGTGAAATAGGAAAAGCAGTTAGGTAAATCACATTGTTGTGTGTCATGAAAGACTGGACGAGCACAAATTCTAGGTAACAACAACGGATTATTGATACGGTAACTTATTTTCTGAAAACAGTCGGCTTACAAAAACATTCACTGAACTTAGAATCAGGTGCGATGACAACGAGCAATATTCTAGGATTAACACACTCGAGATATTAGGTATACCGGAAGTACTGAATGAATATGTCAGTCTGACGGTCATCAATGTCGCCAAGGCTTAGGATGTAAAATTAAAAGATTATATGATTCACGCGTGTCATAGGCTGGAAAAAGTTAATATTTTTTAAAATAATTTCTTAAAAGATGTTATGAAGAACAGATCTTAGAAAAACGTAAGATCAAAAGGAATTTATCCACAACTCATCCTGGTCATTCCGTCTCTACTCCTATATATATTAATCAGTCATTAGCTCCTAATTCTGTTTGCTAAGTCAGGGCCTCTCAAACTCCCAAAATCTCATGCGTGCAAACTGAGGCGCAGAGTTCCTGTGCACAGTGCACACTCGGCTCGACTCGGACCAACGCTTCGTCTCTGGGCTACTCGGCTAAGCTCGGCTCAACTCGGCTTGGATTTGGAGCGCTCTGGAGCAAGAGAGGAAGAGGGAGACAGGTGGAGAGAGCGAGACAGGCGTGGGGAAAGAGAGAGACAGCGCTATTGTTCCAAATCGAGGAGTGGGGGTCTGCACTCTCGTCAATTAAGCGAAGTCATCTTTTGCACCGTGCACAGCGCAATGCACTGGTGCATGCACCCTGAGAGGCCCTGTGCTAAGGCTAAACACTTGCAACGTGGGTGAACAGGTGTGGCAAAATTTTGATGAGAAAGACTGATGGGAAATCAAGTGCATGGCTATTCGTTGTGAGAGAGGGAAGGTAAGGGTGTATTCTGCCCGAAGGCAGTTCCGAACCTCCGCAGAGGTGTGCCTGAGCCGGAGTTTACGTGCGGTAGGGTGACCAGTTCCTTTCCGCTCCTTAATTCCCTTACCCCCATCAACAACGCGTGACAACCCATCCAAATCTTGACCACGCCAAATGTTGCTTAACTTCGCAGATCTCATGGGATCCGGTGTTTCAACAAGGCTATGGCCGTTGGCCGTTGTGAGAGAGATTTGGTTAAATTGTAATTTTTTTCATCATAATTTCGTTACTCTTATAACATTAACGTTTCATAAGCCATTATAATGAGATTTTCGTTTATTGTTGCACCTGTCCCGGGCTCGGCCGAGTGCAGAATATATCATTTTACTTGACTAATATCTCGTTGGATGGAAATCTTCTGGATGAGGAACTTCGGAGAGTCAAATCCGGGCATCGAAGTCCCATCCGCCCTCCTTTTAACTGGCACAACGGCTACGCTCAAGAGCATATGGGTAAATGGTTCTGTTCGTTAAATAAATCGAGCACTTAATCTAAATATATTGAAAGTAGGGAACTATAGTAAGAGCAATACGCTAATCTACTAAATGATAAGAATGGATTGTTCCCAATTCAAATTCACAATTTTAATTACTCAGAGAGTCACATGAAAATATTTACACACGCGATAAATGCCATATTATCGCCTGCATGAATATTTTAAACACTGAACTTTACCATATGGGTAATGCCGTTAAATGACTTATCAGTCTTTGTCACTTCTGAATCTCATTCTGGCGTACCCAAATCAACTCATTAACACTGTACATGTACATTTCCATTTTTAATTAATAGTGATCTGTCCCTCTACCTTAATATTGATACCCGTGAGTATACACTGTATTGTTACCTAACAACATAAAACTCTCCCGAGGAAACAATATTTTTTTACATATTGTTGTGTCCCGACGTTCATGAAAGAACAGTCCCGCATATTTATCCAATCATGGAAATCATGTCGTCGCTTGTCGCTAATAAAGTCTACATTATCACATTTATTACTCGTCACACTATCGATTATACGCATTTCTCCAGGGAAATAACTTATTCTAATACTTACAAAGCGGACACACGCCGTTGGTTATCCTGTAAAACCACATACATCAACATACACTGACACAATACATAAAATATAAGCACATTTTAAAAATGGAAAATAGCTTAAGATACACCCATTTTTAAGACAGGCAGTTTTGGAAGATTTACAACCATATTAAGATTGCGCTATCTGAATTTCAACATGAATTTACTTTCAACAGATCAGTTATCACCAATATTATAATATTAATAATAATAATAATAATAATAATAATAATAATAATAATAATAATAATAATAATAATAATGCTATTTTGCTTTACGTCCCACTAACTACTTTATCGATTTTCGCAGATGCCGAGGTGCTGGAATTTAGTCCCTCTGGAGTTCTTTTACGTGCCAGTAAATCTACCTACACGAGGATGACGTATTTGAGCACCAAATACCACCGGACTGAGCCAGGATCGAACTTGCCAAGTTGGGGTCAGAAGGCAAGCGTCACCAATCTTTTGGGCTATACTCAAAATTTGTATGGTACCATTAATACCAACGGAAGGACTGATGTTATTTATATGGATTTCGAAAAAGCATTCGATGAAGTCGACTATAGAATTTTAGTTTTAAAATGTATAAATTCGGATTTGTAAATAGTTGGTGCAGTCTTTCTTTCTTTCTTAATCTGATTACCTTCCAGGGTTGGTTTTTCCCTCGGACTCAGCGATGGATCCTACCTCTACCGCCTGATGGGCAGTCTCCTGGAGCGTGAGACATTGGGTCGGGGGATACAACAGGGGAGAATGACCAGTACCTCGCCTAGGCGGCCTCACCTGCTACACTGAACAGGGGCCTTGTCGGGGGAAAGGAAGATTGGAAAGGATAGACAAGGAAGGGGGAAGGAAGCGGCCGTGGCCTAAGTTAGGTACCATCCCGGCATTTGCCTGGAGGAGAAGTGGAAAACCACGGAAAACCTCTTTCAGGATGGCTGAGGTGGGAATCGAACCCACCTCTACTCGGTTGACCTCCCGAGGCCGAGTGGACCTCGTTCCAGCCCTCGTACTACTTTTCAAATTTCGTGGCAGAGCCGGGAATAGAACCCGGGCCTCCGGGGGTGGCAGCTAATCACGCTAACCACTACACCACAGAGGAGGACCTCTTTTTTTCTATGAATTATTTTCTATGTCAAAGACAGACTGTGGAATGCTGTTAACATAAATAAAAACACAGTCATACAAAATTTCAAGCAAATATCTTAAATAGTTCTTGAATGATAGTATGATGAAAACCATGAGTAAAACGAATGTTACGTTGAAATGAACCCCAAAAATATAAAACATATAACAGAGTAGCAAGTGTCTCACTTGACCATTTGGAGTAGTGGATATTACAGCATTTTATTTACACCAGATTAAGTAGGATAGTAAATATCATAAAGAAATTGAAACATGCAGTTTTCTGACCCGTAAAGTGCATCTCGCAATGTAAGATTCCTTATTTACGCAACTTCTTCCATTTATTATTATTATTATTATTATTATTATTATTATTATTATTATTATTATTATTATTATTATTATTATTATTATTATTCTTGCGTTCCGGCCTTCTAAGGACCACGTTACAATTTCAATTCTTCCTCCTTAGTTCTTTCCTTTTCTTCCAGTATTCTTTCATTGTTTCACTGTGCTTCTTTTTCCTGTCTTCAGTCCACTTTGTGCCTGTTTTCTTTTCCTTCCTCCCTTGGAATCCTTCCATTTGTAAGACTTTCTTCCTAAAAATCTTTCTTTCCAATAATTCTTCTTCTCATATGTTGTTCCTTTCCAGGTCTTTCTTGACTTCTTGAATGCAGGTGGTAGTTGATTTATTTTCCCAAAGGTACTTGAAGATTCGTTTAGTTAGTCTATTGTCATCCATTCTGTAAATGTGTCCAAGAAATAGCAATCTCCTTTTTCTTATTGTTTCTGATATGTTTTCTATGTTGTGGTAAATTTCATTGTTACTTCTTAATTTCCAAAACTCTGCAATTCTTAGAGGACCTAATATTTTCCTTGTAATTCTTCTTTCTAATATTTCTAATTTATCGAGCTTGTAGTTCAGTACGAGACATTCGCTGGCATAAAGGCATTCTGGTTTCATTACTGTGTTGTAGTGCTTTATTTTAAGTTTTCTTGATAAGCACTTTTTGTTATAAGTATTCTTAATTATACGGTAAGCTCTTTCCATCTTTTGTATCCTCTCCTCTATAGCAGATTTTTCTAAACCATTTTCTTGAATTGTTTCACCCAAATATATGAATTTATTTACCTTTTCTATTTGACCAATATCCGTTACTAAAAACTTTGGGGCACTTTTTATATTCGTCAAAATTTTTGTTTTCTCGGCAGAGATTCTCAAGCCTGTCATGTTGGCTGTCTTTTCAAGGAGATTGACTTGCATTGCTGCATCTGTAAGGCTTTCTGAAAGTATTATTATTATTATTATCTACCAGAATATGCATGGAATTAGTTTAATAATGAAGTATAAAAAATGTAATTTTACTACACCGTGGAAATGTTGGATATCTTTTGTTTTGCGATACCTGGATTTCACGAGTCTATATATGTTACATCTTATCGCGTATCGAGCTTTTAATGATGATCTGCGTAGCGAGCTTCTTTTGTTGCTCTAACGATCTTCTTCTTCCTATCGGCTGATTTGCAGACGTTTCAACGAGAACCCGATGTTTTGTCGTCGAAAAATTCATTATATAACCTTTTTTTTAATCTCTCTTGAATGCCTTGTATTTGTGTATCCATCTTTAAAGAAAAGAAGTCCCCTCAAGTGCCGTAATTATCGTTCAGTCTGACGTTTAAGCCGTATGATGAAGGCCCTTGAATGCACTCTCGACAAACGGATTCGGGAGAGCGCCACAGCGAGCAGAAACCAAGCTTGTTATTGCTGGAGGCTAGAGAGGGATACTACGTCATTAGATACGAATCAAAAGTAGTTTTTCTTTTTATACGATAGATGAGTTTAATGTATGCCCAACCCTTTCGTTGCTTCTCTACGCGGTCCGGTATGAAGTGAGATGAATCTTCGGATCGAGTTTTTACAACCAGTTGCCCTTACTGGTGAGTATATTAGTCTTAGCAAATACTCTGAGAGTGCCGGCCCCGCGGTGTAGGGGTAGCGTGCCTTCCTCTCACCCGGAGGCTCCGGGTTCGATTCCCGCCCAGGTCAGGGATTTTTACCTGCATCTAAGGGCTGATTAGAGGTCCACTCAGCCTACGTGATTATAATTGAGGAGCTATCTGACGGTGAAATGACTTCCCCGGTCTAGAAAGCCAAGAATAACGGCCGAGAGGATTCGTCATGCTGACCACACGACACCTCGTAATCTGCAGGCCTTCGAGCTGAGCAGCGGTCACTTGGTAGGCCATGGCCTTTCGGAGCTGTTGCACCATGGGGTTTAAATACTCTGATAACAACAAACTAACTACTATAATAATCGTGTACCGAGCTCGGTAGCTGCAGTCGCTTAAGTGTGGCCATTTTCCAGTATTCGGGAGATAGTGGGTTCGAACCCCACAGTCGGCAGCCCCGAAGATAGTTTCCATGGTCTCCCATTTTCACACAAGGCAAATGCTGAGTCTATATCTTAACTGAAGCCATGGCCTCTTCCTTTCCACTCCGAACCGTTTCCTATCCCATAGTCACCATAAGACCTATCTGTGTCGGTAAAACAACTTGTTAGAAAACACTCGTGTAATTAAGTAGTAGATAGCTAAAGTATCCATGAAGTAACACATTGAATCACACTTTGCGTGTACCTCCAGAAATGAAGAAATGAAGGATTTCACAGTGCAAATTTGTTGTTCATGTTGTTACTTTTGATTATTATTATTATTATTATTATTATTATTATTATTATTATTATTATTATTATTATTCCTACTCCTTGGGTGATTGTTCAGCGTAGTGACCTTCACTCGTTTCCCATCTGGTTTGGTGATTTTAGCCGAGTCTGGTTAATTCCTGTGGTTCGGGGACAGGATGTTTGTAATTCGAATGTTATTGATTTTTACGTTCCAAAAACTACTTCTACGATTTTTGGAGTCATCGAGGTGCTGGAATTCTGTCCTGCAGGACTTCTTTTACGCGCCAGTAAATCTACCGACACGCGGCTTCAAATACCTCCGCACTGAGCCAGGATCAAACATGCCAAGTTGGGCTCAGAGGGCCAGCTTACCGTCCGAACTACTCAGCCCGGCACTGTGAGTTCGTGTTCGTTTTAATATACATCATACCAAACAAGTCACGTAGCTATCAGCTTTCAATCGATAGGTAGTTTCTGCATCCTTGAAGATGATTTTCAGTGCTTTCCCAATTTTACACCAGGTAAATGCTGGAGCTTTACCTCAATTACGGCTAGGTCCGCTTCCTTTCCACTCCCAGCCCTTACCTAACCCATCGTCACCATAAGACCTATCTGTGTCAATGCGACGTAAAACATTTTTTTAAAAAATACACTTCATCTGCACACGACACATCACACTACAAACCAACACATAAACACGAAATAGAGACCTCCACATTGGATTGTTTCAGCGAACTTGGTAGAGACAGCAAGCTTCAGATACCTTGGGTCTCGACTGCACGAAAACGGGGACATCAGTGATGAAGAACAAGTGAAAACAAGTGCAATGGAGGGAAGACACGGACGTACTTTGCAACAAAAGAATATCTCGCCATCTTAAACCAAAGACACACTGAACCGCCAACCCAAGCCGGCCATTTAACAAAACCATTAAATGTCTACTGCATCCAATGGAGATGTGATCAGCATCCCCCTAATTGAACACGTCACCAATAACTCGATTCGGCAACAGTGGGCATTGCGCCAATTGTGGAGAAAATGAGAGGGAAGCCCCTTGCGTGTGGAGCTTGGCACAGTCGCCAATTCGGCCTGATGGGATGAAGTGCTTTCGTCCATGAATGTTATAAAGCTGACGTTGGATGCCTTTAAAGAAGAGTTAACTGGACTGGTGAATACTACACAACCTAGTACGCAACAAGCTATAATGCTGTTCAGTCTAAAAATGAAGTAACGTAAACTAAGCATGTGGTTATAGTATCTCCTAAAGATGAAAGTGAAGTTAAGGACTGTGAACAAACCTTTAGACTATTGCAAACCACAACACAAATCAAATCACTGAAAGTTGGTATTAACAAAATCAAAAAGATACGAAATAAAGGTGTGGTTCTTGAGCTAAGGAATTAAAATGAGTGCAAAACTATGGTCCAAACATTAGAAGACATTACCTCTAAACTGAAATCCTTTATTCCACGAAAGAAGAATCCCAGAATAATAATACACGGAACTGAGATTAACCTCGCCGAGAACGAAGTGACTGAGTGAATTATCGAACAGAATGCAGCTGTGAAACAAATGTTAACCGAAGGCCAAGATGACATAGGACTATGCTTTATGAGAAAGTCGCGAGATGGCAGCACTCAATATGCGGTCATTGAAGTTAGTCCTGTCATTTTTAAAACATTTATGAGTTGTACAAGCTTATTATTGGGTACAAGCAGTATGCCCATTGAATATGTTCCAATCATCCGTTGTTTCACGTGTCATAGTTAGGGACATTTCTCTACTGACTGCAGAAAGCAACATACCTACTCCCATTGCTCAGAAGCTCATAATATCGATAGCTGTCCCAAAACTAAGAATGTGTAAACTGTAAATCTCAAAACCAGAGAATTACTTCAAGAAATGAGCATGGCACACTAAACACCCAACATCCTGCTCCTTCTATAGACTGTCCAATCTATAATAAAATATTAAAAATCATTAAATCGAGAATCAATTATGGTTAATCTATTAATATATCAATAGTGCCTACGCAGGAGCTTCTCCATACCATAGAACGTGATCAAGGAACAGTTTTATGCCTACAAGAACCCAATGTGAAGAAAGATAAAGTGATTGGCTTTGGTCCAGAATTTCAGATACATGTATACAGAAATAATACACCTGAAAAAACGGATTTATGCAGCTATTTTAACAAAATCGGAAAATATTTTAATGTTATCACAATACTGCTCTGCTGACAGAGTTGTTATTTGCACAACTTGCAATCAGCGTGAACTTTATATATGTAAAGCTTATTTTGATTCCACAAGGGACATCAACATCGATATATATGCCCTTCAGTGGATATATGATGATTTGAAAGGAAAACCAATTATTTTCACCGGAGACATAAACGCCAAACATGGATTATGGGGAAGCCCTGTCGAAGATTCTCGAGGAAAACTCTTTTACGACTTTTGTAGCGCCAATAACGGCGACAAGCCAACGTACTTACGACGTAATTCCCAGAGCTTTTTTAAATGTAAGTGTGTGTAATCCTTCACTTTTTTCTTTCATTTTAGACTGGAACGTAAGTGATCTTCCAACACTTTCAACCATGCTCTAATCACTGTGACTATACAATCTACGCCAAGCCAATCATTCATCACTGATCTACATTTAGGGCAGTTGCCCAGGTGGCAGATTCCCTATCTGTTGTTTTCCTAGCCTTTTCTTAAATGATCGCAAAGAAATCAGGCCTACTATTACTCCTTCGAATTGTCTGAAAAGATTACATAGAACAAAAATGTGAAATGGGACCACTTTCATTTGGCAGCCAGAAAAAATCTTGGGAAATTGGAAATTAAGACAGAGACTTGCAAATCCGCGAACGAGTTGGACGAAATAGTAAATTGCTTAAATGAAAACATAATGAAGCTTTCAGAGGTTAACTTGTCTAAGATCTGTCAAAAGCCATGTAAACAATTCTGGTGGAATGAAGACATTTCTATACTTCGAAAGCGAGTACTGGCTTGTCACAGACGATATAATTGAAGTCGCTGCTCTCTTTTACGTCAGAGATATGAAGAAGTATACTTGAAAACTCAGGAAGACTACAGAAAATTTATACTAAAACGGAAATCAGTATGTTGGAAGGAATTTTGCTCTGCTCCAACGAAAATCAACCCTTGGGGGTATATTTATAAATTATCTAGAAAATCGAAACTGAAAACATCTACACAAATATTTCTCTGATACCGCCAACTTAATTTTTACAGCGCAGTTTAAACTATCCTCCTGTTGTTCTGTCTTTCAGGCAGAACTACTAGCCATTAAATGCGCATTACAGTGGTGTAATGACAACAAAAAAGGGTCCAAATACTGAGTGACTCCCAAGCTGTGTTGAAGTCTATAGACAACAAATATAATATGAACCCGTTAGCAGTTGCTAAAATAACTATGACTCACCAAAACCGTCACATCTGCATTTCCTGGATTCGCGGACATACTGGATCCATCGGAAATGAGAGAGCTGATCAACTAGCAAAAGCTGCTGGTCAATTAAACCTGAAAGTCACGTGTAACAGTTCTCCCTTATACTACGCAAGAATACAAATCAAAAAACATATTTTGAATCAATGGAACTTCCTCTGGAACTCTGCTTAAAATGGATCCGTTACTAGAAGAAAATATTTTTCCACAGTTTACAACCGAATTCAGCACAAACTTTTGGTGACAAATTTTGAGTTAACATAATTTACGTCAGGCCATAGGAATTTCAAATCATATTTTGAACGTTTTAAAATTATTTTGACAAGTAACTATTCTTGCTTTTGTGGGTCTACTCAAACAGTTGATCATTTAATATTTAATTGTCCTGTGTTTATAAAAGCAAGATTTGATTTGGACTCTCACTTGAACTGCTGTAATATTCAGCTTTCACAACCACTATACCATACTTTCATACAGAAATGCCGTTACAAACATTTCCTAATTTTCATTCATCGCATCTTTCGTAAACTGGTTCTGTAAATCACCATCATTATGTTTAACTTATAATTGCATGTTGCAACTATAAACCTAAAATATTTTGTAAAATAGGGTTCATTTGTATTGCGTATTCATAATAATATTAACTCGGCTCTTATCTTCAGTGGACGACCGAAGCATAACTGGAAACACAAAATCCGACATGAAAACTGCTTGAGACCAACGATGCTTAGAAACATGAGAAATGTAAATATGAAATTTGTCTCATCACTATTCGATGAACTTATTGAAATATGTGTCGTTTCTCCATGCAATTTCCATGTGACTAAATAGTGTTTTCTTAGTGTTGTCCCCGGTGTTTCAAGGTCAATTTTCACCTTCCTGATCATTATTTGGTCTCAAGTCGACGACTGTATTTTCCCAATAATGTACTGGTATTCGCCAGTATATTCACGAATATATTTTTCTATTTATTAATGTTTATTTGGGTATTACTTGGGTGTTCTTCGTGCTTAAATCACAGGTTCCACTGTTACAGCTCATGATAGTCTTAAAAGCAAAGATAATTGCAGTATAAAATTTGTGATATCATTCCACACTTTCGACAACATTTTAAACCTTAAAATATGCTTTTTGAATTGAATTATTGGCTGTAAGCTCTTTCTTGCATCTGCCAATGGAGTCACTCTCGTTGGCAACACACTCCTGTAGTTTCGAAATTTTTCGATGGACTGTCGTGTCTCAACTTTCAAATTTAGGCCTTTAGATACTATTATAGATAATTTGGGAATGCCTAGAAAGAATAGATGTGTCAAAATTCCTGACTGATGAAGTAAAGATGCTCTATAAAAATGCTTTAGCTGTGTCCAAGTAGGGGATGGAGGATCAGATTGGTTTGAAACCAAAAGGGGAGTTCAGCAGTGGAGTGTTTGTTCATCACCGCCATGGATCGGATCATAAAATCCACCAAATAGCATTGCAAAGAGCCTAACACTCTAATATTTGCATATGAGGTTCTAATATGGGGACAAAGTGAAGCAGAAGTACAGGAGAACCTAAATCTTGGGAATGGCAAGATTAAAGAATATGGACTAAATGTCATTTAAACAAAAACTGTTGAAATGTCACAGAATAGGAAAGGCACAGGTTCAAACATTTTTCTGCAGAGATTTCTTACCTATGGACTCGAAACATATACCCTACATAACAAGGCTAATAGTAAAATCCAGAAAACAGACAAAGTTCATCACAACAAAAAATCAAAGACAAGGGAAGACAGGTTTAGAAATGAGGCAAACAGTAAAGAGGCTGGCATCAAAATACGTACCTGTTACAGAGCTTTAAGGAAGATGCAAGCTACAATGGTTAAGACACGTCATGAGGATGGACGGAAACGAGAACAGCAAGGAATTACTTTGACAGAGAAGCGAAAGGGGAGAGGCCAGTAGGGAGGCCGAGAAATCGATGGATAGACACAGTGAAATCAGAGGTTAGAAAGAGGAATTTCAAGTGGGAGGACATGGAGGAACAGTAACTATACTTTGACAGGACGACATGGCGAGCGCTTGTACACCACACCCGAGAAACTGGAGCTGAAAAATTATGATGATGAGATACTATTACTCATAGCGATCTACCAACTAATTGACTTTAACTTCATAATTTAGCTTTAATGTAACTCTTGCAGATGAACTTACTACTTTATTATTAGAATTCTATGTATCTATTTCACTCCTTGCCATTGCATTTCTGAATACCTAGTTTCGGAATTACTTCTTGAAGTGTAATGTAAATTTAACATGCTCCTAATTACAGCAGATGCGACTGATGGTAATGCTGACGTGGCAAATACCTATGCAACAAGTGATTTGCTGTGGTCAGGTGATCGGTGAATGGATATAGCGACTCGTCTTTATTTTCGTTGAAGATAATAAGTAATGGAACAGGGCACTGAAGAATTCTGGAGTGTGTAGGGTAAGTATGGGATGACATATGGTGACATAGAGAAGAATCTGCCAATATTTTAAAAGTAACCATACGAGTTCGAAGAATGCTGGGGGGGGGGGGGGATAGTGTGTTCGAATGAAGTCGAAGAGTATATATGTATTAAGGTAGAAATAAAAATGAAAATGTGTGTATATGAATGAATGAGGCAAATTCGAGTACCCTTGTAACATAGTACCGTACCACAGACACGATACCAATAAGATCCCTATAGTAATTAAGTTCTTTGTTGTATTTTCCCTTCATTCTTCTTGTTATCCTGAAATTTCTTGTTTCGATATACTTTATTTTAATATTTGGTTTTCATGGAATTATTTGTTGTATTTTTATTACTGTTGTTATATAATCTATATATTAATATTTACTAAAACAGCTTTGGCAAATTCGTCCGTCCGTTCTACTGAACCGATTTGGTTCATTTTTGTTTTATTCTCTCCGGAATTACCTGCCTGTGAATTATGAGACATTTATTAGCATCTAAGTTCAGCCAAATTTGAGTAATCATAAAATCAAATCATTAAATGATCGCACCAATAATTTCAGGCGAAAGCTTACCCTAACCCGCAATACATTCTGTACTTAGCAGGTTGGTAAGCGACTAACACTTTCATTAATATTCTGATATATGTGATTTTCATCCTAAGTAATGCCATTGCATGCAGTGACGTTTGATTACTAGCTGTCAAAGCAAAGAGTATACACTTCCTCTGATCGTGGAAAAATATTATTCTGTTGTATATACTCTTTGACCATCTGTAACTTGTATAAAAAGAAAAAAGCTAATATAAAACATCGACGTACGCGCAGACGCGAAGGTTATAAAATCGACTAGCCTTCTGTATGAAGATGGTTGCGACGTACAGCAAATTGTAAAATAATAATAATAATAATGGAAAACTTCCAAACTCTCTACAGGAGTCCAGTAATAAAGTGCAGAGACAACCTCTTGAAAAAGTGAGCAGTCTGCTTACACGAACCAGTAATCAGACACGAATTGTATGTTGCAGTACCTCGGCCTAAAATGTTAAGATCCACATATGCCAGAATACTGTATGGAAAGAAGTGCTATAAAGTACATAATGAACGAATCAGTTATTATTTACCGGTATTAAACGTTCATAAAACTATTGGAAAGGGCAGGCTAAACAACATGACTACAGGCATATCAAGACGAGTTATCTGACCTGTTTATAAAGAATTCTGCAGAGCAGCGCGGGTCCTCTACTTTATATTTTAATTTAACTTAGTTGTAATACTACAAGTAAGTACTGACACCAGGATGTCTCCAAAATGCAACGTATTTATTATTATTATTATTATTATTATTATTATTATTATTATTATTATTATTATTAATGGTAATAATACAGAGCAAGTTGAACGTGTGGTTAGGGCCGCGCAGCTGTGAGCTTGCATTCGGGAGATAGTGAATTCGAACTCCACTGTCGATAGCCCTGGAAATGGTTTTCAATCGTTTCCCATTTTGACACCAGGCAAATGGTGGAGCTGTACCTTAGTTAAAGCCAAGGCCGCTTCCTTCGCGCTCCTAGCCCTTCCCTACCTCATCCTGCCATAAGAACTATCTGTGTAGGTGCGACGTAAAGCAAACTGTAAAATAATGATAATAATAATAATAATGGAAAATTTCCAAACATCTTAAGGGGTCCAAGTTGAAGTATGTCGAGATTGGGGCTCCGAAGGAAAGCAGTCTAAGTACCTAAGCTTACTTTCTTTCATCTAGTGTAAAGCACTTTTTCTAAAGGCATAATGTACGTTGGAATCATATGTTTTGGAACAAAACACGTGCATTGACATTTTTAGTAATACGAACGAGAGTCAAATAAATCTGTATGAAAGAAACAGTGTATTTACAGTTCTTAGTGATGTGTATTTTGCTCCTATAAGTTGAAGAAAGCGTTGCACTTGGCTCACTTGTTTTCTAATACCATCATACACCACGGTTCCTCCATACTATATTTACTGCTGAACTATTTTGTTAAAACTCGTTGCGAGTTTTAGGCGTAGCAAGGCGTGCGGATATCTTTAGTCAAGGATAAATCTAACACTTGTGTCTTAGGCTCGTTGAAGTGAGGCGGGAATTTATCAGCTTAGGCTGTTTTAAACAACGTTGAACTATTTATGATCTGACACCGTGGTTATCTGGTTAGAGTCCCGGTTTCTGGAAAACGTTTTACCACCAAGACATTGGCCGGTAGGGTAGCAGAGTTTGGTATACAATTTCTAATCACTACATTGTGTACCAAAAGCCTGGCTTCAATACCAAACCTCTCCGCAGTGTTCATATGGAGTTTCTTGGAGTGAGAGCATACAGTATGATAGTGTTGATAGTGATTCGTCCGTCGGATGGAGACGTTAAGCCTTGATCAGACCCATTGTTGTTATTCGACAGGAGTAGGTTAAGTGCCATCGCCAGGTTTCACCGTCTCATCATCATCATCATCATCATCATGACTCGCCCAGACCTGCAGGTCACCCATACGATCAACTAGAAAGACTTAAGCTCTCTGAAAGCCACACGACATTACAGCAATTAATTTTTATCTCTCCTTTCTTAATTTTCTTATATTTGTTCTTCCAGCCTTTTCCGAAATACATCGGATCAGTATATGTGAATTTGACCTAGTTTTACGCCCAAATCCTCGTTCTGACACCAACCCTATGTTGACGGATGTTGTGTTTCAGTGGCGGTGGTAGTGTGGCGTGTTGCGTTTATATTAAGAGGTGTTCATTAATATGAACACAAACACCTAATCTCCGAGGCAGAGATATTACGTCCCCGACTCGACCGGAAATCGAACCTGGAATCCTCTGCATTGAAACACAGTTCGCTGACCATCCAGACAAGCATCCAGATATTAAACTGTCTGACATGTGACGGCAGTAATATTCGCCGCTTCTCAACAGATAGGTCGGTGCCTACAATTTTCTATGAGTTGTTCGTATGAGGACTGGTGCCAGATAAAAACAGTATCCCCAGAGTCACACTGGGGAAGATGAGAGGGAATTGCTGAGATAATGGAAACTCATTACTGGCAGACAAGCAAGTAACGGCCGCTCCAGAACCAGTAATCCCTACCTAAGCGATAAGATAGTCTCTTGCTCGTTTTAAAATCCCTCAGTCGCCTAGAATAACGAGGATTTGCAATCCCCTGTATTGGTTACATTATATTTCATTATCACACTTGTACTGTATTGCGCGAATATCCTTCGCTGTAAAACTTGACGTACCTCAAGAAACGCGTGCTCAGAATCTTACATACACAGTGCTTAACATTTGGAGAACCTTAGGATAAAAAATTAAGTTAAGGAACTATAATTCAATTTCACCGGTTGAGGTATGATACCAATAAAACGCGAAAGTATTCAGGCTTCTTCTATCATGAAATAACCAGCTTTTCACCTTAGTGTGACAGCAGACTCTTCAAATGGAACGACACACTTTGCCATGACGCTTTGTGGTACACTACGAAGACACCACTGAAAGCCTCCTTGGTAGCCAAATGCTTGGTGTGAAAACTGGAAACAACAGAAAACCATCTCCAATGCTACCGATAGAGAAGGCTTCCACCCGAATGCAAGCTAACAGCCACGTGACCAGAACCACGAAGCCAACTCGCTATGTGACTTTATATCAGGTTTTGAGGACGGAACGTTCATTCCTGCAGCCACAAACTCTTCCGCTTTTCCGTTTCGTTACTTCTCATTCATGTACGATGAACTTCAGTGCGCGAACAAGAGAGACACACTGACAAGTGAAGAGAAACATCGACCAAAACACCATTGGCGTATCCTGAGTCCAAGACGTGGGCTACCACTAGACTTAGGTTACCACTGTGCGATGGTTGGTTAGTGAATGACAAGCCTTTTAAGCGTTTTGATCTGCAACGAAGAACAGTTGCCTTATGGATAATACAGGATAAACAGGGGCATATTTACCCATACTACATGGCCTTAAGAGTGAAAGAGAAAAGGTTGCACATAACCGGCCATTAACAAAAGGCAAGGAGGCAAAACTCCAACACTCTTTATAGAAATTAATAAAATAATAAGTGGGCTTACAGCCCAAAGATACAGAGGTTAATCCCATACAAAATTTAGAGTTTGAAAACTTCAGTCACCCAATTGCAAGGTTGAATGGGAGACGGCAGAGGGTCACCACTCTTCTTTCCCTTACATGGCATATTTCCCGGTAGGGAATTGAAACAGAGTCGTCAGACTTCGCCGAAAATCCTACATTTAAACCACCAGTTTACAAACTTACATTAAAAGAAAACGGCTAAAACCTTCCCCTCAAACTACCCGCAGGCGCTATCACATGTTTAGGAAAATTCTGCCATTACCTTGTATCGCTGGATATTCTTCAAGCAGGCCGCGCCCCTGCCTCCTAGACCTCCATCAAGTCACTGAAGCAATTCGGACAAGACGGCCCTAAAGTGCCCTGTTTATGTAGTTCCGTAAGGGAAAGCTTCCCCATTAAATTGAACCACACTTTGCTGGATTCCTGTACACAGCCCCGGTTTTGACTGGCTAGAGAACATATTTACAAGCATCTGATAGTTAGATTACAGTAGAGGAGGAACCAGCTGAAGTGTTGACAACTTTGGTACATTAAAAAACAGTCTTCATAGAAAGGTTTACCAATAACAAAAATGAAATTTCATAAGTTCTACTAGGTTCGTTTTAGTGCGTAAGAGTGAGCTAGCAAATCGATGTTAGAGCCATCTAACTGTAGAAGACGAAATTATTTTGGAGTTTACATGTTAAAGTCCGTTGGCATAGATGGCCTTAGACAAGGCGCGCAGTTTAAATAGCCGGGAACCCCTGGTATTATTATTATTATTATTATTATTATTACTATTATCTTCATACACTTCATATACACAAAACACACTACCATCCACCACAGAAACACGTAATACTGATGACGTCCCACCACACAGCGTTGGCGTCAGGAAGGATATTCAGCCGTAAAACTAGACCTAACTACGGTACGAGCTGACTAATTAATTTAGTAATAGAACAGGAATAATAATGTTACTTTCCCTCTGTGGGTGGGGCCGGTAGAATAACTCACGGTACATTTAGCCTGCCGTAAAAGGCGACTAAAAGGGGTCCCACAGGCTTTAAATTTTGTAGCATTTTTGAGCCTGACATTTCTTCCAGTTATTTGTGTCAGGCTACTCGCTTTCATATTTTTTATCCGACCTCCCTTGGTCAATTGTTTTTCTTTTTCCGTCCCGATGGTGTTAGGTTTCCCAGGCCTGGGGAGTTTTTCATTTTCAAGCCCTTTATGGTGCTTGTATTTCTTTGGCCAATACATTCATTTTAAGCATTGTTGGAAATTTGTATATTCTACTTAGGATGGTTGCCCAGTTAAACTTTTCCTTGAGTCAATACAAACTTGAAAAACTGCATTCCTTCAGACCATTTACAAATGAAACTGACTAATTAAAGGGTGATGTACATGAAGTACACGCATTAGTGTAAGTAACCACCAAACACACACACTTTCCTTGGCCACCTAGAGAGTAAAGCCCTCTCTCTGGCCAGGAGAGGTGACGCGGTTGTGGAGAAGAAGGAGATGGGAATGGCGGTGTGAAAAGTAGAGTAGGTAGAGATTAAGGTGCCTCTTGGCTAAGAGGGATGTAATGCTAAGGTGATTTATTTTAATATGATAAATACAATGATGTGATTACAAGTATTATAAAGATGGATGTGAGACAATAGAGAAGTGAAGGAAGAGGGGACATGCAAGGGGAGAGTTGAAGTTCAGAAGGAAGTACCGGGGTAGAGGTGCAAGGTAAGGAGATGAAGGGAAGCAGTTACGTGGTTAAGAGAAGCGATGAGAAGACGTTCATATGTAGGAAGGGAAGAAGGGATGAAACCTGTTAGAGGGGGTGGACCAACTGGTGCAGGTGGAAAAACTGGAGGAGGAGCTGGCCGGGGGCGACGAGATGAACGATCGGAGGGTTGGCGACCAGGTGAAGGTGGGGAATGAGAGGGCTCCACACGATAATAATGGCCGTGGACATGGACACCGGTGCTGATAAGCTGTTGAACTGCATCAGGAGTAGTCAGGTGGAGCCGCACCTTGAAAGTTGGGCCGTATGCGTTCCGGATCCGACTGGCACGACAGACTGGAACGCCCGCTGCGCGAAGTTCTTGGAAAACGTCCCTGTCGGAGAAGTCAGGAGTGATTCCACGAAGTACACAGCTATACACAGCAGGAGGGGACGGTGAAGACAGCTGAGTCGATGATGACGTCTGGGCGATGTGAGCTGGCGGAGATGGCGATGGCGAAACGACGGTGGGTTAGCAGGGAACTGCTGAATAGCAGGGGGTGTAGACATTGGTAGAGAGGACGACATAACAGGGGAAGGATGACAAGTGGCAACCGTGGTGACAGGAAGTGAAGAAGGGATGAGAGCGGATGGCGTGGGGGTATTAATGGTGGTGGTTGTTCGGTAGGATACACTTTCCTTGAAGTAAAGTATACTGGTGATTCACATTTTGCACAATGAATGATGATGATATTACATAGATAATAATAGTTTGTTTGTAGGTACGATAACAATCTTTTGGGCTTTTTTTTTCACAGAGAACTTTGCTCTGCGTCTTGAAAAGATAATCTCACCTGTTCACGAGCAAGACTCCCCTAAAAATGAATGAAGGTTTGAATCACTTGAACTTAAGAATGCTTTACCGTTGTCTATAGTAAGTGGTACTCTCGTTCGCCACTAGATGGCTCCCTTTGCGCAGTGTGAACCATCTCGTGACGAGGAGAATACGAATTTGGAAAACATCGGAAAGAATTAATAATAGTGAAAGGACACCCGTATAAAACCTTAATGGCTGGCAACCACGAAGGCCTATTACGTAAGTGACAAAGAGTGTCCCTGTTGAAATACGTATTTCCACAGCTTCCCGTATAATCCCAGACCTGTAATGTTTAGTGTAAGAGCTCGATCATGGGGTCGGCGGATGCAGGGTGAGTCTGGGCCTACACGTGGCCACCGCTGGCCCGTGGTCCGACAGCTCTGCACTCTGACCGGACAACCGAGCAGAGGAGGGATGGCCACGGCTCTACCGTGGCTCTACGCCCCTGTATTCGGGAGACGGAGAGGGACTGGTCCCCACCTTCGTCTGTCTTGAAAATTGTTTCCCGTGATTTTCCATTCTCCTGCACACTCTGATGAATGCCGAGACAGTCGCTAGTATAGGCAAAGAACGCCTACCCCCTCCCCACTTTCTCCAAGCATCTCCTGGTCTGAGAGACGGCGTAACCGTCTAAGAGGCTTATCTCCTTCTTCAAGGAAGGAATGAAAACATGTTAGTAGAAGTCTCACATCTTGGAACGCGATATAGATAGGGCGTGCTCAGCTATTGCTGATTTGTCTGGCAGGTTGAGACGGATATTACATTGGTATTCCTTGACATGAGTACCAATGGAACCGGAATGTTTGGCCAATGTATACCTTACCGCAAGTACAATGAATTATGTACACCACAGGGTGTATTTTGTATGGCTTAGGCCTATTACTAAGGGTGGCGCAGCCTTTGTAAGGCAGACCCTTCAGTGATAACGGGCACCATATGTTATAAGTGCAATGTACCTTTGAAAAAAGGAAACAAGATCTTGCACGGAGAAACTTTATTTTACAGGCACATAAAAGAATACATAGTAGTACACATTGCTATTCAACATACTCACTATTCTTATACAAGCTCTTGTTCCTCTACATCAAGACATCCATGTTGGCAAGACAGAAATCTGCTTCCAGTTTCTGAAGCTACGTCATGACGTTCATCCTCGTGCTTCAGCGTGTGTCTTTGGGGGGGGGGGGGTGCCGTGAGGCTCCGCCCCGCCTCACAGCCCGTGGTGACCTACCTGTTTGGACAAATGACCGACAAGCGAGTACTAACGCAGGAACATAGCCTAGTACAAGAGTACAGAATAACTTGAGGTGCAAAGGCTGGTCTTCTGCCAGCTACTTCCACCCCTCCGTAAAGGAGAAGTTATGAGAAACCTCCCTAAACCCACCAGGCAATCCCATATCTCCTTTCGGCACTGGTTACCCTGTCGCGGTCATACCAAGACATCCCCGGCGCTAGACCACTGCCGCTCAAGAGCCACTGTCACCCCCGGTCCATGGCCGCCTGCAAGGCTTTCAAGCTAGAAAATGGAGAAGATAATAAAATAAAAAAAGAAATTTTGACGCGCGGTCGAGAGAGAATAAATAAATAAAATGTAGTCTTGCAAACGACCATGCGGATGGCCAGTAATGCGAAAGCTCTTCCCAAAGGAGCTACTTCGCATACCCCCTTCAAATTAGGAAATTATTGCAGCCACCACTTATAACATTAAGGACGGACCGCATAGAGAATGTGGTGCCGCACCATTGTTGTCATAGCGGTGGTGGTGAATATTGTTTTAAGTGCACGTACAACTGGGCAATCATCTTCCGATAACATTATCAGAGGGGAAGGGGGAAGTAGAGGGGATCCGACAATTAGAAAAATGAAGGTATCAGCGAAGAAAAGACAAAGTCCACTACGGGCATGAAAATGAAAGACTCCCTAGGCCTCGTGACCTAATACCGTGTCGGGGTCTCAAATTAACAAGAGTTGATCAGCTGAGGTCGGGTAGGACAGATGAAAGTGAGGAGCCTGGCACAAGCAATGCCAGAGCTCAGCTAAAGACACCGTGGTCGCCAACCCACGCTCCCAAGTTAAGAGCCCCTGGAGCCCCTTTTAGTCGCCTCTTACGACAGGCAGGAGGTATCGTGGGTGTTATTCTACTGCCCCCACCCACAAGACAAGTTAAAGTTTATTAAAGCTCTCCCACAAACTTTACGTCTGGTAGAAGAGAAATAAGTGGCATGGCGAGCATCACATCTCGACTAGCATTCATCTCTGGTCTTCTGGAGGTAACTCCCCGTAATGTTAACGTTGTTACTGCTGATTGTTTGACTAGAAACTAACGAATAGCACAAGGCAAGGTATATTGCGGAAATCATATTAAGGAGGTTGTCAAGAAAGGTTACAAATCTTTCCACATGGTTATGAGAGTATTTAGGGGGTGTGCTAAGGATGTAAGGAGAGGGCGTGTAAGTCTCTGGCAAGACCGCAGTGCAAGGGATCCTCATCAGGACTACTTGATACGAGAACTGGAAATGGTTCAAAGGAAAGCAGCACGATATGTTCTCTGTGTTTTCCGACAAAGGAGTAGTATTACGAAAATATCACAAACATTGGGCTGGGAAGACTTGGAAGTAAGGGGACGAGATGCTGGACTATAACAATATATTTATTGCAGCTAATTGCCATATACAAAGAAAAAAAATCATTCAATGCGGAACTTAATTAGAGGAATTTTCCTTCCTTCACACCTTAGTACGTGATAGCGATCGCACTGCTTCCCGCACAAAGCACACATGCATCCCTCATTTGGCGAGTGATACTTCGTCATGGAGCATAGTTTGAAGTGAAAACCATGCACAGCAAGCCTTGTTGATACATGCCGTAACTCGTAGTTGGCTTCCTTCCATTTGTCATTCATCATGGTTTCCGTACTGTAGAAGTCCAACCAGATTTCCGATTTCTTTCTCTGATATTCGCGAAATAAACTTTGGTACGCTGGAGTTGATGGGAGAGAGAATTTGGCCCGTATTTCCTCCCAAAACATAATTTCCCTAGTTAGCTCATACACCAGTCTCGAAGAGGTGAACTTCGATAAACGGGTTCTCTTTAAAAATGTTGCTTTTATATTCTCCACATCCTTTACGTTTCTTACCGACAGATGCTGCCAGATACTGGAGATGCCGTAGGTTATTACAAGTGCTATTTTCACTCTGAATAACTTCAACGCTGTCTGAAGGGATATTTTATACAAATATTTGATGTCATTAATAGCTACCACTGCTGCTGTTAATCTTTGTTTGATATGCGCTGTGAAACTGGTTCCTTTTATATGCAGTGTTATTCCGAGGTATTTAAATTTATTCACACTGGTTAATGTTTCTCCATCCAAATATATCACATCACTTGCTGCATGTCTGCCTCCTTTCCTAAAGGTCATAGTCATAGTTTTACTTCTGTTAACATGAAGGTCATTTGTTTTAGCCCACTCTACGAGTCGATCAAATGCCAACTGCAGAGCAGGTATTGATTTGGACTAAAACCATGTCATCTGCGTACATATCAATGTTCGTGCCTTCTGTCTTCGTTGCCTGAATGACATCATGTGTTGCGACGTTAAAAAGGAGAGGGCTTAAAGGATCACCCTGTAGTACACCTGTAGTCTGGTCTATTAGATCGTATATTGTGATCGAATCGTCTGTTTGCACCTCATTCTTTGCCAGGATGTTTCTTATTAAATGCAATAGTGGATTATTTTTTCCTATGAGATCCTCAATCTTTGATATGACTTGTGTTCGACTAATTGTATCAAAGGCTATCGAATAATCCACGAATATAACATGTAGCTTTCCCTTCTTTAATCTAAAGGCTTCATGAATATCATTCTGAAGGCATTCTATAGCCTGTATCGTGGACCGGTTTTTCCTAAATCCAAATTGCTCTTCTGTGAGATACTGATCTATTAAAGCATTCAGCCTTTGCGTTAACAGTTTAGTCAATATCTTCAGTAATGTGCATTCTAATGCTACTCCTCGATATGAATTAGGGTCCCTTAAGTCTCCCTTCCCTTTATAAAAGGTCTTTATCGCTGAAGTCCGCCATCGATCTGGTATTCTTCCCTGTTTAACACATTCGTTGAATAGGCTAGGAAGGGGTTCAAAGAGAACTGGAGGCAAACTCTTCAAATGTTCATTATAGATCATGTCTGGCCCGTGAGCTTTGTTATTTTTCAAATTTAAGAGTACCTCCTGTATCTCCTGTGCGCTGAACATATCTATTGGTCCGTCAATTTCGGTGCTATCGTTGATTATGCGTGGTCTCGTGTCCTTAAATGTCAAAACCTGTGTGTAATGAGCCGCCCACGTGCTCATGGGAATATTCCGAGGGAATGTTGGGTCGTTTCGGCTTGATAACCATGTAAGGGTTGTTTTCTGCCTCTTCTATCTGTCTTAGAGCTGTCTCTTCATAGTATTTCGCTTTAGTTTCCCTTATTACCTTTTTGTATTCCCTTCTTTTCCAGGCGTACATTATTAGTGCTTCTTCTTCTTCTAGCGTGTCTGCAGCAGTATGGAGGAGTTTGATTGTTTCATATCTAGCCTGGCAACAGGACCCGTTGAACCATGGTTTTGCTCTTTCCTCGGTTTGACTATATTTTATAGCGGAATTTAGGATAATGTTTTGTAGTTTCGATACTGCACTATCAATATCACCATCTTGGACATGTAGGGACACCATATCTATTAGTGCATTAGACTCTGGTATTACCCGCATGTTGCTTTTCCTTGATACTTCCGTAGTTTTAGTGACGGCTCTGGTTTTCTCTCGCAGCATGTGGTATGTTTCGACCTGTCATCGGAGAGTTCGCGTGGAATTATATAACAAGTAGACGAATAAGCTTGAGTGGTGTTTTTAAAAGTAGGAAAGAAGTGTGAAGGTAAAGATGGAATTCAAGAGGAAATTGGGGCAAATATTCGTTTATAGGAGGAGGAAGGGATTGGATTAATTTACCAAGGGAGATGTTCAATAAATTTCCAAATACTTTGCAATTATTTAAGAAAGCACTAGGGGGTGTCACCTGGACGACTACCCTAAATGCAGATCAGTGGTGATTGATTGATTGATTGATTGATTGATTGATTGATTGATTGATTGATTGATTGATTGATTGATTGATTGATTGATTGATTGATTGATTGATTGATTGATTGATTGATTGATTGATTGATTGATTGATTGATTGATTGATTGATTGATTGATTGATTGATTGATTGATTGATTGATTGATTGATTGATTGATTGATTGATTGATTGATTGATTGATTGATTGTATAAATAAGAAAACCAACACAAAACTACAATGCTGTCTGTCCAATAATATGTGGAGAATGGAACAGTAGTCATGTTGTCTTTCATTGCTAGTTTTAGTATCGCATTTTTTCTGAAATGACTACTCTTTCGTATCATATGATTTAACAACTTTTTAGGGGCTGGATTTGTTCCTTTATAGTAGTAGAGTTCGCCGTTGCCCTCGTCTGTTATCGCTTCTCCTGTATTACTTACTTCGCTTAGTTATAATGCTGTGTATCATATTCAACTTGTTCTAATGCGTGTTCTAATTCTACTTCCCTTTCCTTCATTCTAAATGCTTGTAGTGTTGCTATTTAGATTCCTTGTCTTCGTTTTGCCTTGGATATTTGTTTTTTCATTAATTTAGTTGGCGATATTTCAGTCTGTTTTATGTATTGAGACGTCCTAACAGTTTATCCATTTATCGTCTGTGCGTAGTTCTTGGTATCATACTTTTAAGGCGTTGCCTTTATCACTCTCCTCTCTTACTCTCTGTCTGGTCTTCTGTTCTACTACTCTATAAGATCTCGTTAGATCGGAGTCAGTGAAGCTTTCCTCGTCTTTTAATTTTATTTTGATTTCAGGATGTTGATTTTGTTCCTCCATTTTCTTGAATTCTACCCTCACCATGCCCTCATTCGAACGAACTTTGCCTATGTATGTTGATTTAATATATTCTCCTTTGAAATCCACTTTTTGTTGTATGGCTGGAACTTTGATATCTGTTTCGTAGGTCGGATCTTCATTAAATCCTTTACTCTTGAAAATTAAATTGTTTTTACTTTTCTTACGTTTTCTACATTTGAAAGATGTTGCTGAAACTACAGGGTGCGGTCTAGTGACACGCGTAAATACTTTGTGAAACTTTTGTGCCTGAGACTTTGAAGGGTATATTTATAGCGCTATCTTCCATTTAGTTTATTAAAGTGGAAGCAAGGCATGGATAGGAAAAATGTCAAGAACAATGATCGCAAAAGAATTAAAAACAAATCACGATTATCCGTGCCATTGACAGGATATTATGAAGTCATCTAACAGAATTGAACGGGAACGTAGTAAAGACTAGATTGGAAATCGGAAAGTCGGACATTGTATAAGAATTTTCGTGTCCAATTTTGGGATGTAGTAGTGAATATCTCTACCTATTTATTTTATATATTGAATGATTTTACCATACGCTAAATAAATAAAATGGCGTATGGATTTTAGTGCTGGGAGTGTCCGAGGACAAGTTCAACTCGCCAGGTGCTGGTTTTTTACTTGAGCGCGTAGGCGACCTGAACGTCATGATGAGTATGAAATGTTGATGAAGACGACACATACACCTAGACTACGTGCCAGCGGAATTAACCAATGATGGATATCATGTTTGTGGATTACTGTAGTCACGTCCTAGTTCGTGAACCATGGGCAACGGCTGAGTGGCCTAGTAAGTGGTTCTGAGAGTCGGGATACCAGTTGCTATGGAATGGGAGTGGGCATCTCGGACATATTCTGAGTCGTTGCCCTCCTTGTGCTCAGGCGGCTAGGACTATACAATTCACCGGTGGTCCATAACCCGTTAGAGGAGAGATCCTCACTTGGACTATGTGCAAGTAGGGTAGCATCCTGCTTCATTAATTTACCGAGCTCAGAACACTTTAAGCAAGCCTCGGACCTATGGGAGTATCGGAGTCCCACTCCCATTTGACAGGCGAGGGACTCCTTGGAAACAACTTGGCGAACGAAATGGAATTCGATGGGGAGCTATCAATATTAATGGGGCTTATGGAAGAAAGAAAGTAGAACTGGCTGAGTCAGCAAAGAGGATGCATCTGGATGTGCTAGGAGTAAGTGATATTCTGGTAAGGGGAGATAACGAGGAAGAGATAGGAGATTATAAAGTGTACTTGACGGGTGTTAGAAAGGGAAGGGCAGAGTCTGGGGTAGGGCTCTTTATCAGGAATACCATTGCACGCAACATAGTTTCTGTTAGGCACGTAAATGAGCGAATGATGTGGGTAGATTTGTCAGTTGCAGGAATTAGGACTAGAATTGTGTCCGTGTATTCACCATGTGAGGGTGCAGATGAGGATGAAGTGGACAATTTTTATGAAGCATTGAGTGACATCGTGGTCAGGGTCAGCAGCAAGGATAGAATAGTGCTAATGAGCGATTTCAATGCGAGAGTTGGGAATAGAACTGAAGGATACTAAAGGGTGATTGGTAAATGTGGGGAAGATATGGAAGCTAATGGGAATGGGAAGCGTTTTGCTGGACTTCTGTGCTAGTATGGGTTTTGCTGTTACGAATACATTCTTCAAGCATAAGGCTATTCACCGCTACACAAGGGAGGCCAGGGGTACCAGATCCATAATAGACTATATCTTAACAGACTTTGAATTCAGGAAATCTGTTAGGAATGTACGAGTTTTCCGCGGATTTTTCGATGATACAGACCACTATCTGATCTGTAGTGAACTAAGTATCTCTAGACCTAGGGTAGAGAAAGTGAAATCTGTCTGCAAACGAATAAGGGTAGAAAATCTCCACGACGAGGAAATTAGACAGAAGTACATGGATATGATTAGTGAGAAGTTTCAAACAGTAGACAGTAAGCAGGTTCAGGATATAGAAAGTGAATGGGTGGCATACAGGGACGCTGTAGTACAAACAGCAAGGGAATGCCTGGGAACAACTGTGTGCAAAGATGGGAAAAGACGAACATCTTGGTGGAATGATGAAGTGAGGGCAGCTTGTAAGCGTAAAAAGAAGGCTTATCAGAAATGGCTCCAAACAAGGGCGGAGGCAGACAGGGATTTGTACGTAGATGAAAGAAACAGAGCAAAACAAATAGTTGTTGAATCCAAAAATAAGTCATGGGAAGATTTTGGTAACAACCTGGAAAGGCTAAGTCAAGCAGCAAGGAAACCTTTCTGGACAGTAATTAAGAATCTTAGGAAGGGAGGGAAAAAGGAAATGAACAGTGTTTTGAGTAATTCAGGTGAACTCATAATAGATCCCAGGGAATCACTGGAGAGGTGGAGGGAATATTTTGAACATCTTCTCAATGTAAAAGGAAATCATCATGGTGGTGTTGCGAACAGCCAAGCTCATGAGGAGGAGGAAAATGATGTTGGTGAAATTATGCTAGAGGAAGTGGAAAGGATGGTCAATAAACTCCATTGTCATAAAGCTGCAGGAATAGATGAAATTAGACCTGAAATGGTGAAGTATAGTGGGAAGGCAGGTATGAAATGGCTTCATAGAGTAGTAAAATTAGCATGGAGTGTTGGTAAAGTACCTTCAGATTGGACAAAAGCAGTAATTGCACCTATCTATAAGCAAGGGAACAGGAAGGATTGCAACAACTATCGAGGTATCTCATTGATTAGTATACCAGGCAAAGTATTCACTGGCGTCTTGGAAGGGAGGGTGCGATCAGTCGTTGAGAGGAAGTTGGATGAAACCCAGTGTGGTTTCAGACCACAGAGAGGCTGTCAGGATCAGATTTTCAGTATGCGCCAGGTAATTGAAAAATGCTACGAGAGGAATAGGCAGTTGTGTTTATGTTTCGTAGATCTAGAGAAAGCATACGACAGGGTACCGAGGGAGAAGATATTAGCTATACTGGGGGACTATGGAATTAAAGGTAGATTATTAAAATCAATCAAAGGTATTTATGTTGACAATTGGGCTTCAGTGAGAATTGATGGTAGAATGAGTTCTTGGTTCAGGGTACTTACAGGGGTTAGACAATGCTGTAATCTTTCACCTTTGTTGTTCGTAGTTTACATGGATCATCTGCTGAAAGGTATAAAATGGCAGGGAGGGATTCAGTTAAGTGGAAATGTAATAAGCAGTCTGGCCTATGCTGACGACTTGGTCTTAATGGCAGATTGTGCCGAAAGCCTGCAGTCTAATATCTTGGAACTTGAAAATAGGTGCAATGAGTATGGTATGAAAATTAGCCTCTCGAAGACTAAATTGATGTCAGTAGGTAAGAAATTCAACAGAATTGAATGTCAGATTGGTGATACAAAGCTAGAACAGGTCGATAATTTCAAGTATTTAGGTTGTGTATTCTCCCAGGATGGTAATATAGTAAGTGAGATTGAATCAAGGTGTCGTAAAGCTAATGCAGTGAGCTCGCAGTTGCGATCAACAGTATTCTGTAAGAAGGAAGTCAGCTTCCAGACGAAACTATCGTTACATCGGTCTGTGTTCAGACCAACTTTGCTTTACGGGAGCGAAAGCTGGGTGGACTCAGGATATCTTATTCATAAGTTAGAAGTAACGGACATGAAAGTAGCAAGAATGATTGCTGGTACAAACAGGTGGGAACAATGGCAGGAGGATACTCGGAATGAGGAGATAAAGGCTAATTTAAGAATGAACTCGATGGATGAAGCTGTACGCATAAACCGGCTTCGGTGGTGGGGTCGTGTGAGGCGAATGGAGGAGGATAGGTTACCTAGGAGAATAATGGACTCTGCTATTGAGGGTAAGAGAAGTAGAGGTAGACAAAGACGACGATGGTTATACTCGGTTACTAACGATTTAAAGATAAGAGGTATAGAACTAAATGAGGCCACAACACTAGTTGAAAATCGAGGATTGTGGCGACGTTTAGTAAATTCACAGAGGCTTGCAGACTGAACGCTGAAAGGCATAACAGTCTATAATGATAATGTATGTATGTATGTATGTATGGTTAAATTTCCCGATCCTGCCGGGAATCGAACCCGGGACCCATGTGACCAAAGATCCGCACGCTGACCATTTATGCATGGAGCCGGACTCTCCGTAGCGTAACGGTTAGTGTTATTAGCTGCCGTCATTGGGGGCCCGGATTCGATTCCTGGTACTGCCAGAAATATAACATAACGCGCTATTCAAACACTACACGTTTCGACTTCCAACCCAACGAAATACAGATTTTAAGACGTTTGCGTCGTTCTTGTAACTTAATATAGGGAAGGAAAAAGGTGGATGTTGATCTGAATGAACCAGTGATAAGAATAAAACAAATGTATTATCAAATTAAAACATTAGATCATCATGTTATGACTAGGGCCTACAGTCTTCAAGAGCAAATCACATGCAATATCTTTTTAAACTTGGTACTTTTACAGGCAATATTTTTCACTGTTGAGTCATTGGTTCTATTCACATATGCCTTTATAAGGACTTTGAAATACTTGATGGTCGGTAATTTTACACAACTGTTACATGTGACTACACTACATTCATTCAATGACAAAAACCTGTCATTTAATTTTCTTCTAATCCCATCTAAGCTTTCTAACAAAAACTTACAAAAACTATCTTCAAATGTTCTTGATATTTTAGCATCTAACATTCCCCCACAAATATTCGGAAACAATTTTAGAATTGTCATACTTTTTCATTTCTATGTGCAAGTTTCCCATGCTATAATCATTATCATAAGATGACAATACATCCCTACACTCAGCATGGGGAAATTTGCTACATGCCCGGCGCATGACTAATGGTCTGCATTTTCCTGTATTATATCATGGTTATAATCAGTTATCTGATCACTTAACTCCCACTGTTGAGTGACATTAGCATCAAAATTGCACTTCATCACATCATTATGAGTCAGTAGAAAGTCTGCAACATCAGATTCACAATTGCTGTCATCAGAAGCACAGAGCAATTGATTTATCATAACACTCCTTATGGCACTGCAAAGTTTTGTTGCATCTGAGGTTACATTGTTACCTCCACTTGCTCTGATGATGGAAAAAATGTTTTCAATGCAGTCCTGTGTGAGCCTCCTTGTTAGCAAATAATGAAATCCATAATCGCTATATAATTCAGACCACAATAGTTTCAGCGCAGAAATATTGTCTATCCAACCCTGAATACAGAGAGGGTTGCCTTTGCGGTTATTCAAATCTTTGAGTTGTTTCAGACAATCACAAATTTCATCCAGCTTTTTCATATGCCCTGAGTCATTGCTTAAGAGTCTCCTGTACTTTTTGGGACTATTGAGACTTGAATAATTAAAAATATCAGACAAAGTATCACACATTTCGATAAACTCTGCAGTGTTTGCAGCACTTGTTTGCAAAGAATTGAATGATACATGAAGTAGCATTCCAGAAGCTACAGAAGAGCTGAGGACCCTGGTGGCTAAACATACCCTCATACATTTCATCTAAATCTGCCCTTCTGCTCTTCACCCACTGAGTACACCTAAAAATCGATTAAATACATAGGTTTAGTCATAACAATATTTTAAAGAAAGTATGTTCTCATAAATAGAAAAAAATAGAGGCACGTAAACATTAACAGGTAGGCCTATACTCACAAAACTTTGTTGTTAGGAAATCTGTAAAATGACTTGCGATCACTTTGTCTTCTGTAATTAAAACACCCATACATAGCACAAATAACTCCTCTTCCGGCCATTTCCAAAATCGTGATACATAACAAGCACAAAACTATCTGAAGTACAAATAAGATACTTCTGGCATACACAGCTGACAGCAGTAGCAAGAGTAGTTAGCCTCTCGAACCGCTAGATGGCACGCAGAAGCGGTCGCCAGTTTCTCGCAGGAGTTTCCACTATTATCATATTAAGCTATTTGATGCAGCTCACCTCCAATGGGGGTGTGCCTGAAAAGAGCTGCACCACCTCGGTATGAGGACACGAGTTTACCTTTTTACGCTAAATAAAAAAATAACAAAGGGTACAGCCTGTGCTTGGTTCCCAGTGTCAGAAATAGGCAACCGTCAATGATCTTCATTTAGGGCTGTCACTCAGGTGGCAGATTCCCTATCAGTTGTTTAGCTAGCTTTTCCTTAAACATTTTCAAAGAACTTCGACATTTTTCGAATGTATCTCTTGAAAATGTATTCCAATCCTTTACTCCTCGTTATATAAATGAATATTCGCCCCAATTTGTCCTCTTGAATTCCAACAACTATTGCAATAATAAAGTAAATAGAACGTTATAAAATGTGGTATTACAGAAGAAAACTGAAGGTGAAATGGGAAGATTGAATCACGCATGGAGGGATATGAATTGATTTAGTCAGGAAAGAATGCTTTGGCAAAATTTAACTAGAAGAAGAGATGGATTGATGAAACACATCTTGAGACATCCGGGACTTGTTCAATTAGTTTTTTTTTTTTTTTTTTTTGTGCTAGTTGTTTTACGTCGCGCCGACACAGATAGGTCTTATGGCAACGATGGGATAGGGAAGGGCTAGGAGTGGGAAGGAATTGTCCGTGGCCTTAATTAAGGTACAGCCCCAGCATTTGCCTGGTGTGAAAATGGGAAAACACGGAAAACCATTTTCAGGGCTGCCGACAGTGGGGTTCGAACCTACTATCTCCCGAATACTGGATACTGGCCGCACTTAAGCGACTACAGCTATCGAGCTCGGTAATTAGTATTTCGGGGAATTGTAGGGGGTAAGGACGGTTAGAGTAGACCTAGGTATGAACATGACAAAAAGATTAGGCTAAATGTAGGGTGTAGTATTCATAACCCCTGGTGGAGGAGGGTGGTTTGAATGCCTGCCGGTCGTAAGAGGCAACTTAAAAAAAAAATCGTGTGACTAGCCTGATGCAGACCTCGTAAGGCAGATCTTCCGAAGAGAGTGGGCGGCACCTGCCGTGTATGTGAAACTGCATGTTACTGTGGTGGAGGATAGTGTTGAGTGTGGTGTGAGAATTGCAGGGATGTCGGGGATATTACAAAGCCCTAGTCTCCGAGCCAGGAGAATTAAACATTTAAGGTTAAAATCTCCGACCCGGCCAGGAATCGAACCCGGGGGCCCTCTGATTCGATGACGACTACACTGACCATTCAGCAAAGGAGTCGGACAAGAGGCAACTGAAAGGGGAGCTCACGGGCTTCCAACTTGAGAGCGTGTATTGGTGACCACGATGCCCCTAGCTCAGTCTGACAGTGCTTCAACATCCTTGTGCCAGTCTGCTCACTCTCCGCTTTCCTATCTGACCTCCCTTGGTCAATTCTTGTTCTCTTTCTACTCTGATGGTATTAAGTTTGTGAAACCCAGAGAGGGTTTCCCTTTCTTTTGCCGGTAACTTCATTCTTCAAGGGTCGGACCTCTCTTCCATTTTCTCACTAATTAGTGTTAGCAGAGGATAATTGCCCAGTTGCACTTTGTCTTAAAAGAATAAACACCACCACCGCCGCTGCCGTAGCAGCCATACAGATATAAGAGGGTTAACGCAGGGTGGGAGTCACATGTTATCTAAAGTCTTGGCTGATTATTGTCCACAACGACGCTGAGCACAAATGTCTGTTATGAACTCCATCGTCAGAGATATTTATGACTGTAGAAGAGGAGCCGCAGATCCAACAAGCTTGTTGGCGCGAAGATGGCAATGCAATCAAAAGTGATGAGCTGCAGCGGATAAGCTTCGTGTCATGTCATTTCAGAGGGACCTCGTTATAGTTCAATGAAACGTCGAGCCCAAACCACTATCGCAATGAACATAAAACGCAGGGCGCACGGTCGGAAATACCCAGGAAGTAACCATAAAGACCACATGTAGATATAGTGTGTTCTCCTTATGGTTAAATTATTCGCGAGAATATTTTACGGAGCTTTCGCTGACCAGCGACAGAAATCTGGAATATATTCACAGACTACATTTTCTATCACAGAAAAGCTGCATCGACAAAAATAATACGGTATTTTAAATAAATATCTATGCGCAGATTATTATCTGAATGTTTAGTGAGTTTATTACCTCACATGTGTTTTTTTGCTATTAGTTTTACGTCGCACCGAAACAGATAGGTCTTATGGCGACGATGGGATAGGAAAAGCCTAGGAATGGGAAGGAACCGGCCGCAGCTTTAATTAAGGTACAGCCCCACCATTTGCCTGGTGTGAAAATGGCAAGCCACGGAAAACCATCTTCAGGACTGCCGACAGTGGGGTTCGAACCCACTATCTCCCGGATGCAAGCTCACAGCTCCGCGCCCCTAACTGAACGACCAACTCGCCCGGTCACATGGGTTAAAAACTGCTATATTTATGTCACATACCTCTGAAATATCCTCTTAATTTTGTAAATCTTAGATCTATTTTTGGCATATGTTTAATGTACGCTGAACTAGAACGAAGGGGGGCTTTTGGTTTGGATAGAATGTACCATTTTTGAGAGGAACAATATAAGAGTGTCTAATTCAGACACTGAGGAAGTCTTTGCTATTATTTTAATTCAGTGGTCCCTTTAAGTGGTTTTAAAACATTGATATAATGTGTACATTCCATGTTCTCTAGTTTGATAAATACAGGTACCGTACATATTATATTACGCATATCAATTGCTAAAAATTGTCTTCAAATTACTGTATTATGTGTATCAAACAATGAATCACCGAATTTGAAACGAACTAATTCATTCTAGGCGGCCGTATTTTTATGGCAATGCTGCCAATATAAGTAAAATCAGTGGAAACCACAGACATCTCTCTCACTTGATTTTAATAGTGCGGGGGCTTCAAAATTAATTTTAACTATATATTTCTCAGCACCTAAAACTTGTTTGTGAAATAACTGTCTTAACCGTTGATACCGCCGTTTAATCAAGAACATTTTACATTTCTTTTTAGGATGAAAAATGTCAGTATTCTAGGGTACCAACTCCCATTAAATAAATTCAGTTATCGTGATCTGAACTGTTATGTTCTGTCTAAAGTTTACAATTTGTGAAGAGTGATGGAAATACATGCTGAATCAGTTCAAGGAAGTTAGTATATGGAAGTGATGAACACACATTAGTCGTGACGAAGACTTCTGCCAACATACCTAGGCAAGTCAATAAATCTCTGTAATTTTTCTCTATTTGCCTTTAGGTTGGCTCTATGGCCTTGTGTGCTCACCAGCCGCTAAATAGCACAGTTGTCTACGTCTGTGGTAGGTATCAGCGTTATCAGACCAGTAGAGCTTGCGCTGTTGCGATGTAAAAATGGCCACACCACTCTCTGTTTGCACCAAGGAAGAACGGGGCAATGTTTTGCCACAGCGAAGTGTTTACCAGTAGATTGAACAGTTCAAAACGTGTCGCACGAGCGCGAAGGGTGAGGAAATATCCGGGCGTCCATCTGCAGCCGTAACTGATGCCAATACTGAACAAGTGCGTGATATGATCCTGAACAACAGACGAGTGATTGTTGATGACGTGGCAAACCGTATGCACATTAGCGATGGTTCTGCATATGAAATCATGCATATCAGGCTTAACTTTCACAAAGTATTTTCGAAATGGGTTCCGAAACAACCCAATGAAGAGCAGAAGCGCAATCGTGTGAGAATTTGTCAGCACCCACTGGACGAAGGTGAAACATTTATAAAACGGATCATCACTGGAGAAGAAACATGGGTTCACCACTTCGAACCAGAGAGCAAACGCCAGAGCATGGAATGGAAGCATCCCGGATCCCCAGTGAAAAGAAATTCAAGAGTCAGCCTTCTGCAGGAAAAGTGATATTCACAGTGTTTTGGGACTGTCAAGGGCCAATCCTGGAACATTACCAGGAAACGGGGGAAACACTAAGCAGTGAACGTTACGGCGATATGCTGGTAAACAAGCTGAAACCTGCAATTCGCAACATACGCAGAGGTCGATTGTCGGAAGGAGTTCCTTTGTTGCATGACAATGAGCGTCCACATACCGCACCCACACCTCTCAAACTCTTCAGATGCTGCGTTTCAACGTGTTGGAGCATCCTGCGTACAGTTCTGATCTCGCTCCGTCGGATTACCATCTTTTCGGTCCACTTAATGCTATAAGAGGCCGTCGATTCAGCTCCGATCAACAGGTGAAGATAGCGCTGCATACGTGGATTGCTGCGCAACCAAAAACCTCTTTTGCAGAGGGTATCAGGAAGCTTCTGAAACGGTGGATCATGTGAATTGAAAAGCAGGGTGACTGTGTTGAAGAATGGGATCAATAAAAAGTTTGTGCTCTTTTGTAATAAATTATCAAAATTGTTTGATGATACTTATTGACTTGCCCTCGTAGTAACTTGACCCATCTACAAACTAACTCACCTTAATTTCAAAACGTCCAGATCTTCAAAATCTATTATATACACAGCACTGAGCAGCTTAATTCACCTCACGCTCTCCTATGTGTTCCAGTTTGTGGGATCGATTCCGGCGCACCACTTGGTATTTAAGATAGAATAAATGTGAGAGTTCATCAATAACCATAGATCACCTTGAAACGTTAAATCCTATTTTTCTTGCATTCTTAACAAGACCATCTCCGAACGTAACGTCACTACCCAAGCCGAGAGGGCATAATTGAAGCGCCTCGAGTGCGTGTGACCACAGAGAGTGTCCACCGCCGACTACGAATGTAATACCAATATTTAGATCCGTTTGAACGGGGCCGTATAGTGGGCTTCCACGAGGGCAGCTGGTTGGATCGGCAAACGTGGAGCCAACACCATGACACGATATATTCCATGTGGATGAACGAAGATTGTACGTCACGTAGGAAAGGTTCTGGCACCCATCGTCACAGTACAGATGACGAAAATATGCACATCGTGAGGCATTATGCGATGTTATAGGCCACAACTAGCGTCAACTTTATCCTAGAGGAACACCCGCAGGTGAATGAATAATGGTGGATTATATCCACGGTGTTCTCTACACAAACTGCCCTTGGCATCTATCTAGTCAAGCACGCCTTCTGTGGTGCCTCAAATGGGAACTTTGGAGGCAGGAACTGCGTCATATTGTCTTCTCGGACGATGGACGATTCACACTCAAATCTAGGTTGCAACAATGGAAGCACGAGAATGTGGCATCCCAGAGGTTGGTAGTTCCATCCGACGCATATTGTGGAAAGATATAGGGGCCCTACACCTGAAGTTATTGTGTGCACGGGCATTAGTTTAGACACCAGAACCTCTGTGATGTTTGTGCAGGATTCACTGAGACCCCACTGATATGTCCGCGAGATCCTCCATCCCCATTTTCTGCAATTTATGCAGTATGCAATGAATGGTATTCTGTAACACGATGATATTCGATCGCATACCGAATCCTAGATTCGGCAGACTCTGAAGCTCCGCGGTGTCACCAGACCTTTCACCAATACAGCACGTGTGGGACCTGCTGTAACGGTGTCAACCTGCGATCACCCCTGCCAAACTCCTTGTATAATTGGAGGAGAAATGGAAAAAATTACCTCTAAACGACATCTAACACCTCTCTTATTAAATCGTATGGGAACTGTTGTAAAGGTCCCTTTCTACAATGCGCCGGTGCATACTGTAGTTTGTAGATCACCATATATTTACAATGTTTTAGTCCAGCAGACAAATTCATACACTTTACATATTTCATTTTCTTTGTCCAGTTGTGTCTTATTACTATTATTTTTTACGGTGATGGACTGTGACTCTGACACTTAGTACTTACTACAGTAATGTTGACTTACAAATGTCCTCAATTAGAAGCATCCATCTGTCTGTAAAATCTTGTACTCTACTTCCCGATTCATTTGTATTACAGACTATTACCACCGTTGTTGCCAACTTTTAATTCATAGTTTCAGTGCAATGAATTTCCCAGAACATTATCGATATTTTCAGAATTAGAAGATAATGATGATGATTCTTGTTTAAAGGGGCCTAACATCTAAGGGCATCGGCCCCAAGGAAGACTTAGAAGAGAGTAAAGCGCCGGGCTGAGTGGCTCAGACGGTTGAGGCACTGGCCTTCTGACCCAGACTTGGCAGGTTCGAACCTGGCTCAGTCCGGTCGTATTTGAAGGTGCTCAAATACGTCAGCCTCGTGTCGGTAGATTTACTGGCACGTAAAAGAACTCCTGAGGGAATAAATTCCGACACCTCGGAGACTCCGAAAAACCGTAGTTAGTGGGACGTAAAGCAAATAACATTATTATTAAGAGAGTAAAGCGGAAAAGTGTAAGAGAATGAAATGCTGCAAGTGAGAGTATGGAATAACTGATGGATACTAGAGCACAACTGTTTCTACTTCCTCGAACTTCACTTGCTCGCTCAGTAATGCCACCATTACTTTACTCTTGATGTAAGTTCTGTATTTAGCTATTCCGGAATGATTAGTACCACCAAGACGGCAGTTTATCCAAGGAAGAAAGAATTACTTTCCAGGAAACCATTCGTACGTTTTTCATCTTGTCATGTTGAAGGTTAAAAGTCAGTCTAATAATGACTTGAAATACGAATATAACAGTTTAATTAATGTACTTTTGGGATAATAAGATGATGATGATGACAACGACGATGATGTTGATGACTCTTTCTCAAAGGGACCGAACATCAAGGTCATAGGACCGAGAAAATAAGAAGTTCCATGGTGACAGTGCAGTTTTAAGTATTTTGCTTTTTCTGCCACTTATCCTACACCCTAACGGAATCGCGAATGCAACTGTGCCGCACATGTTGACTTATATAATTATCTTTCAATGTATTGACACAAAAGTCTCATTTTTTCGATTTCAATATAAGGTGGTAGATCACTAGATTTTACAAACACATGGACAGGTATAATCTGGGAATAAATTATTGTACCCAAGTACAATATAGAAGTGCAATCCTGGATTTTAAAAATCAGAACCCGAGGTTAAAGTGTAGTACTAGACTAACATTTACGAAATAGAATGTGAGATTCTAATTGTAAACGCTTCTGTGTTGCTGCTCTGTTCCTTAATCGTCTCTAAGATCTATTTTACGACGAGTTTCTACACTTCAACTGATTAATCTTGAAGTTCCACGCTGCTTCCTTGTGAGGAGATAACGTTTGAAGCAATATTCTCACGCTGGATACCTAAAGTAAATTTAATAAGGTATCCTTGTGTACATTATGGTGCGCATTATTGTACGCCAATCCTTATCCCGTTTCTCTACAGGGTAAGTATGAAGTGAGATGAATTTTCGTAGGGCGTTTTTATGACCGGATGCAATTCCTGTCGTGAACCTCGTCAGAGGAGTTAATGAGATGAAATGAATGACGTGATATATGACAGTAGGAAGGAAGAGGGTGAAATCCGGTGCCGGTGCGTAGACTACTCCTGTCTAATAGCACCAGGGGTCTGCTCAAAGCTTAACGTCACCATTCGACGGATCAATCACCATCAACAGCGTCATATGCCTTCACTCGACATGTGAACTGTGAAGAGGTTTGGAATTTAATCCAGGCTTTTGGCACGTAATCTAGTGATTATAAATTCTATACCACCACCTCGCCTACCCTGCCGGCCAACATTCTGTGATGAAAAATTTCGATCTACGGGACTCGAACCGACCAATCTAACCACGGTGTCAGACCGTATAGACTTTCGCCTTAACGATCATGGCCACCAAGCGGGCTAGGTATGAATATGATTATTGCTGTTATTCATATTGCCGTAACTTGAATATTCTATCTCTCCTAGTATGTGTATGTTTTCCTTTAATGAGCTTACGGCATTCCTGCCTAGTTTCCAATCCATAACAGCACAGAGCTCATTTGAAATACGAGTACAGGAGTGGTATACTGTCTTAATTTTCACATCCTTTACCTTTATGTTCCAGATGGCTGCTCGAGACCAGAACCTGAGATCTCTTGACTGGTGTATGCAAAAATATCCAAGAGTAATGACGGTCTCAATATCTTCTCCAGATTGTGGAGTCTGACTCCATATACATCAGTTCTGCTCTGGGCCCGTCACCAGGTAACATCAATTTTGTTTATATTCTAGAGTATAACTTTGACTTTTCTGGCGAGACCTGGTGTTTACATTGCATTATGTCTTCTGGTACGGACTAGAACAAACAAACACATGAAAAACCATTGGAGATCGCATACAACTTCAAATACCTGGGAGATGTTTTGTTAGGATATTGAAAGTGCGCAAGGAAATTGATGCAAAAATAGGACAAGCATCAGGATTTTACCAGAGTGTCGAATATATAAAAAACAAGGAAGTGGATAAGAAATGCAAAGAGAGATTGTACAAAAAGTATTATGCACCACTACTGACATATTCTATAGGAACATGGACATTTACAGAATGATAGAAGTGCAAGATCCAGGATGCAGAAATACGATATCTCAGAAGCATGATGGGTAAACCCAGGAGTGAGAGAGTTCAGAATTGTCAGAAATGCTGTAGGAACCGAAAGAATTCAAAATAAGATAGATGTAACCAAACTCATATGGTTTGGCTACATGGTAGGGATGCCAGAAGAACGGCTATTTGAATGAATTTTCAGTGAGAAAGCAGGAAGAAAGAGACCTAGAGGTAGGCACAGAAAGCCATGGAAAACCTCAGTTGTAGAGATAATTGCAGAACATTGCAAGATTCAGACAAGAGTCTTCAGAGAAGAATAACAGAGAGTCAGAGAGAAATGGAAAGTTCTGACTCACACCCAAACTCAGGGGAATCCTGGAAATGGAATGTGAAGAGAAGAAGAAGAAGAAGAATATACAGCAAATTCCCGATTATCCGGGTGCGGATTATCCTGTTTGCGAGTTATCCGTACACCCTCGAGGTTTATTTTATTATTTTATTTTTATTTTTGTCACTGCATTTTGAATACGTGTGAACTGTGCATTTGAAATTCGAGTGCGCTCTAGAGTTCAAGTGTGTTGGTGACATGCTTTGTTCGACAACTAAACACCAAGCAATGTACTGTAATTTACAGCAGTTCTTTATTAGTATTTTGTAATATCAGTCACGGCTACGAAGCAAAAGAAGTGCTATTAACTTAAGAAAACCTTGACTGTATTGAGAAGTTCGAGAAAGGAGAATCAGGGAAGAAATTAACGAATGATTATAGGATTGGTGTTCAGACAGTAAGAGGCATTAAAAGGAAGTAAACAGAGTCACTTAGAATTATACGTTGTAAGTAATTTTTATATTGGTCTACTTTATTGACAAAAGTGGTTACTGAATGTGTTAATTGTGTGACGTTATTGCACTTTAAAACAGTGTTATATGTTCTGTATTATTATAAGTTTTGTTGTGGATTCAAATGCACAAAATCGTATTATCCGTGTTTTCACTTGTCCGTGCGAATTTGTCCGGTGATTAGCCCGGATAATCGAGACTTTGCTGTGTGTAGTTTTGGACAACGAGATTTTAAAGCATTCTCAGGAAAATGAGTTAACTAATGTTATTTATACTATGGAGGGAGAATATTTGAGTTTTAAATAGTTCCCCTGGTGCATGAAACAAGAGTCAGGTTCAGAAAAACAATTTAAAAACTCGTGGCACATGCAGCCTGTAAGGAACCTTTATTTCCGAGGACGACTGCTGCCCAGCCAGATGGCTTGGAATAATATTGGAGTGCTTCGAAGTAAGTAACACGACGTCCTGAGTAGTATTCCTTGGCTTCCGTAACGGGATCTACTGCGTATCGTATTAACAGCTCATGAGGCGGTCTCATGAATGAGTGAACTCCGTTCCAGCTCCCATTCTAGAGTTAAGTTCCTTGCAATGGAACTCGGTGCCTCCGGGTGGAAGGTAGAATTGCATTCGATATCCATATAAAATGTAGAATACCGCAGCGAAGCACGGGTACATTTGCTAGTATATATATATATATATATATATATATATATATATATATATATATATGAAAACATAAAGAGCCAATAATACTGCCGTGTGGGAGCCCGCTCTTGGTCATTACAGCAGGGCCTCTCAAACGCCCAAAATCTCACGCATGCAAACTGGTGCTGAGAGTTCCTGTGCACAGTGCATCGGTCCCGCTCGCCTCGGCAGGGACGAACGAAGTAAATACTGTACGTGCAGTAAATAAGATTGTTTTAAAATTGCATGACCCTTAGCGTTATCCGAGAAATAGCATGGGGAGGTCTCCGTACGTTTTATCCAATGTAAATTGTGGGTTGCGGAGTTGTAATAATAACGGCAGGCTCACTTGCCTACTGCCATTCACAATCGAGTTGGGAAGATTACATTATAATTGCTGGTCCCATTGCCTACTGCGCGGTCACCATCGATTTGGGGAGTTTTCGTTACAATTGCAGGACCCCTTTACTACTTCCAGGCAGAAAACAGTTGAGGAGTTTTTATTATAATGGCAGGAAAATTCCGTACTACCAGTCGAAATTGTATCATGCAGTTTTCCTTCTGCCAGCCAGCTTACTGCCAGTCACACAGAGTTGGTGAGTTTCCATTAAAATAGCAGGCCACTATGCCTAATGCTAGTCACATTTTAGATGGGTACATTTGTTTATAATGGCGGGCACCCTGGCCTACAGCCAAACACAATCGGGTAGGGGAGTAGTGAACAAAATTGCATGCTTCCTTGCCTTCTGCAAGTCAAACCGAGAAGTAAATTATTCATTACAATGGTAGGCCCTCCTCACAAATGCCAGTTACACAGGAGTTGGAGAAGGACCCCATTCCTACTGCCAGTCAAAGTCGGTGTGGGGAACACTGATTACAATAGCAGACACACCCTTTCTCGATCGCTACAAATCGACATCAGTGAATATATATAGATCGACATACCGGTACGAAAGTATATGCATGTTTACAATATTAAAGACCTTCATTTACAGATTAACTTCTGCTAAACGGCACGACATATCGACAAAGGACTGTACCATGAGACGCAGTATTTAGCGGCCTAAATGGATGGTCCTATGATATTTTCTCGCATCTCGTCTATTCATTGGTCAGATTGAGTTAGAAACTTTGAATAGGGTGAAATTTGTGTAAGATTATCTTACATTGCATTACTTTTCGGATAATTATGTGACATAGCATTTGGCTCACATATGGGTACTGGGTGAACCAATGTTCGTGTAGAGTTTGATGATTCTAACTTTCCCATAAGTGATAAATGACATGGGTAAAGAACGGGAATCACAGATAAGGCTATTTGCGGACGATGTTATACTGTTTAGAGTAGTAAATAAGTTACTGGACTGTGAGCGACTACAAAAAGACCTAGACAATGTTGTGAGATGGACAGGCCCGGCAGTTTGGGTCACGTAGCTATCAGCGTTGTTCCCCATTTTTACAGCAGAAAATGCTGGGACTGTACCTGAATTAAGGCCACAGATGCTTACTTCCCACTCCTAGCTCGTTTCTATCTCATCGTCACCATAAAAACTATCTGTGTCGGTGTGACGTAAAGCAAACTTGGAAAAAGAGGATTATTCAGTTCATGCATGAATTACTCATAACATATAATGAATAAGAATTCATCAACAGTGAACAATAAAGAATAAATAATGAATAATACACAATAAACGAAACACATAATAACTGACTTCTCCGTACAGTCAATAAGGCCCGTGGAGGACTGCCTTTCACTATTCGTAACCTCAGCACTAACTGGGCTAGAGTGGTTTGCTCTATGTCTAGTCGCCTTTTCCTCATTATTGGTGTAGGATGAATAACCCTCCGGGCCATGTGCCTCTCCAAATGCGAAAATTTCGACACTAAATGTTACGATTTCCTGACCGGGAATAGAACATACTTCCTTCCGCTTCTACCACCTCTTCAATAGAGAAGAAATAACAAATAACACGTTAATTGTATCGTGATAAATTCTACCCTCAAACTTCACCCAGTACGTAATACTGGAAATATCACCATTAAATCGGTTTAGCTACGAGTTGAGTCTATAGGTGATGATGCATTATCAGCCATTCGTATCCGTAGTATCGGGCATTAGTTTTATAAGGATTAAGTTATAACTTAGGAAGTGTTAATTTGTGACTGTTTAACATTAATGTTATTAAAATATTGTGAACAGTAAAAGCAAACACAGACTGGAATAATGTTTATGAAAGAACATGTGTGTGAAACTGCAATTAAGTCATTAATACCTCATCAAACCCGCAGTACCCTACTTTAAATCTCTTTCCTCTTTTTTACATTTAAGCAACTATTTGTAATTATAAAAGGAGCATGAGTAGCTTATAAAATCCTTCACGAACTTCTATAGTCTCTCAGGTAAGCTACCATATAAATAGGATCTGCCTTGGTGGCTGACGGGTAGATTGTCGACTCATGGCCCGAAGTCTAATGGAAAAATCTATTCTTGAAGTAGGTTGCATGTGGTCCGGCTCAACGTTGTAGGAGGCAACGCGTCCGCCTGTCACCCCGCGTCCCCAGGTTCGATTCCCGACCGGGTCAGGGGTTTTTGATTGTAAATGATTAATATCCCTCGCCTGGGGACTGGGTGTTTGTGTCGTCCTTAATGCTCCTTTCCTCACATTTAACACTTTACACTTCCGCGTTTTTCAAATACAGCAGGTTCACAACATATGGTGCAAAGTAGGGGCAAAAGATCTTCTTAGGTCGACATCCCGAATAAATAGCATTTAAAAAAATAAGCTTGCATGTGACTTAACGCCTGCCGAAATAATCAGTCTGTAACTAGTAATATTCCTTCCTCAGAATATCAGGCGTTAGTAAATGTAATTCACTGAGAGAGTTATCCGGCTCGTTGGTTGAATGGTCAGCGTACTGCCCTTCGGTTCAGTGGGTCCCGGGTTCGATTCCCGGCCGGGTCGGGGATTTTAACCTTCATTGGTTAATTCCAATGGCTCGGGGGCTGGGTGTTTGTGCTGTCCCCAACATTCCTGCAACTCACACACACTACACATAACACTACCCACCACCACAATAACACGCAGTTACCTACACATGGCAGATGCCGCTCACCTTCATCGGAGGGTATGCCTTAAAAGGGCTGCCTTCGGCTAAAAATAGCCACACGAAATTAATTAAACTGAGAAAGTTGGGCGTGCGGTTACGGTCACGCAGCTGTGAGCTTCCATTCCGGAGGTGGTGGGTTCGAATCCCACCTTCGGCAGCCCTTAAGATGGCTTTCCCTAGTTTCCAATTTGCACACCAGGCAAATGCTGGTGTTGTACAGTAATTAAAATCATGGCCGTTTCCTTCCCAATCCTATCCTTTCCTATCCTTACATCGCCGAAAATTTTCAATGTGTTAGTGCGGCGTTAAACCACTAGCAAGAAAAAGTAAATATAATTATCGTTAATAACGAACAGCATGGTGTCCGTGTCTTTGGTTGAATGGTCACCATAGCTCCCTTCGTTTTAGTGGGTTCTAGGTTCGATTCCTGACCAGGATGGGGATTTTGGCCGCAATTGATTGATTCCTCTGGCTCGGGGTCTTGCTACTTTTGTCTTAATTCACAACTCATCATATACACACAACACAACACACCACACTACCAACCACTACTGAAACATAAAATAGTGAATATGTAGGATTGGCGTCCGAAAGAGCATTCGATCCTAATGTCGAGCCTAGTCTACATGTGCAACACAGTTACATACACGCGACTCCACCAGGCTGTGGGGAAAAACGGCGGAAGAAGGACAGAACAGTAAAAGGCGGCTTTGGTACACTCCCATTGGCAACCTAAAGTAGGTGAACGTCGTGCCTCTCACATGTTTAAGGAGTTGAATAATTAAATTTCTTGAAAGGTTTTAGTCGTTGCAGAGAATGAACATGGAGACGGTTAATATACAGATATTTCTCGACATGACTGACGAAATTAATACCGAATCCGGATCGTCTTTCATCTTCAGGTACACAGAAACCTATTTTTTATTATTGGCTTTACGTCGCACCGACACAGATAGGTCTTATGGCGACGATCGGACAGGAAAGGCCTAGGAATGGGAAGGAAGCAGCCGTGGCCTTAATTAAGGTACAGCCCCAGCATTTGCCTGGTGTGAAAATGGGAAACCACGGAAAACCATCTTCAGGGCTGCCGACAGTGGGGTTCGAACCCACTATCTCCCGGATGCGAGCTAACAGCTGCGCGTTCCTGACCGCACGGCCAACTCGCCCGGTCACAGAAACTAGTGAAACATTTTCCCGCCTAACCACTAACGCGGACTAATGCCGCATTCATCTGACAGTGAAGTGGTACATTATGTGATATTGTCTAGGTTTCGAAAATTCAGTTTTGAACAGAAAATACCTGGCAACATTGAGTGGTAGTAATGACTGGTGGAGTCAGATCTCATCGGTCCTTGGTCAAGACCCCCTCCCCCATGCACCTGTCATGACTCAGTCATCTGAGCTACCTATGACTGAGCAGCTTATACATACTGGAAATAGATCTCTGTACGCTGTAGGAATAAAATTCCTTACTAGGAATTCTGCCTCAGATCCAGAGGATTCTCCTTAGATAGCAGAGTTGAATGCCGTTCAGTGAAAAGTTTATATACACACACAATATTCTTAGAAGGTTGAAGCACATTAAAGGAGGCCAAATTTCATTAAACGTTTCTTAACTGTAGGAAGAATTCAGGTTTGGACGTATTAAATTAAATGTCTACGTGCAGTTTATTAAACACGTTATCACCGGGCGAGTTGGCCGTGTGGTTAGGGGCGCGCAGCTGTAAACTTGCATCCGGGAGATAGTGGGTTCGAACCCCGCTGTTGGCATCCCTGAAGATGGTTTTCCGCGGTTTCCTATTTTCACACCAGGATGCTGAGGATTGCCTTAATTAAGGCTACGGCCGCTTACTATCCCTGTCCACTCCTACGCCTTACCTTTCTCATCGTCGCCATAAGACCTTTCTGTGTAGATGCGACGTAATGCAAATTGTTAAAAAAAGAGAAAAAAACAAGTTATCTGAAAGCAGACATTTCATGAGAGTACACGCTTCTTATGGGAATACGGCTTTGTTATCATGTTACTAAATCTCAGTACATGAAGTTGTGTTGTGATGGCTCATTTCCGAACTCATTACAGTGTGTCCACATTATTACAAAATTTCAGATCTTATTTCTGTGCAGTAGCAACGCATAATCCTTCTACAATATTACTTCTGGGAGGCAAGGAAAATTATAATATGTGGTAGCTTATTTCCGACATTACGTTGGCTTGCTTTAGCGCTAAGCTATTGGTTGTTGCGGTTTCCCCGTAACTGCATGACCTTTGGTGGTGCTATTTGAGGAACCAACTAGCCTCTGGGCTGATGACGTAACAGACAGGCATGTATAGTATTACAGGAAGTTTATGGAACACTGGCTTATATAGACCCTGTAATTTCAGAAGCAATACCATCTAGGTGAGATGAGAGACAGCAGAAGGGACATAGCACACACATTTCGACTAACAAAAATAGTCAAAACGGTAGGTCAGTATGGAATGGAATGTGAATTAATAAGAAGACCAAACGTATGATAATTGGAGAAAAAAGAAGTCGTGTTAGTATGGGTGGAGAAGAAATAGAGCAAGTCTGTAACTTTAAGTATTTGGGAAGTATGATCAGAGATATGTACTGCACGACAGAAATTAAGAAAAGAATTGCCATAGCAAAAGAAGGCTTTAAGAAAAATCAAATTTACTTTGTGAACCACTAAACAAAGATTTGAGGACAAAGATTTAAGGAAAAGACTTGCTAAGTGTTATATTTGGAACATAGCGCTGTATGGCGCAGAGACTTGGACATTGCGAAAAGAAGATGAGAGAAGATTGGAGGCACTAGAGATGTGGGTATGGAGGAGAATAGAACGAGTGAAATGGGAAGACCGGGTAAGTAATGAGAAGGTATTACGAAGAGTTAGAGAATAACAATGTTGCAAATCATTAGAAGGAGAAAAATGAGCTGGATCGGACATTGTTTGAGGAAGGACTGTTTACGGAAAGAAGGAATAGAAGGAATGGTGAAAGGCAAAAGAGGAATAGGAAGGAAAAAATATAAAATGTTGGACAATATCAAAGAAAATAAATATTCGGACATGAAAAACTTGACGCAGGACAGACAACAGAGGAAGAGGTTCATCCCATAACAACACCTGCCATAAGGCAGAATACCTAGATGATGATGATGTAGGTCAGTGTAATGTTAATGTTAATAAGTTTTAGGAGCTTAGAATATTGTAGGCCGTCTGTGCGATGTTAGGCAATTCGAAGTTTAGGCTATCTTCTATAATGACCCCCCCCCCCCCAATCCCTCTCACTCTTCGAGCTTATTTACTTATCGTATGGCTTAGTGCCGGGAGTGTCCGAGGACATGCTCGGCTCATCTGGTGCAGGTATTTCTATTTGACTCCCGTGGGCGACCTGCGCGTTGAATGTGGGATGATGATGATGATGATACTGTGGTAGGGAGAGGATGAATCCCGGTGTCTGCACGTAGCCTCCTCCTGTCAAATAACACAAAGGGGTCTGCTCAAAGCTTTACCTCCCCATCAAACGGATGAATCACCATCAACAGCGTCATATGCCCTCCCTCCGTATGAACAGTGCGGAGAGGTTTGGAATTTAATCCAGGCTTTTGGCAAGCAATCTAGCGATTAGAAATTGTATATAACACCACCTCTCCTACGCTGCTGGCCAACATTCTGATGGTGAATTTCGTTCCGACCAGTGGGACTCGAACCGGCTAACCTCGGTGTCAGACTATTATAGACTTGACGCCTTAACGATCACGGCTACCAGGCAGCTAATAACGCTGCAGTTAATAAAAAATCACCAGTTCGTTCCTATGACGACTGTACAATATTTCCACGTCAGCGATGATGGACTCAGTAGTGAAAATATAAATTTGTAGATTAAAAAACGTAAAGGAGCTATGTGCCAAGAACATTGTTTACAGATATTCAACGAAAACGATTTATTTTTCAATAAAGGGAATTTTTCAACATCGCAATCGATGAAATTAAATTGTTTCCTTCCGGGAAGTTAATTTTTGACATGAAAAACTTTTTTAAAGTAATGCATGAAGTTTGTCTTTACATAAGTCTCATAGAGGATGGTTGTCCAGTTGAACTTCCTCTTAAAACAATAATCACCACCACCACTACTACATGTCTCATATGTTGTAATTATGTTATATCGATACTTTTCTTAAATGTGGAAAAGGGCAATGTTCTTTCTCGTTTTTATTAATTGAAATAACTTAATTTACGTGGATCAGCTTGATGTTATTCAAGCACTAATTCTGCAACGAAAATCGTTTTCATCGTCAGCAAAGTCAATCATACATCACAGGCCCATTCTTTAGCCTCTGGAAATTGAACGATATCAGGTAAGTTTTCTAATTCTGATGAGATATATTCCACCGCAGCACCCCTGTTGAAAGCATTCCTCACTTGGAAAATTCACTGAAGTTATCTTTAAATATAATAATACGGGGATTTTCTTTTGTCACCCTCGGCCAAGTTACTTTTGGTATCTTCAACTCAGAAGAGTTTATGGAGTCCATTATTTTACTTTTTAAATACAAGGAACGTTCCACCCATTTCTAACAAGGGAGAGTCACGATATGTTGTCGTCTCAATTAATATATAGTGCAGTGAAGCAGAACATATGTACACCATATAAATTCTAGCTATTATGGACTATTACAACTAGAAATACCAGTCCCCCGCAGTGACGATAAGAATATTATGACTATGGAGACATCATATTATGAATTATTTTGAAACAAATTGATTATTTCCTGCGAATAGTCAATAATATGGCACCAGACAGTTAACAACAGAGTTTCCTGACCCGACTAGATAATCAGAGACAAAAAATATGCAAGTCAACAATAAAAGCGTGGGCCATGCACATACACATATCTCGCAGTGCGCACGTTTGATGAAAGCAGGTTGGTCACATTTCCCACGAAAACACTCTCCCGTTAATCCTCCTTCGAAGCAGTATCCAAGGGTGTTTGAAAGTCTCTGGTGTAGCCGCATTGAAAACAAGCAAATTTGATTAAGTTAGAGAAGCTTGCTACCGGGAACTGGAAATATACAAACGACTGAAGGCGTAAAAAGTGGTCCATGTGCCATATGTTAATATCATTGTCAGGAAATACCATAATTGTATGTGTGATAAATTTTATAATATTTTTGTATGGACGGAGCAAGGAAACATCGGCAGGCTTTACAATACCTGTACACTTTGCTGGTATTAGCTCTTTGATGAATTCATCGCTTTCAGGAACTGTAGAGTTGTATAGTTCGTCACCTCTATTGGCTACACATGAGCCTGGACTATCCTGAAGTCAGCCAAAAGAATAAATTACTTTAGTATGTACCGGTATATCTGCCCAATGTGCTTGTTTTAGACAGACTTTAAATCCCTCTTGGTCGTATTAGAAGATTTGCTTACAAACGTATTGATGTTCGGTAAATCGATGAACATACGAGAGTCGAGTCATAAGTCATGGCAACTATTTTTTTCTCGCGATCAGGAAACAACACTGCAAATCTAAGATATGCATTTGTAAATATAGGGCATGCACGTATGCATAGTGCCTGAAGACAAGTTCTAACTTCAGGAGATTCTCGTAGGAAAGTGACAGAACACAGGCCATTGGTAAACATTGTTTTATTATGGTATAGACAGCAAATACACAAGACTACGTACAAAGGACAGGTCTACACTGGTTACAGACCTTTGAAACAATCACCCAAGGTTTCCACTGTGCGTTTCCAGTGGTGGGGAAGGCGCTGAATACCACTCGCTGCATGTGCATCGCTAACGTGCGACACCTCTCTCCGAAATGCTGTTACGATGTCCTGTTTGTTAGCAAACCGTTGTCCACGTAATGGCTTCTTGACTTTGGGGATTAGATCATAGTCATGTGGGCTCAGATCAGTCGAATAAGGCGGGTGTGGAAGAACCTCCCATCCCCACCATTGTAAGCGACGCTGAACGATGGCTGCTGTGTGAGCTGTCGCGTTATCGTGTAGGATTATGGCGTTGTCCAAAAGATCTGGACGTTTGGTTCGCACTGCAAGGTGCAACTGGTACAACAAAAAGGAATTGTAATCAGCTGCATTGACAGTGTGCCCCTAACACACTGGATGACACACAAGAACATCGTATGCCAGAATTACCATAACCTTATTGGGCGACTGATTTTGTCGAACCTTGTGTCTCCGTGGTGACTCCTGACGACGCCATTCACTTGACTGTCCCTTCAGTTCAGGTTCATAAGTACGTGCCCATGCTTCATCGACTGCAATAATGCGATTCAACATGGCTTGCCCTTCTGCTGAAACCTCTCCAGATTGATGCGACATGTTTCGTAACGAGTCCACTTCTGTACCTCAGTTAAGTGACGTGGCACCCACTTTGCACAAAGTTTACGCATCTGTAGGTCCTTGTGTAAAACGCACCGTATTGTTGTCGCTGGTATTGCTGTATGTTTTTGCAATTCCGCTAGAGTCCAGCGCCTGTCCTCATGTAAACACTGATCGATTACCATTATCCGTACATCTATATCCATGAACACTGGACGGCCTGGGCGAGGCAAATCGGCAGTTAATACTCTACCCCGTTTGAACGTCTCCACCCACCTCGCCACTGTTCTATAGGCCATGGCATGCACACCTAATGCTTCCCTCAGCTCTGCATGGCGTTGGCGTGGAAAATTGCTATTTTAATATACGATCGTTGCTCCTGCTTGTTGACTTCCATTTTGTGACGCTCTCACTCACACACTGAACTTGGGGGCATGCTTAGACCCACACCGTTGTTTACATACACCATCTAGTGGCATCATACGCAAGTACATCCCTACCGTACGTTTCTAAATGCATATCTTAGATTTTCCGTGTTGTCTCCTGTTCGCGAGAAATAAAAATAGTTGCCATGACTTATGACTCGACCTACGTATTTGCGGGAAAATGGCCAGTGGTCTTCGATGCAAGGACATACAAATAGGGTAGAAGCACACCATCCATCATAATCTCTGGCGTTATCATATAATAATGTGTGGTTGCTGCTATTGATCCAACTGCACCAAATATGTGTCTCCTTCGCTCCAATGCGAGGGTTCGTCCAGACCGCAACTCCTGATTGGTCGGCATTAATTACTTGATCTGGTGACAGACATTTTCCTCAGTGAGAGACCTGATTTCTCTCACGAATTCATGAATTATTTGTTCAATATCAGCAGCCCCGTAACCAATCGCTTGCTAACTTCGTGGGTTTTATCCGGCAGACGAAATTATTTCGTTTAAACCCTTTTACACCCGATTTGAAAGCTTTGAACAACAAGGGATTGCGAGAGTCTATTGTCCTCTTAAATGTCATTGCCCATATTCACAATGTACGGTCATATTTTATGGAATTTTCCTCTCTTTTTGTTGTAAAATAGTCACGCACATGGCTTATCACACTCTGCAGTCTGTTTGGGTTTGAACAGCTCTGTTGTTTGTGCGTGTTTTCGAAATTTTGTAACACAGCCCCACTTTTTCTGTGCGAGACAGTTGTAAGTTTCAGGCAAGATATCATATCAATTGCTAATCTAGGATGACACAGATGGGGAGATCAAAATTGCCATCTCTTGTATGCAACAGCCGGATATTCTTCTGGAAACTTCGTTTTCATTTTTCTCCGAGTTATAATAATTTCCTGTGGCTTTATCTAGCCGGGTACAGCCCTTGTAAGGCAGACCCTCCGTTGAGGGTGGGCGGCATCTGCCATTTGTAGGTAACTGCGTGTTATTGTGGTGGAGGATAGCGTTATGTGTGGTGTGTGAGTTGCAGGGATGTTCGGGACAGCACGAACACCCAGCCCCCGGGCCATTGGAGTTAACCAATGAAGGTTAAAATCCCCGACCCGGCTGGGAATCGAACCCGGAACCCTCTGAACCGAAGGCCAGAACGCTGACCATTCAGCCAACGTGTCGGACTTTCTCCGAGTTGATGGCTGATAAGATGAACTGCTGCTTGCCTGGACATCCGCCACTGATGTAATTCCTTCATCACTCACCGTCACGGCACTATCACTTCCTCCATCTCATTACTATGTTATTATTACTAAACATCGAATTTGTATGCAAATGCACATTTTGTTTGCCGATATGAAGACCTCCAAAACCGACAATGAAGTATGTTTGAACGTGAAATAGGACAAATTATTAAATTTAATAGTACATATATATGCATATAGCCGGCTGCATGGCTAAATGGTTAGCGTGCTGGCCTTTGGTCGATTCCCGGCAGGGTCGGGAATTTTAACCATCGTCGGTTAATTCCGCTGGCACAGGGGAAAGGTGTATATGTCGTCTTCATTGTCATTTTATCATCATCATCATCATCATCATCATCATCATCATCATCATCATCACCACGGCGCGCAGGTCGCCTATAGGAGTCAAATCAAAATACCTGCACCTGGCGAGCCGAATATGTCTTCGGACACTGCCAGCACTAAAGCCATGCGCCATTTAATTTAATATATTAGAGATTAGTGCATATATTTAAAATTTCAGATTTATTGTGAATATTTTCGACTTTTACTATGCATATTTTAACGTGTTTTGAAAGCAGTCTTCAATACAATTTAAAGTAATTAATGTTGTGAACTCTTTTGACTAAGGGAACTGACACTTCTTAAGATACACTTCCAAATCATGCCAGAATCAATCAAGAAGCTATAAACACGTGGATTGCATCTTGGTGATTCGCTGAACATTATGGAGAACGTGAAGCGTGAAATGGAAGGTATGCCACGAAACCTCAGACTCCGTCTGCAAACAAAATATCGTGATGTCCTTAAATAAAACTGGGCTACATCAACATGATTTCTATAAACAAATATTTGGCTGGTACTGATAATGTGGATTTACCAGGATGTTTAACACCTACACTCACTCTCGAATTCAAGTACTGTCCTGTAAAATCCGTAGATGTAGAAAGATCATTCTCCGCATTGAAGCTAGTTTTAACAGACAGACACTACGGATTTAAACCAGTAGACTTGTAAAAGATTGTTGTAGTGTACTGCAAAGCAAATTATGGACAAGAAAAGTAGGGCGTGCAGTGTAAAATGTAAGAGAGTGTATTTAAGTGTGTTTCAATCAATCAATACTGATCTGCATTTAGGGCAGGTGCCCAGGTGGCAGATTCCCTATCTGTTGTTTCCCTAGCCTTTTCTTAAATGATTTCAGAGAATTTGGAAATTTATTGAACATCTCCCTTGGTAAGTTATTCCAATCCCTAATTCCCCTTCCTATAAATGGATATTTGTCCCAGTTTGTCCTCTTGAATTCCAACTTTATCTTCATATTGTAATCTTTCCTACTTTTAAAGACGCCATTCAAACTTATTCTTCTACTAAAAAATGTCATTCCACGCCATCTCTCCGCTGACAGCTCGGAACATACCACTTAGTCGAGCAGTTCGTCTCCTTTCTTCCAATTCTTCCCAGCCCACACTTTGTAACGCTACTCTTTTGTTGGAAATTTCTTCACGTTTGTGCTTTTTAGACGGCTTTCTTAAAACCTCACTAATTTTTTATCATGTGTATTCATTAACACACTGCGTCCTATCTAGAAGAAGTGTGCATATTATTTTAACAGAGAACACTGATAGATCGATACGTCTCACAAACTATGCAAGGGATTGTTTGTACGAGAGGAACAGGCGTAGCTGTAAGTAGTGTGGATTTTTTTCGTTCAGTTGTTTATTCATGATCGCGATTTTATGTATTGCTGTGGATGAATCGTGTGTGTCTAGTAAAAGAATGTTACGTTTGCATTTTATATAAGTGTACAATAGCATGAAAATAAATGCATACATAAGTGCATATTTCACGATTTTTCAGCATAGTTGCATGCTTATATTGGTGATTTATACGGTACTGGTTCTCTTCTTCTTCTCCTTCCTCCTCTACCTCTTCCTCTCCTTACAAGTGCTTCTTTATTTGTTTACAAATAATCCGCTCTTCACCTGTAGGTCCATCCTCCGAAATACTACAGTATCCACCAACTGTTTCACAATTAGCGCCTGCCTCATTGTCGAGGGCAACCGTACTGTACAAACTTCCGCACCAAACAGATAATGTAATCTACTCTAGTGGACAACACAACACTGTTTCGTGAGGTGTGACCACTGCGCTGATTGCACGTAGATAGTGGAAACAAACACCACCCTGCACTATCCACACCGCTGCATCATAGCAATTAAATTTTTAGAGGAGTTCGTGTTTCCGATCATTACCCAGACGGATCTAGTTTTGTTCTGCTCTCAGGAATAACAGCCGTGACACTTCGTTGTAAGGTACAAAATGGTTTTGAAGCTCTTGCCGTTGTAATTACCTCCGCTCTTTTGAGCTTGTTGTTTATATTCTCTGTCGGCCCCGTGGTCTAGGGGCAGAGAGGCTGCCTTTTACCATGAGGCCCCATGTTCGATTCCTGGCCAGGTCAGGGATACTTACCTGCATCTGAGGGCTGGTTCGAAGTCCACCCAGCGTATCTGAGAATAATTGAGGAGCTGTCTGACTTTAAGTTAGCGACTTCGTTCTAGAAAGCCAAGAATAACGGCTTAGAAAATTCGCCAAGCTGACCATGCGTCACCTCATAATTTGCAGGCCTTTGGGATGAGCAGCGGTCGCTTGGTAGATGATGTCTCATCAGGGCTGTGGCATCATGAGGTTTTATTGTAAAGACAAAATCGTTTCAGTAGTTTACCTCAATGTTCAATGTTATTCACATAGATACATAATGATGGAACAAAAATGGAGCTGGACCACCACGTTCTTCAAGGTAGGTTCGGAAAAGTCTGTGTGTCAATGATCTCTCATGTCAAAAATATAATTTAATATTTTCCTTAGGGAAAATCTTATTATACAAAATCGAATTTATTAAACTCAAATCAATAACGATTAATTTATCTGCAGCTATCGAATCGTTTTCGAAAGACATTTGTATGGGATTTGGAGCCGATTCAGTGCATCGAAAAGGGGAAACTGACTCAGAGCCTATAATAATAATAATAATTTCTTGTGGCTATATCTAGCCTAGTGCAGCCCTTGTAAGGCAGACCCTCCGATGAGGGTGGGCGGGATCTGCCATGTGTAGGTAACTGCGTGTTATTGTGGTGGAGGATAGTGTTATGTGTGGTGTGTGAGTTGCAGCGATGTTGGGGACAGAACAAACACCCGGCCTCCAGGCCACTGGAATTAACCAATGAAGGTTAAAATCCCCGACCCGGCCAGGAATCGAACCCGGGACCCTCTGAACCGAAGGCCAGTACGCTGACCATTCAGCCAACGAGTTGGACCTCAGAGCCTATGAAACTACAATGAATGAAATAATCAGTTCTCTAGACTACGATCAATGACGCCTCTTTATGTGTCTGACGAGTCGTGTCCATCCGCCAATACTTCACACCACAACCTGCACGGTTGCTAGGTAACATCGTGTCGCACGTTTTGTATCGCTAATTTGGTGACGCCCGTCCATTAGACATTTTAAAGTCAAATTTAAGCACATCAGACAACCCACAAAACGCCGTACTGCAAACTGCGGTCTGGTGAATTAATTATGCTGTTCAGCACACTGGAAGTTGGCTGTGGACAAACCATTCTCCGTCGTTTTTGAGGAGAATGATGTACCAGAGCAGAATTGCAGGTGGAAATGTTACAGCTTTAGATGACAGAAGAATGGGCAGAGAATCGTGATTTGTCGTTTTGGCTCCCCCTTGATAGAGATTCATGCCATAACTTGCAAAAATTTTCGAAATATATGCCGACAATGTGTTTGACATACGTGTTTGAAAGTTTTTCCAGTATGAATTATGTGAAGAAATAATTTCAGATCTACAATTCCTTATGAACACCTGAAATATTGGTTAACCATTGCTGGAACGTTTTGCATTTCAAACCTTGAAAATATTTCATAAAACAAGACATGCCACTTCTCTCACTAATAAGGTTGGATGGGTGAATTTCACTATCTGACCAACAGTATCCGGGCATCGGTATACACTAGCAAACAACAGCAAAATGATACATCGTAACAGAGTAAAAGAACGCAAAGAGATTTGTATTGCTCAGTGCGACTACGGAACAACAACAATGGTAGGTCGGGTGAGCTTAGTGACTTTCAGCGTCGAATGATCATTGGTTGCCAAATAAGCAAGAAATCTGTAAGGGACCTTTCTAACCTTACGAATGGACCTAAACTGTCTGTGATATAACTGTAAAGTGGAAGCATGAATATACAACCAAAGCACAACCTCGATCTTGCATCCGGCAGATAGTGGGTTCGAACCCCACTGTCGGCAGCCCTGAACATGGCTTTCCGTGGTTTCCCATTTTCACACCAGGAAAATGCTGAGGCTCCGCTCCCACCACTAATGAGCACTGCGGAGAGGTTTGGAATTTAATCCACACTTTTGGCTTGCAATGTAGTGATTAGAAATTGTATACTACTACCTCCCCTACCCTACCGGCCAACATTCTGATGGTAAGATTATTTTCGACCAACGGGACTTGAACCGGCTAACCACGGTGTCAGACTTCAACGCCTTACCGACCACGGCCACGAAACGGACCATACATTAAATCATTACGGTACTTGAAAACGGATATTTTTTTGTAAAAGAGGAGTGGGTTGAAGTCCGAAACTCATGCCTGCACCACATGTGTTCTAATCTCGTAAAAATGAATTCGACAGGTGGACGGCTACTTGTTCTCGTCCCTCACCAAACCAATCAGCATGCAAGGTTTAACTTACGATACAGAAAAATTCAAGACAGATTGTTGCAATGCACTACAGCGCAAGAAATATACAACGTACAGTTGTTCTGGTATTTTATGTCACAGTCTTTAAATATCCTCAAATATGATTTTGTTCTTTAGGATGCCCCATGCATAATAGTGAAGATAATTAAATGATATACTGAATGGAACATTATGAATAAAATAAATATTACTGAACAAACATTATCTTCCATTTATTTTCACTCTCATTCGGATGTCCAAAATATTTATTTAGTTTCCTTAACGTAAATAAATTATATTCTTCCACTGATGAAATACATAAGCCTATTACATTTTTCTTTAAATGGTCTAGTTTCCCTTCCGTAAATTTGTGAAGTTTGAAAATTATGTTGCGTGCTATTTCTTTTTTAATGGACAGTCCCATTACAACTCACCGTTCGTTCGTTCGTTCGTTCGATCGTTCGTATTCTGTTTGCCCTCCAGGGTCGGTTTTTCCTCGGACTCAGCGAGGGATCCCACCTCTACCACCTCAAGGGCAGTGTCCTGGAGCTTCAAACTCTGGGTCTGGGGATACAACTGGGGAGAATGACCAGTACCTCGCCCAGGCGGCCTCACCTGCTATGCTCAACAGGGGCCTAGTGGGGGGATGGGAAGTTGGGAAGGGATAGACAAGGAAGAGGGAAGGAAGTGTCCGTGGCCCTAAGTTAGGTACCATCCCGGCATTTATCTGGAAGAAAAGTGGAAAACCATGGAAAACCACTTTCAGGATGGCTGAGGAGGGAATCGAACACCCCTCTACTCAGTTGACCTCCCGAGGCTGAGTGGACCCCGTTCCAGCCGGGAATCGAACCCGGGCGTCTTGGGGTGGCAGCTAATTACACTAACCACTACACCACGGAGGCGGACATTAGAACTCATAAAGTAAAAACCTCTGCCACCCGTCTCCGGAAACTCTAAAAGTAGTTAGTAGGACGTAAAACTATTATACCGCTTCATGTTTTAAAGATAATTATATATGCAGTCACCTTCTGAATGTTCCGAGCATGTATCTTGTTCATTATGTATAATGTTTTATAAAATTATGATTTGATAGAGTTGACCAGCAGTTGTAGTTATTTCCAGTTATTGCGCTTGGTAATTGACTGGAAACTTGACATTCTCTCCCAGCCTAATCTAAATGGATTGGAAGCCACATCAAAACTCCACCAATTAGTCCATTACTAATGAGTGCTGCTCCTCAGTGGGCTTCTCTCCTCGTACCCTTTAACAGTCCAATCTCCATTCACTAGCAATAAAGCTAGTAATGTGTTCATTACACAAGGGTACATTTTATATGGAGAGTTTTGACAAAAGCTACATACATACATACATACATACATACATACATACATACATACATACATACATACATACATACATACATACATACATACATACATACATACATACATACATACATACATACTGCGCCCTGGTGGGGGTGTGATAAGCGTCATGAAATTATGATGAATTATTGAGGAATATATATTTCATTTTCAGAATAAAGAATATCTTACTGTACATACGGTAAGAGTAGGCCAGGCCGAGATGGTATGGTGAAACATGCACAGACTGTTGTCTCCAATAAGATTAAGAAACACAATGAGTGACAGAATTAGAATTCTCAGAAATTGTGACGAAGGGGGAAAGAGAAAGGCACGAGTTGTTGACAAGTTTGCGGAAAGTTTTCATAGCCCCGAGCGAAATAGGTAGTGGCAACAGCGCAAAAATCTGGGTGCAGATTTCTTAGAAATGATGGCAAGGTATCTCCATGTACTAACGGGGGTTGAACGCGAGGTTGGCACTTGAAGAAAAAAATATGAGCCTTCCCGGTCCCGTGGTTTATGTGGACCAATAGAAAATTTCATCGACCAGTCGCAGGTACGCCAACTTCGTATTGTAAGAAGCACTAGCGAGGCTAACTCCGCGGATTAAACTGATAGAAGGGAGTGAGTTATCAATTCAGAATAAGGTGGAATTTAGGAGCTTTACTATATTATAAAACTTATAAAAAGTTAATAATTGCGGGAGATTGCATGGTGTAATTCTGAGAATTCATGGACGCTATTCGTTGAGTGGCTACCGGCCAGGGACGCCACAATAGAGCGCGAAACCCCGAGCCGGGATACGGCAGCTAAATTCGCAAATATAACGATTACCAGCGAACGATAATAGGTGAGAATTGGTATAGAGCATTTAAGAAAATTACATTATTGGATCATATATTAAAGCCACGGGCCAAACCGCAAAGTGTCGTATGAAGAGATCGGGACTGCGCGTCCCAAGATGACCTCCGGTGAACTCGGAAGAGAAGGGATACAAGTATAAATATGAGGTCGTGGACAAGGACTGACAAATACTTTTGACAAAGCGTTCGGGCTGATACCACGCCTGGGGTGCGTGACAACTTCTGATAATTTGTTCGAGCCGTGATTACGCCAGGGGTGCTTGTGTGTACTTAGTCATGGAGTAGGGTTCGAAGTATTATATTGTTACATAGTACAGTGATTCATGACGTGATGTAGCTTATATTACAGTTTTGAGCAGTATACTAGTATGAAGTGTTTCAAATAGACAGGACTCAGTAAAGCATAACTTACGGAGTGTGAGATTCTACCAACAGATTAGGAAGTACGTTACGTGAGAACGGTCACGAGTGTTCGGTGTATTTCACCCAGTAATAGTCGATTATAAACTGATACCTGGTCAGCTACACGAACGTGAGACGGGAAATTCAAGTGCGCGCACGGGCCGTTGTAAAGGCGATCCCGAGGTATCCCATGTTCCTAGTGTCCGGGAAAGGAATGAAGAATGTATATCTACATTAAGTGGGCTAGATACAAGGCCGAGAGTGTAAAATTTGTGAGTAGAATTTAGGGTGGAAATTATTCCAGAGTGCAACAGTTATTTTATTTGTTTTTATTCAAAATGTGTAAAGTTGAAAAGGGTCAAGGATTAATTCTTCAAGCTGGCATGAATACCAGTAGAATACAGTGCTAAAAACCGGAAGGGCTAGGCTCCTTGTCCGGTTTTAGCAGACTACAAGGGCAGAGATGAGTAACCTTTTGAGATATTTGTAGATTGCTATCGTTAGGAGGGGAAATCATATTAATTTATCATGTAACTTAATTGTGAAACGAGCCGTTTCCGGCTTGTATAAATTCAAAGATAGATAGACGAAGGGACAAATTAATATGTACATAATTAGATCAAGCACTCATCATAATTTTGATTATTAAATAGAGTAGAGTAGTGTTTATTTGTTCATTCAAGTGCTTGAGTTGTTTGATATGATATGGAACACGTTTCACGTAAAGATAATGTTAATATTCATTTAGAAGTGCTTCCAACGTGTTTTTCCGTTATCGGATGTTTTATAGATATTAAGGCATGTTGTTAAGATAATCCAGAGGTAGGGTTGCCAAGTGATTTAAATTGTTGTGGGACGGAATTTAGTCCATTGATTTGTTTGTAAATATCGCGAAGTTCGCCAGTGGACAAAATAATAATAATAATAATAATAATAATAATAATAATAATAATAATAATAATAATCGGTAGAAGTGTCGGAGTAATAAATTAATATTAGGTAATGTGTAAAGGCGTGTTTAATAATAATCTTTGAGAATAAAGGCACGGACCTAGTTGGATAGAATGATTGCAAATTGAAGTAATTTAAATGTGGAGATATTATGTGGCATGAATATTTAATTTGGGCATTGAATCCGATTTTAACACTATTTGTTGATTTAACGTTTTTGGACTCCATAATAATCATAAATAATTTTGGTAGAAACGAGATAGGCATTTTGATAGTATGGTCACGCTATGTTTGAGGCCCAGAGTGATTTGAGCCAAAAGTTGAGATTTGGAGTTTTGTGGGACAGAAATCCGGCCCGAAATGAAAGTGAATTGTACTGATGTTGATGAAGAAATAGATGGATCTTAAGGCCTACATAGAGGATGAATTTCTATACCGGTGTATTGAGTGGCAGAATAGAGTCCACACACCGAGGGTTAATTAATGAAAACGTTTTGAAGAGTTCCGATGGATAAATGGACTTCAAAAATGGAAAAGGAAGGAATAATTTAACACTTGCAGAAACTGGAGGTATTTGCCCAACTGCGAGGTGTTATGGGATTTGAGAATTGTCTTAGGAGCATATGGTCTCCATGAATTAACGACAGTACGAAAATAAGGTTGCGGGTTCGAACACTATTATGTCCCGACCGATGTGAATTCGGATCTTGGTGATTTCTGTTTGGGAGAGAACGTATGTGACTAAAGTATAAAGATGGGGAATAAAAATAAAGATTCTCGAAAGCATAAGAATATTAATAATAATAATAATAATATTCCAAGTAAATCATGTCTGGATTGATTAGTGCCAAAATAAATCGGAATTGTAAAAGGGGCTATGCGTTAAACATATATAGAGTGGACTACCGTGTAACAAGCGAAATTAATTTTTTAATTAATAATAATAATAATAATAATAATAATAATAATAAATATTTGAAGAAGAAGAAAGAGAAGAAGAATTTACTTTTTAATGTTTTGGACATAATGCTGATGTTGGAAGTTGAAATGAAAAATTTGAGATTTTTAACTAATAATAATAATAATAATAATAATAATAATAAAAATAATAATAATAATAATGAGAATATTTGAAGAAGAAGAAGAATAAAAAGGAAGCTACTTTTTTTTAGATGAGAATAATAAGAGCGAGAAGTTGAAGTATTATAGCGAGGATGATTACGGGTTACGATAATCACGATCTCCACTATTAATAATAATGTTGATAATAATAATAATAATAATATTTATTATTATTTTTATTTTATTATTTCGGATGCTGATGATGAATGATAATAGGGAAGTCAGCTGGCGAATTAACGTAATAATGTCAAGTTGTTGTGAATAATAAGTTAAGTTAGTAGTTGTAAAAAGAAGGCAATTCCCTACATCTGGACCATTAGGTTAGAGTCACTTTGTCGTTTCCTTCAACTAACGATTAGCATATCTTGGTTAGGAACCCGGGGAGAGTTTGTAGTTTCCCGGGTTGGTCTCATCTCAATCAAAGTGGAGGCGATAACATAGTTCATGTGATCGCGCCTACTTAGCCAACAGGTAATTGGTCCATGACCAAATATGGTCATGGTGTTAACGAAGGTAAATCTGATACCTTCAGATATCAACGGTTCTACCACCCAAATGGAAGGGTGGTCAAAGGTGATAAATATTATGTAAATCATTTTTCAGGAATAATTTGCCAAATTACCGGCAAATCAAGGGTCAACAGATTTTGATTGTGTGTAAAAATTATTTTGTTTACTTAAATAAAATGCTCCTTTAGCATTTGCAAGGAAACAGTTCCAGGTTCTTGTTCTTGTAGAATAGTAAACCCTTGGTGACCGTTTAAATATCCGTCCCCATTCCTAGGACGGAATATATATATATATATATAACTTGTGTCTTTTATGATGAGTCTTAAAGTTAAAGATAAGAGTGCCCCGTTCAACCCTGTAGTACTGATTGGATGGCGCCCTTACATTTAGTTTGAGATCTTACATCTCAAAATATTTTGTTATTGTGTATTAGTTGCGATAGATTCGGACCGTAACACTCCCTGAGATAAATGCTGGTTGGGACTAAGGCTTTGAGCGGGTACAATACATACATACATACATACATACATACATACATACATACATACATACATACATACATACATACATACACAATACATCCCGTATATACACTAGTGTCCAAAACTTGAACATAATCACTAAACGAGGCCATACCGCCTGATAGGAATGTCAGACGGATTGCTGAACAAACGGATTGCTGAATCACACACCATATGTCACACAACTTGTCCAAAAAACCGTTCAGAAAGGTTGTGATGGCTAAGGTACACCTTTGACAACAACTAACAAAACTTGGCAATGTCTTCTACAACAAAATATGCTCTTAATAGGGTGTATGGTTACCCCTAACGGCCACAAATGCTTCGAAACGACGTGGCATGCTCTCTATCAGTTGGTCCAAGAGCTCTCGTGGCAGTCGATCCCATTCCTCCGAAAGGGCAATGCGAAGGTCATGGAGGGTCCTTGGTGGAGGCTGACGGGATGCAATTCGCCTCTCCAATGCATCTCAGGCATGTTCTATAGGATTCAGATCCGTAGACCTCGCTGGTCAGTCCATGCGATGAATGTCTTCCCCAGCCAGAAATTCATCCACCAGAGCAATGCGGTGCGGTCAGGCATTATCGTCCATTAAGAGGAAGTCTGGACCAAACGCACCTCTGAAGAGTCGAACATGTGGCCTCAATACCTCATCCCTGTATCTCCGAGCGTTAACAGTGTTCCTCGGACTACCCATGAAGATGTGCAGGTCCGTACGGCCATTCAACATGATGCCGCCCCACACCATGACGCCACCACCATCATACTGGTCCCGTTCCACGATGTTCCTGTGGCTGTATCGGCTACCCGGTTCTCTCCAGATAAATGTGCGACGGGAATCATTCTTCATACTGAAGCGGGATTCATCTGTGAAGAGCACATGCCTCCATTCATTCATTGTCCAGTTTCGATGTTGACGGCTCCACAGTAAACGGGCCCGTCTCTGTGCTGGAGTGAGCGGGACGCACTCCGCTGGACGTCGGACAAACAGCCCTGCTGTTCTGAGCCTCCGGTACACAGTTTGCCGGGAAACGGTAACCCCTGAGACGGCTGCAAGATCCGCCGACAATTGTCTTGCAGGTGCACTCCGATTTTGTCGGGCGGTTAAGGCCAGATATCGGTCCGCTGTGGGGTGGTTACCCTTGTTCTACTTGGTACTGGCCTAAGACTAATATCTTCTCTGTCGCGAAATCTTCTTCAAAGCGTGAAAATGACACTTTATGGCACATTCAAGGATACGGCGGCTTCGGTTTGTTTTTGGCCTGCTTCCAGGCGGCCGAGTATTCTACTCTGCAAAAGGAGGTCCAAATGGCGTCGTTGTGCCATTATGTTGTCACGATCACCACGAGGTTACACTCCGCACACTACAACAGGGCAAACACGACTGAGGGAATATGGGGCGCAGGCACTTGCGGTTACGCCGCTAGTCAAAGCAGGAAACACTCCTCAACACATATTGTTGGTAGGTGCATATGTAGTGCGATTTGCGGTCTATTTCCTGTTGCCCTGCTTACTCGTAACTTATGCTTAACTTTTGGACACTAGTTTACATATTATAGACTGTTATGCCTTTCAGCGTTCATTATGCACGCCCCTGTGAATTAACTAGGTCCACCCATAATCCTCTATTCACAACTAGCTCAATGACCTCATTTAGTTCCATACATTTTTTCCTTTAAATAATTAAACCTATCTAATCATCGTCTCCTTCTGCTTCTATTATAACCGAGTCCATTATTCTTCTAGGCATCCCATACTCCACAATTCACCTCTCATCACCCTACCACCAAAGCAGATTCATACGCACAGTTTCATCCATCGAGTTCATTCCCATCTTAGCATTTATGTCCTCAACGTGAGTAACTTTCTGCCTTTCTTTTCACCTCTTTGCACTAGCAATCCTCCTCGCTACCTTCCATGTCTATTACTTGTAGTTTATAAGTAAGATATATGTATTCTTTCTTCTCGTACGGCAAAATCCGCACGTAAACAGAACCAAGTGAAGATGAAAGTGAAATGGCGTATGGCTTTTAGTGCCGGGAGGTGTCCGAGGACTTCGGCTGTCCAGGTTCAAGTCTTTCAATTTGACTCCCGTAGGTGACCTGCGCGTCATGATGAGGATGAAATGATGTTGAAGACGACACATACACCCAGCCCCGTGTTAGCGGAATTAACCAATGATGGTTAAAATTCGCGATCCTGCCGGGAATCGCACCCGGGACCCCTGTGATCAAAGGCCAGCACTCTAACCATTTAGCCACGGAGCCTGACCAAGTAAAAGACAATATCGTCTGAGAGATCGCCTCTTTCTTACAAAATACTGTTGACCGTAACTACGAGGTCACTGCCTTAACACCGGTATACCTTGATTCGATCTCACTTAACCATACTAATGACTTATCTAGGTTTAGTATTCCATATCTGATAGCCAATCCTCATTGGTTTCTTTCCTACTGACACCACTTTAGTCTTGCAAATGCTGATTTTCGTACAATACACGCTACATCACTTTTTCAAGCTTCAAGATATTAGAATGTAGGTAATGAAATGTCGTATGGCTTTTAGTGCCGGGATATCCCAGAACGGGTTCGACTCGCCAGGTGCAGGTCTTTCTATTTGACTCCCGTAGGCGACCTGCGCGTCATGATGAGGATGAAATGATAATGAAGACAACACATACACTCGGCCCCCGTGCCGTTGGAATTAACCAATTAAGGTTAAAATCCCCGACCCGGCCGGGAATCGAACCCGGGACCCTCTGAACCGAAGGCCAGTACGCTGACCTTCAGCCAACGAGTCGGACAGAATGTAGGTTTTCATAGCAGTCTGCCATTAAGTCCAAGTCGTCGGTATAGGCCAAACTACTTACTATATTTACACCCAACTGAATTCCTCCCATCATGACGTCATAACTTTTGAGCAAATGTTCTATGTAAACTTTGAGCAATAGGATAACTAATTTCAAATGAGCTCATTATGCCATCTATTCTCACTGTGGCCTGAGAGTCAATATAAATTAATTTGTTTGCCTGTAATAACCTACCCTTATCCTATAATCCTTCAATATGACCAAATATTTTCCCTTGATACTCTATTACATGCTTTCTACTAGGTATAGATCTACGAAACGTAAATATAACTGCCAATCCTCAATCCTTCTATAAATCTACGAAACATAAACATTACTGTCAGTTCTATCCTAACATCAATTACTTGACGTATACTATAAACATTACCACAACTTGTTCTGATCAGCCAGTTTTAAACGCTGCAATGATATTATATAGACGCCGGGAAGGGATCGTGAATAAAACGTACAGCACATTGTTTCAGGTATATTTGAACCAATACCCTACTAGTTCCAAGAGTTCCCAACTAGTTGTCTATTCAGTACGGGTCATGTAGCTGAATTCGTGAGTTTTAACCCCACTGTTGTAAGCTTCAAGACGGCTTCCGTGGTTCTCTCATTTTCACACCAGGCGAATGTGCCAAGTCTGAGAACTGTTTTCAGTGGGTCGAAAACAACTTATAGTTTTAAAAAACGGTTAAGACATAAGAAAACGTTACTGAACACAGAATGGCAGGTGCAAGCAAGTGGACATCCTCATATTCTTCACCCCATGTCATGTTTCACACACTTTAACAGACAGTTTCCAATACACAGCAGACATCGTCGTCATCCACCCTTCTCTGTGGTTCTGTCTTACGAGGGCTGCACCGGCCTAGTAATACCCACACGAAATTACTGTTATAAATAAATGAGTGAGATTTAAGAGGAAAAGGTTCCGTAGTTGGTTAAAATTAACTGAGATAGTAATTTCAGTTCTCCAGTGAGGACGTGTCAAATGGTGGAAAGAAGGCCAATATTCCTACACTGCCGAAGTATTTGCAGGCTTTTGAAGCTTAGGCTGATTTTAAGAAAGAAAACATTCCTGGAATGCATTCAGTTAAACCTTAGGGCAAATCAGGCAGTAACCAACTTCGAGGCGAAGTGGTCTGCATTTCTTAAAGAAGCAGTTGCCCTTCCTGCTGTCATAGGGTACGAAAAAGCAGAAATAGCTCAAAGATGTTGCTCAAATCATACATTATGTTGCTGCCGACTAGAAGGACGTCTTCCAGGAGATCTTAGTATGCCAAAATGGAGAAGACAGTGATTAATGTTTCAAATATTTTTGTATTACGTGCTTTTTATATGTAGACATGTTTCCTTAACTTTAAATTACAGCCATTCAGTCTTGTAATTTAACCAGAGGGTAAGAAAGACAAAAATAATTCCTATTTTCGTTATAAACCATCTGGTTTTGAATGAACATCGTAATGATTTTGTACAATATTGATTTCTGAATTATTTTAGCACTATTTTTCAATTGAGTTAAGGAAAGGAAATATTCCATCATCCTTTGCTGCCTTTAATATAGAATGTAAGGAGAAAATGTTGAAAACTCTGTCAGCTTAAGCTTCTTCAGATTAAATTTATAATTAAAATTTTTTACATTTCACCCTTATTTAAAAACATTTTATAAAAGTAATGCTGTATGGAAACTTTTTTATTTTAATCCTACCCACCCAACTGCATCCTTACGAAAATATGCTGTTATCTAAAGTTGATCAACATCAAAACAATTCGTGGTCTTGCTCCATAACATTTCGTTGTGTGTGTGTGTGTGAGAGAGAGAGAGAGAGAGAGAGAGAGAGAGCTAAACCAAGCAAACCAAATGGTGGGTTAGATACTCAACTCTTCGAGCATTAACCGTCGTAAAAAAACCCAGGTGTCACTAAAGAGACATACCCGAGAGTCGGTGTTTCCTTTTTGTGGCCGTCCCCACCCTTCTGTTTGGGAATGAATTAATCATCTATGTAAAGAGATATAAACGTGGAAGAGATGTACTACTGAAATGAGAAATGAGGCAATTTCTCGTTATTTTCTTCTCAAAGTCAGAAACTGCTATTGCATAGACCGGACTGGCAAGATCACTGAAACTTATACACTAAATGTAAATGTACAAGTCATACCTTCACACGATTCATCACTTGGAGTTAGAAGGCTGTTACTAGTATCGCTTAAACCTCTGTCATATCGTCCAAGACAAAGATCACTATGAGGCAGATCAGTTAAAAGAACAAACTTGATCGAATTTGTATTAGAATACATGCAGTAGTGCACAGTTAAAGCTGATGAATATGGAGTTCGTTGTACGTTAATTAAAGTATTGCCGAGTGAGTTGGGTGCGTGGTTAGTGTCGTGTAGTGAATTCGGGAACTGGTGGCTTCCAACCCTCCTGTCAACAGTCGTGCACATGTTTCCCGTGGTTTCCTATTTTCACACTGGGCAAAGACTGAGTCTGTTCCTAGTCCTACCCCATCACACAGTCGTCATTAGACATGTCATTGAAATGGTTTCCACAAATTGGCTGTGACATGGGACAAAATTGCCAAAAGTGCCTTCATAGTATATACATGCACCGATCCTTAGCCGTCTGGTTACATGTGTTGCACTTGTATGTTCTCAATTACCTTCCAGTGTTGCATGCTTGTCGAGAACGAGATCAGATACATGTATCCTTTGTCCTCAACTCACAATACACCTGCTGTTCGCGTTGCTAGAATGAATTGAGCCATTGTTACAATATTACTGTTGTGTAAGGATTCCTGCCCAACGAGCGCAAGTCCACGTTTAGACAGGAGCTCTTAAAGCGGAACATGAACAGGACTTCCGTGGCGGTCACTCCACTCTCGCAAACATTACATAATGTTTAAGGAGCCAGCACGTACCGCTTAACAAGATACGAGGCTCATATACTCGTACCCACGTATAGCAAGTATAGCAATATTTTCGGACTCAAGAAGATCGTATTATCACACCAGTGCTACTGTTGTATTGAGAGAATAGGAAATTTCATCCAGTTCACTGCTTGACCTACAGGTTAATTCAAGATAACATACAAACAGGCTCAAAATTAGAAGAACAAAAATATGCACTTATATACTGTAGTGATTATTTATTTATTTATTTATTTATTTATTTATTTATTTATTTATTTATTTATTTATTTATTTATTTATTTATTTATTTATTATGCCTTTGTAGGTGGCGAAGTTAGGGTTCTTGGCCCTCTCTTACACTTAACCACTGTAGTGATACAGTTTGAGTACATCATATTATACAGTAAATAATAACCTACACAAAAATACATTACACTTTTCTAACTCACATTCATTCGATCTTCCAGTCATACAAGTTAGTCAGCTGCATTTAGCAGGTAGTCTCGGCAAGCAGACTTGAATTTAGGTAATGAGGTGGAATTTCTGACACTGACTGGCAGGGAATTCCAAAATGTAGTTTATCACCGAGTAGTTTGGAAAACTGAAGAACTTTTCGTCAGATCACAAGACCTCCTATAGGAAAATTTTGAGCCCTGTCCATTACATTGTAGCATTATCTCCATCATCTGAAATTGTCTCCTTCAGTCGTTTTCGTGCATGATTGAATTTTACACTCAAAATATATTCTTTGGTTTCTTAATTACTTTTTATACGAAATATCGTCAACGTAGATTATGAAAATGCGTATTTTATTTGACATCTGATGTCTGTTTCACTTCATCATCCAAATCTCTAAACACTACTCATTTCGTTTGCAAACTTATTGACTCGCCTTGAACATAGACCATCAATCAATCAATCAATCAATACTGATCTGCATTTAGGGCAGTCGCCCAGGTGGCAGATTCCCTATCTGTTGCTTTCCTAGCCTTTTCCGAAATGATTTCAAAGAAATTGGAAATTTATTGAACATCTCCCTTGGTAAGTTATTCCAATCCCTAACTCCCCTTCCTATAAATGAATATTTGCCCCAGTTTGTCCTCTTGAATTCCAACTTTATCTTCATATTGTGATCTTTCCTACTTTTATAGACGCCATTCAAACCTATTCGTCTACTAATGTCATTCCACGCCATCTCTCCGCTGACAGCTCGGAACATACCACTTAGTCGAGCAGCTCTTCTTCTTTCTCTCAATTCTTCCCAACCCAAACATTGCAACATTTTTGTAACGCTACTCTTTTGTCGGAAATCACCCAGAACAAATCGAGCTGCTTTTCTTTGGATTTTTTCCAGTTCTTGAATCAGGTAATCCTGGTGAGGGTCCCATACACTGGAACCATACTCTAGTTGGGGTCTTACCAGAGACTTATATGCACTCTCCTTTACATCCTTACTACAACCCCTAAACACCCTCATAACCATGTGCAGAGATCTGTACCCTTTATTTACAATCCCATTTATGTGATTACCCCAGTGAAGATCTTTCCTTATATTAACACCTAGATACTTACAATGATCCCCAAAAGGAACTTTCACCCCATCAAGACAGTAATTAAAACTGAGAGGACTTTTCCTATTTGTAAAACTCACAACCTGACTTTTAGCCCCGTTTATCAACATACCATTGCCTGCTGTCCATCTCACAATATTTTCGAGGTCACGTTGCAGTTGCTCACAATCTTGTAACTTATTTATCACTCTATAGAGAATAACATCATCCGCAAAAAGCCTTACCTCCGATTCCACTCCTTTACTCATATCATTTATATATATAAGAAAACATAAAGGTCCGATAACACTGCCCTGAGGAACTCCCCTCTCAACTATTACAGGGTCAGACAAAGCTTCACCTACTCTAACTCTCTGAGATCTATTTTCTAGAAATATAGCAACCCATTCAGTCACTCTTTTGTCTAGTCCAATTGCACTCATTTTTGCCAGTAGTCTCCCATGATCCACCCTATCAAATGCTTTAGACATGTCAATCGCGATACAGTCCATTTGACCTCCAGAATCCAAGATATCTGCTATATCTTGCTGGAATCCTACAAGTTGAGCTTCAGTGGAATAACCTTTCCTAAAACCGAATTGCCTTCTATCGAACCAGTTATTAATTTCACAAACATGTCTAATATAATCAGAAAGAATGCCTTCCCAAAGCTTACATACAATGCATGTCAAACTTACTGGCCTGTAATTTTCAGCTTTATGTCTATCACCCTTTCCTTTATACACAGGGGCTACTATAGCAACTCTCCATTCATCTGGTATAGCTCCTTCGGCCAAACAATAATCAAATAAGTACTTCAGATATGGTACTATATCCCAACCCATTGTCTTTAGTATATCCCCAGAAATCTGATCAATTCCAGCCGCTTTTCTAGTTTTCAACTTTTGTATCTTATTGTAAATGTCATTGTTATCATACGTAAATTTTATTACTTCTTTGGCCTTAGTCTCTTCCTCTATCTCGACATTATCCTTGTAACCAACAATCTTTACATACTGCTGACTGAATACTTCTGCCTTTTGAAGATCCTCACATACACACTCCCCTTGTTCATTAATTATTCCTGGAATGTCCTTCTTGGAACCTGTTTCTGCCTTAAAATACCTGTACATACCCTTCCATTTTTCACTAAAATTTGTATGACTGCCAATTATGCTTGCCATCATGTTATCCTTAGCTGCCTTCTTTGCTAGATTCAATTTTCTAGTAAGTTCCTTCAATTTCTCCTTACTTCCACAGCCATTTCTAACTCTATTTCTTTCCAGTCTGCACCTCCTTCTTAGTCTCTTTATTTCTCTATTATAATAAGGTGGGTCTTTACCATTCCTTACCACCCTTAAAGGTACAAACCTGTTTTCGCATTCCTCAACAATTTCTTTAAACCCATCCCAGAGTTTGTTTACATTTTTATTTACCTTTTTCCACCGATCATAGTTACTTTTTAGAAACGGCCTCATACCTGCTTTATCAGCCATATGGTACTGCCTAACAGTCCTACTTTTAAGACCTTCCTTTCTATCACATTTATTTTTAACTACCACAAAAACAGCTTCATGATCACTAATACCATCTATTACTTCAGTTTCCCTATACAGCTCATCTGGTTTTATCAGCACCACATCCAAAATATTTTTCCCTCTGGTTGGTTCCATCACTTTCTGAATCAGCTGTCCTTCCCATATTAACTTATTTGCCATTTGTTGGTCATGCTTCCTGTCGTTCGCATTTCCTTCCCAATTGACATCTGGCAAATTCAGATCTCCCGCTACAATCACATTTCTTTCCATGTCGTTTCCCACATAGCTGACTATCCTATCAAATAATTCCGAATCCGCATCAGTGCTACCCTTTCCCGATCTGTACACTCCAAATATATCAAGTTGCCTATTATCTTTAGAAATGAGCCTTACACCTAGAATTTCATGTGTCTCATCTTTAACTTTTTCGTAGCTTACAAATTCTTCTTTCACCAGAATGAAAACTCCCCCTCCCACCTTTCCTATCCTATCTCTACGATACACACTCCAGTGCCGTGAGAAAATTTCTGCATCCATTATATCATTTCTCAGCCATGATTCAACTCCTATTACAATATCTGGTAAATATATAGCTATTAAATTACTTAATTCTATTCCTTTCTTTACAATACTTCTACAGTTCAACACTAACAATTTTATGTCATCCCTACTTGATTTCCAGTTCCCTGTTCCCTTATCACCGCTCCCTAGGCCATCCCGTTGCCCTGAATGTACCTCCCTATTACCCTTCCAAACAAATTTCCTAACTTATACGTACCACTGCGGTTTAAATGAAGGCCATCCGAGCGCAGATCCCTTTCTCCTACCCACCCATTAGGATCTAGAAATTTCACTCCCAGTTTCCCACATACCCACTCCATAGTCTCATTTAAATCCCCAATCACCCTCCAGTCAGTATCCCTCCTACACAGTATTCCACTAATAACAATCTCCGCTTTCTTAAACTTCACCCGTGCTGCATTTACCAGATCCCACACATCTCCAACTATGTTGGTACTTATATCAGCTTGCCTTACGTTGTTGGTACCAACGTGAAACACTACCACCTTCTCCTTCCCCTCTTCCCTCTCTTCTACTTTCCTCAACCGGTACCTATGAAGAATCCATGCACTAGAAAATAACTGGGAAGACTTGCTATTTTTAAAGGTTTTGTACAGTCACTCAAAAGAAAAGAATGAGGTCATGTTAATCTTTCCTCCCAGGTACACTATTCTCAGAAACAATTTAATCTATAGATTTAATGTTTTGTGGATATCCACAGGGGTTTTATATAGATGGGAGATGAATTCTAGTTTGATTTTATTTATTTTATTTTTTATTTTTATTTTTATTCATATTATTCACAATTACAATATTTCTGTCTATATTTCAGCGAATTCCACATAAGCAAGCTTGTGTGTGGGCTTGTATACTGTACCATACTTGTATTAAATACATTGTATCAAAAAATCATAAAATCATTTTAATAGCCTGCGGTATTTGGAAGGAGTTATCGTAGGTAAAAATATATAATATCTGTTTCTGAGAAGCCAGATGTTCAGGTATTTTAGTTTTAGTCCTTTCCTTATCTTTAATATTTCTGGGGATAGAGTATTAAAAATACGTGGTCCTAGATGTGCTGCATGTCTCTGTCCTGTAAGTGCATTTCGAACTGTGCTTTGTAATGCTGTTCTTAGTTGTAGTCTAATACCATGGCATGGACGTTTCTGGTCCTCGAACCTTGGTCGTTCTTTACGATGTGATTTGTGACAACTGCGTATAACTGTCTTATGTTTAAAACCAGAGCTAAATTTTGATAATTGCAACAGTACTACGACCTCTCCCTTGTTGTAGGCATCCCTTCTAATGCCTGTAAATAGTGAAGTCTCGCGGAGACGGGCGGAATTGAATGATGCTTTCCTAAATTTCATTTCCATTAAAGATGTCACTATTGTTGTTTCTGAGTGCCACCTGGGCTTGTGGATTTTGTTGAAGTTAGTTGAGAATTGTTTCTGTTGTGGGTTTAGCACATACTGGCTTAAGTAATTTTGTTTCTAAATTTCCACCATTGCCTGCTCACTTCTAGAACTACCAATCAGCACCCAACTCGTCCCTGTAAATACTGTAAGCTTGACCCCCTTATGTATCTATCTCGATGTGGGTGTGTGCGACGTGAAATGAGGTTCTCCTCTCAAGGAGGTGACAGTCAAGGCTGAAAAATCAATAAGGTAGGCAGCAATTTAACTTAAATGTGAATTTATCTGCGTGTGGAGGCGTGAAGTTATCAGTGTTCCTCTCTAACATGTAACTGTTAGGGCGTGCTGCGATTACCTTTAGTTTTTATGTAGGGTTCTTAGCCTGTATTACGTCTTCGGACGGAGTGTATATCCCTAATGGGTACTATGTAATTTAAGGACGTACGAGTGTGTACCCTCGTTCCCCTTATTCACCTTTGCATTCTGGCGACTAAGCTGTCTTAATCTCTAAATTTCTATCCTGCTTTTCGGACTTCAATCTTCTTCCTGGTTTTATTCAGCACGCAGTACGGATTATCCTCTGTGTCACTGGGCCTTCTGCCCCATTTGCTTTTATGACAAGTAATGTCACAGATTGACTTGAGGTTTCCAGCATCCCATTTCATTCTGTTCTCGGCCTTTCAATTAACCTTTTGTTTCCCTTTTTCATGACCGTCTAGTATGAGCTTCGGCTGCTGTTTTTCTGGATCCTTCGATCCGTATTTTGTGTGTGGCTCCCCTATTTAGTGAGTACAGCAAGTGCCACGTGGTGTAAGAGTTTGTGAGTTCTTAACGGTAATTTGAGGTACGTGAAGTGTATTCTTGGGCTTGTTCTGCCATTGAAAATTTGGAACTGTAATTCTCGATTCAAGACCCTCCGACATGTGATCATTTGTAGTTGAGGGTTTGGTTCTTTTATTATTTTAACTTTGTTTTGGAAGCGCCAGCTTCTTAATTTATATTTTATTAAGTTTAAGGTTATTACCCCTCTTAAGGGTAAATTTGTTGGTAGAGGATAAAGCCTATCGGGTGAGTTGGCCGTGCGTTTAGGGGCGCGCAGCTGTGAACTTGCATCCGGGAGATAGTGGGTTCGAATCCCACTGTCGGCAGCCCTGAAGATGGTTTTCCGTTGTTTTCCATTTTCACACCAGGCAAATGCTGGGGCTGTGCCTTAATTAAGGCCACGGCCGCTTCCTTCCTATTCCTAGGCCTTTTCTACCCCACCGTCGCCATAAGACCTATCTGTGTCGGTGCGTCGTAAAACAAATAACATAAAAAAAGGATAAAGCCTCCCTTTTTTCTGACTGCCAATGAATTAGATCTGCTGGTCTGGTGGAGACATACGAAGTCGTGTGTTGTTAAATGGGAGCTTTCGTCCCACTGTTCAGACATAATATATTGTAAATATCCTACTTCTTCCTGTTTTGTTATAATTTGTTGTTGTTGAATAGATAATCAAACAAAAAGAAAGATAACTCTGAAAATATATTGTAAATTTAAATTTTTATTGGTGTGGATTTGTCCACCGTCCTGGCTCTGCCTTTTTCCCCTCTACTCCACGGGTAACACCGCGACAATAATATTTACCAGCACTAATCTCTTTCAGCAGAGATAGCTACTAAACAATTCTTGACAACGAAGAGAGGGAACAAGGGGACGAACTAATCCTTCCTCATCACAGAACTAGTCAATGGGTGCAATACCATAACATTGGTTCAAAACTACAAGCATTCGTGCCATATCACGCGCTAGAACTCACACCTTTTGAACAGAAACGTATGACAAATGTCCTCCAATGATTAACGTTCCCGTTCCATCTTTGATTTGAACTTCTAAGCATACTGATCTACCACCTTAAAATGACTTATGTGGTGGGAATGGGAAGTGTTATCATGCTTTCTCATCTTTGCTGAAAGGATGTGGTGGACGAGTGTTTGACAATATCGGAGGACCAAACTGTAGCTTCCAGCTATTCTCAGTCTCATTTATGGCTTTGACAGTATATAGGCCGCTGAGGTATAGGTGATGCTGAGGAACTGGTCCTGTCGAGGTCCACTTAGCCAGGCTGAAGTTCAGCATACAGCATAAGACAACAAAAATTATGTCCATTTCAAAAGCTGTTTCAACCTTGGACAGAGGTAGGTCTAAAGAAAGGTGTAGAGGTGGAATGCTGAGGCACAGAAGTTCAATGTTTGATGAAAAAATCTGTAGCCATCGATGTTCAGGCACTGATAGAGAAGGTACTGTTATCCGCTTTATCACATTTCAGTCCGCAAACGACGTACAATATCGACACCCAAAAATGAAAACCTCGTTTGTCCGATTTAACTAATTTTACAGGAGAAGCAAGGGACAATTTCCTTTAGGTTTTAAATTCTCTCTCAGTAGGTTTGTTGATAATTATGTTCCATAACAACTTAGAAATATCATATATTAGCAACTAAAAATATGTACTTAATATACCTGCTGCTGGGCGTACGAGTCTTTAATACTTTTACGGTTGAGAGTCACGAGGTTTTCATTATATACCAATACATTTTCAAAGAATAAAGTGTAACATTGTATGAAACCAGTGGCGGCGCGTGACTTTCATCACTGGGGGTTCAAAAGAAGAAAAAATGCCCCCCCCCCTCCCACAATCAATCTTCTCCCCCAGCACCTTTTCCGTCGTAGACCGTAACCTCCTAAAATAAGATGACAGAAGTTTAAGAAATGGCTGAGCAGCGGTCGCTTGGTAGGCCAAGGCCCTTCAAGGGCTGTAGTGCCATGGGGTTTGGTTTGGTCTGGTTTGGAGTAGCTTGATGAGGTTGTCAATTTTTGATCTAAATATCTCAATTTCAAAAAAATCCGACTTACGAAGTTGTCATTCTTAGGTTTCGCCATCCAAATATAGCTCTTTGTTCAATGTTTTGTCCGCAGATATGAATTTCGACTGGATAATTTCTTGTATTCTAGGTTTTCTTTCGAGGTCCACTCAGCCTACGTGATTATAATGGAGGAGCTATCTGACGGTGAGATAGCGGCCCCGGTCTAGAAAGCCAAGAATAACGGCCGAGAGGATTCGTCGTGCTGACCACACGACACCTCGTAGTCTGCAAGCCTTCGGGCTGAGCAGCGGTCGCTTGGTAGGCCAAGGCCCTTCAAGGGCTGTAGTGCCATGGGGTTTGGTTTGGTTTGGTATTCTAGGTTTTCTTTAAAAGGCTCATGCCACATAAAATCCTTTGAGCTCACCATCGTGGAGTCAATGCACAATGCCCGTTAGCATTGTAGTCCTCGAACGAAATTTTCTCAAAGAACATGCGGACGAAATTTTATATTTTCAGGCTGCACTCGAAAAGCTTTCTTACATCGCGGCACAAACACGAATCGCAATAATAGAACGCGTCTTCGTGCTTCTCTGTTTCGCTGTTTATTTACTAATCCCATTCTAATGATGGAGGTGGTTGTGGTGGTAGTGGTAGTGGGGCTGATGTGACAGTTGCATTTTACTTACCGTTATTTTGAGTTTATCATGTGGTTCGCCGGATGCACGTATTCGACGAACGTTTGAATCGTACTTCGTACGCCTATTCATTAAGGAATGCCTACAAATTTGTTGTTAATGTGAATTGTTCTTGATTGTAATATGTCTGTAGCATACACTGTAGAGTTTCAGATATCTAGAGTAGGCCTATGTCTTACGAGATTGGCTAAGTGTTGGACGTCACACTGACACAGTTAATTTGCAATGGCACTGGAATAGGAAAGGGCTAGGACTGGGAAGGTAGCGCCCATCGCCTTAATCATTTATAATAATGTTATTGGTTTTACGTCCAACTACTTTACAGTTTTGAGGGACGCTGAGGTGCCGTTAGTTTGTCTCACAGGAATTATTTTCAGTAAATACCAGTAAATCTATCGATACGAGACTTGCATGATCGAGAATCTTCAAATACCGTATGATAGAGCAGGGATCGAACACAACAACTTGGACTCAGAAGTCCAGTGCTCTGCCATCTGAGCTACTGAGCTCGGCGCCGTAATTAATGTCCAGCCTAGTGTGAAAATGGTGAATCATATAAAACCACTGATAGGGCAGGTGATGGTCTAGTCTGAACCCAATATCTCCTGAAAGTAATCTTATACCTATTTGATCCGCACCTTGTTACTAAATCGCTCGGTCTAATGACAGTCTTGAACATCTTAGAGTCTCGTTGCACTTAACCATTTCAGTTTGACCAAACTTTATTTTGAGTATAAGCCAACAGATATAAGAGATCATAGCATTTCTGTTTTGGAAATTTTAGACTATATACACTTTAAGTTGGGTTAGAATAATTTCTGGAAAACTATCTTCCGGTAGGAGGTTGTGAGATCATTTTTACACTGAAATTTGCTGCACGACAGGCTAGGATATCTGCTACCTACAAGTTTAACATGACTGCCACTATTGTGTATCCTAGAGGTAAACCTTTACGTACAGTGCACATACAAAATATCCCATGCCCTTTCCTATCCTATAGTCGTAAGAAAGGTAAATCATCGTATGAGGTGGTGCGTCATTAAACCACTAGTAAAAAAACAACAAACACATGCATGTGTACCTGTGTAAAGACTTACCGTATACCCCTTTGAGTGACCCATCTTTATGTGTGAGGGAAATACGCGATTCCATGACCTCCTATTTCATGATAGATATTTTAACCAGAAACGGTTTAAAAATGGTTTGAATTTTCTGAATTAATTTTACAGTACGGATCAATGACTTCAATATGTTTTCTTTGAGAAATGACTATGAACATATGCATACTCTTACTTCCTGTATAACCCCATCATTTCCCTATACTTATATGTTTATTTTATTTATCGGGCGGCTTTTAATGCCGAGAGTGTCCGAGGACATGTTGGGATCGCCTGGCGCAGGTCTGTCTGTTTGACGCTCGTGGGTGACCTGTGCGTCTGAACGTGGGATTATAATGTGGCAGAAAGAGGGTAAAACCGGTGTCGGCACATAGCCTACTCCTGTCGAGTAATACAAAGGGGTCTGCTCAAGGCTTAACGTCCCCACACGACATACGAATTTCCATCCACAGCATCACATGCCCTTACTCCATATGAACACTAAGGAGAGGTTTGGAATTGAATCCAGGGTTTTGGCACGCAATCTAGTGATTAGAAATTGTACATCCCCACCTCCCCTACCCTGACGAACAACATTCTGATGGTGAATATTTTTCCACTAACGGGACTCGAACCGGAAAATCACGGTGTCAGACACCTTAACTATCATGACCACCAGACTCTTCGAGTTAAAAATTCCGTGGTCTGTTAAATTAGTATTACGCTCGTAATGAAATAATTAATACTGTTACCAGTCACAATCGTTTTAATAAGTTGTATTCTACAACGCGTATCAGAGTTTAACCCTATCGTCAGGTGATCAGAGCAGAGAGCAAGGAGAAAGTTTCCCGGTTGACAAGGTTTAATCACCATTCCATCACCTGACGATAGTGTTAAGCTCTGAAACGTGTTGTGGAATATAAATTATTTTAAAATTTGTGACTGGTAACAGCATTAATTATTTCATAAGGAATTAATTCACAGTCACGGACAAGCGCTACATTAAAATATGGCTGTTATGTTTACTGGTACCGGGCGGGCAAAATAAAGTTGGCCCCGAAAATATTTACAATAGAACTGACCGGAATCGACCCTCATTGATGCACATCACAGAAGATGCTGGAAATGGGAAACCACCGGCAGAACTCAACACGCGAAGGTTCGTCTGGACGCTCTATCGCATGCATCAAAGTAAATTTGTAACGTAAGTGCGGCCAGTATCTAGTATTCGGGGGATAGTGAGTTCGAGCCCCACTCTCGGCAGTCCTGAAGATTGGTTTTTCGTGCTTTCCCATTTTCACACCAGGCAAATGCTGGGTCTGTACCTTAAATAAGGCCACGGCATCTTCCTTCCAACTTCTAGCCCTTTCCTGTCCCATCGTCGCCATGCACCCTAACTGTGTCGGTGCGACGTAAAGCAACTTTCAAAAAAAAAATTATAATATATATAACGATACAGCTGCAAGTTCTTTTTTGATAATATTTAGACACTATGATCTCTTAATTCTCACTTGCAGAGATAAACGGCATTGAGATTTCATCGGACTTCGTTCCGGGCTTTCCTTCACTCGAGCCATGTTTTCTGGTGTTCGAACTCTTTTCAGATACAGTAGTTAATATTTTTATTCGCTACAGAGCCCGTTTCACGCCATTTCTCCACTAAGGTTTGCATTGCAAAACTTTGCTGGAGGTTTTGCCTTAAACTCTTGAGCAAACAGTTCCGCACAAGTTTTCCACGAATAGTTCTTCGCCGAACACTTGACAATGAACACGCGCTGTTTTCTCGTGAACATCACTTTGTGTTGAATTCAACTGGTCACTAAACACGTCTGCTCCTTTACCCAATCACACATTATGACACAGTGACGTACTGGGAAGAAGCGGGAGATGCGCACGCGCAGACATGTGACAGCAACCGATATGTGCTTCGAAATCGTGGTTTCGAGCATTTCCTGTAATGGGCACTTCTCCTGTTCATTAACAAGTGTCAGTTCCGCGTAACTCGTATAAATGTAAATAAAGGTTACAGATCTCTGCTCATGGTTATGAGGGTGCTTAGGGGTTGTAGTAAGGATGTAAAGGAGAGGTCATATACGTCTCTGGTAAGACGCCAACTAGAGTAGGGTTCCAGTGAATGGGACCCTCATCAGGATTGCTTGATTCAGGAACTGGAAAAAGTCGAAAGAAAAGCAGCTCGATTTGTTCCGGGTGATTTCCGACAAAAGAGTAGCGTTACAAAAATGTTGCAAAGTTTGGGCTGGGAAGACTTGGGAGAAAGGAGACGAGCTGCTCGACTAAGTGGTATGTTCCGAGCTGTTAATGGAGAAATGGCGTGGGAGGACATCAGTAGACGAATAAGTCTGAGTGATGTCTTTAAAAGTAGGAAAGATCACAATATGAAGATAAAGTTGGAATTCAAGAGGACAAATTGGGGCAAATATTCGTTTATAGGAAGGAGAGTTAGGGATTGCAATAACTTACCAAGGGAGATGTTCAATAAATTTCCAATTTCTTTGCAATCATTTAAGAAAAGGCTAGGAAAACAACAGATAGGGAAGCTGCCACCTGGGCGACTGCCCTAAATGCAGATCAGTACTGTTTGATTGATTGATTGATTGATTCATTGATTGATTGATTGATTGATTGATTCATTGATTGATTGATTCATTCATTCATTCATTCATTCATTGATGTTTTCCGGGTGTGTTTCATTTCGCCCAATCTGCATTACCAGGTTGCTAGCGCGAGTAGGGATACATCAGCCATCTTGATTAAGAATATTGTAATTTACTGGAAACGGGGGCGACTTGTACGTAATGACTAGTCGCTCAAAAATTAATGAGGCCATGATGTACTACGTTCATCGCATTCAATATTTTATCAGGCAATTCTAACTATCAAAACTCACGTCCCATATAGATAGAAAACCTGTCGATACCCCAAACCAATAAATATTATATCTATCAGTTCAATTGTTTCTAAGAAAAGTATATAACACACTCGTTCTATTTCGAACAACTGTATATAGAGCAGAACGGTTCAACCCGGGCCGAGCTGAGTGGCTCAGATACTTGATAAAATTCCAGCACCTAGGCGTCTCCGAAAACCGAAAACGTTAGAGGGACGTTAACAACAATAACACTATAGACATGAAAAAGCCTATATCATGGCTATAAGTACGGGCCGTGAAAGCATCAATGGCAACATTATTATTATTATTATTATTATTATTATTATTATTATTATTATTATTATTATTATTATTATCATCATCATCATCATCATCATCATCATCTGTTTACCCTCCAGGTTCGGTTTTTCCCTCGGACTTAGCGAGGGATCCCACCTCTACCGCCTCAAGGGCAGTGTCCTGGAGCTTCAGACTCTTGGTTGGGGGATACAACTGGGGAGTATGACCAGTACCTCGCCCAGGCGGCCTCACCTGCTATGCTGAACAGGGGCCTTGTGGAGGGATGGGAAGATTGGAAGGGGTAGGCAAGGAAGAAGGAAGGAAGCGACCGTGGCCTTAAGTTAGGTAGCATCCCGGCATTCGCCTGGAGGAGAAGTGGGAAACCACGGAAAACCACTTCCAGGATGGCTGAGGTGGGAATCAAACCCTCCTCTACTCAGTGACCTCCCGAGGCTAAGTGGACCCCGTTCCAGCCCTCGTACCACTTTTCAAATTTCGTGGCAGAGCCGGGAATCGAACCCGGGCCTCCGGGGGTGGCAGCTAATCACGCTAACCACTACACCACAGAGGCGGACATTATTATTATTATTATTATTATTATTATTATTATTATTATTATTATTATTATTATTTCAATCCGGAGAAAGAATTTCTTCTATTACAATAACATTCGTCAGATGTACTTCATTACTGTTTTTAGTATTGCCAAAAAGTCCCACATCATCAGGCTAATTCTTGTAAACTTTTTTCTTCTTTTATAAATTGCTTACGTCACAATTTTAATTCTACTACGACTATTGCTTAGAATGATATTCTTAGTCTGCCTCTATGGTGTAGTGGTTAGTGTGATTAGCTGCCAGCCCCGGAGGCCCGGGTTCGATTCCCGGCTCTGCCACGAAATTTGAAATGAAATGAAATGAAATGACATGGAGTATGGCTTTTAGTGCCTGGAGTGTCTGAGGACAAGTTCGGCTGGCCAGATGCAGGTCTTTTGATTTGACTCCCGTAGGCGACCTGCGCGTCGTGATGAGGATGAAATGATGATGAAGACGACACATGCACCCAGCCCCCGTGCCAGCAAAATTAACCAGTTATGATTCAAATTCCCGATTCTGCCGGAATCGAACCCGGGCCCCCTGTGACCAAAGGCCAGCACGCTAAGCATTTAGCCATGGAGCCGGACACGAAATTTTAAAAGTGGTACGAGGGCTGGAACGGGATCCACTCGGCCTCGGGGGGTCAATTGAGTAGAGGTGGGTTTGATTCTCACCTCAGCCATCCTCGAAGTGGTTTTCTGCGGTTTCCCACTTCTCCTCCAGTCAAATGCCGCGATGGTACTTAACTTAAGGCCAAGGCCGCTTCCTTCCCTCTTCTCTGTCTATCCCTTCCAATCTTCCCATCCCCCCCACAAGGCCCCTGTACAGCATAGCAGGTGAGGCTGCCTGGGCGAGGTACTGGTCACTATGCCCAGTTGTATCCCCCGACCCAATGTCTCACGCTCCAGGACACTGCCCTTGAGGTGGTAGAGGTGGGATCCCTCACTGAGTCCCAGGGAAAAACCAACCCTGGATGTAAACGGACTAGGAAAGAAGAAAGATGATATTCTTATTTCCTTATGATAACACTTGAAACGGCAGGAGGTCGGGAAAGGAATGAATACAACCCCAGATAGTTTATTTTTAAGCTTCAGCTCGGAGAATTTTTCCCACCAGCATTTCGCTGTGGAGACACCAGATCGATCTGTGGAGCAGAGAGTAAGGAGAATACTTTCCGGTTGACAACGTTTACATTTCACGACAGATATGACACTGTGCTAGTAATGTTGTACGGTGGCTCTCCATTTTTGGGACCGGTTATTAGTAAAAGTAGAATATGTAGACAAGTAGCTTCCTTGGTGAATTAGAAGTAGACTAACCAACTGATGATCTCAAGATCATCGGTTCGATTCCACCCAAGTTGGTCCATTTTTGATGGGCATGCAAAATATTCTTGGCACTCCATATTATAATATTGTTGGCATGTGAAAGACATATCTGGTTATGCACTCATAGATCACAGAACAGAGAACCGTTTCTCTGCCAAAAGGTAGAATAAACTTGAACGTCAAGTTTGACTAAATGACTTACGAACAAAGTGTACGCACAGCGTAGCTGAGTACATACGATTATTATTATTATTATTATTATTATTATTATTATTATTATTATTATTATTATTATTATTATTATTATACTTCACTGCTAGATGGCAGTGTGATTGGGACGTCAAAATGGCTCCATCTTAACAATCTGCAACGTTATGCAGTAAGAGGTCGTATTATTATTATTATTATTATTATTATTATTATTATTATTATTATTATTATTATTATTGGTGTATGGACCCTGTTGGATCACGCATTACATTTCTAACAGACCATATTGCTTTCATTCTTTCACTGTGTGCCTGTTTTCTTTTATCTGACCACTTAGTCCTCGATCTTTTAGGGACTTCATTCTCTGGCTTTACTACCCACCTATTTATCTTCTGACGGTAAATGTTTCTGTCCAGTATTTCTGATGTTTCTATCCGGTCATTTTCCAGATACATTTTAACATCTTTTATTCGTGTTACGTACTTAAGTTTTTCAGTATATGTCAAATTCTTGTGGGTTAGTCTTGAAGACGATAGTCATGAACGTGTCTTCGTTTCCTGATTTCTGCGGCAAGGTTGGGCAGTATTTCCGTAGTTTTGCGTGAGTTGAGCCTATATCCTTTCTCTGGGCCCAGAATTTTCCTCAAGATCTTCATTTCCTCCTTCAGGATCGTCCAGGTCCCCTTTATTATTAAGTACCAAGATTTCACTTCAGGTTTAATCAACGTATTATAACGTTTGATTCTTGTATGTATGGACATGCATTTCTTGTTGTAGATGTCACGGGTTCTCCAATATACTCTTCTGAGTTTTTGTAATCGGACTTTCTGTGCTTCCTTTTCCAACCCTTTTGGTTCTAGGATCAACGCCAAGAAATTTAAAGTATGGAACTCGTGTGATCTGCCCAAATTTTCTTTGTAATTCCTGAATGTCGAATTTAGTGCAAATAAACTTGGTCTTCTCGAATGAGATTTGTAGTCCAGTTTTCTCAGCACATTCCTTGAGGACTTCAATCTGTTTGATAGCTGAAATATAATTGTCTGTTAGTATCGCTAGGTCGTCTGCGAAAGTTAAACAACTGACCTTTATGACACCATTCTTTCGTCCAAATTGAATGGGTTTCCAGTGCGTCTGAGCTTTCAATTCCTTCTCCTATTCTCGAATGACTTTATCTAGAACAAGGGTGAAAAGCAGTGGTGACAATCCGTCACCCTGTCACACGCCGGTCTTAATCGCAAAGGGCTCCGATACTTCAACCTTGAATTTCACTTTTGACTTCGTGTCCATGAGTGTTTCCTTGATGAGTCTTAATGTTTTTTATCATGTCCTTGTTCTTCTAAGATGTTAAAGAGAGACTGTCGATCGACCGAATCATACGCTTTCTTGAAGTCTACGAAACTACAAATAATCGGAGAGCTTCGGATTGCTGTATATTTCAGTATCGTCTTCAAGTTAAAAATTTGTTCAACACAGGAACGGTCAGGTAGGAAACCGGCTTGGTATACTCCAATTTTATGTTCAAGCTGTTCTTGTGCTCTTTGAAGAAGACACGTAGAGAGAATCTTGTAGGTGACTTGGACGAGAGAAATTCCCCTGTAGTTCTTTACATCCGTTCTGTCACCATTTTTGCGTAACGGATAGATAAGTGTACATTTCCATTCTTCAGGTAGTTTTTCTTTTTTCCAGATGTCCATGATTATTAGTGTGAACTCCACAATCGTATTTGGACCTACATTCTTTAATCGTTCTGCAACTATGCCATTTTCTTCAGACGCCCTGTTATTTTTGAGTCTGAACATGTTTCTCTGGATTTCTTCTTTGGTAGGTGGTGGAGATTCAGGGTTTACGTGTACAAGAGTTTCTTTGGACCATCGTAATGCTGGCTCCTGGCAATTGAGTAATTCAGAGAAATATCAAGCGAACTCCTTACAATTACCTGGTTAGACAGCGAGAGTTTTCCTTTTGTTTTCGGAACCATACGTTTTATGGGTTTTATCCTCGTATTCTTCCTGCGAAAGTCCTGTAGAAGTCTCGCATATTGTGATCTCGGAAATAATTTTCTATAGATTCCGATTGGTCCTTCATGTATCTCCACTTCGCTTGTCTGATTATTTTTGACACTTTCTTCCTTGTCTGAAGATAGTGTTGTTGAGTCTCGAGTGACTTCTTACAATTATATTTCTGAAAATCTTTCTTTTGCTTTTCCAGTGCATCTTCACATGCAGAGTCCCACCAAGGGTGTTTCATATTCTTCTTCAAAGGAATCGTCTCTTTAGCTCTCAAAATGATCTTTTCATGACCAAGCTCGATAGCTGCAGTTGCTTAAGTGCGGCCAGTATCCAGTATTCGGGAGTTAGTAGGTTCGAACCCCACTGTCGGCAGCCCTGAAGATGGTTTTCCGTGGTTTCCCATTTTCACACCAGGCAAATGCTGGGGCTGTACGTTAATTAAGGCCACGGCCGCTTCCTTCCCACTCCCAGCCCTTCCCTGTCCCATCGTCGCTATAAGGCCTATCTATGTCGGTGCAAAGTAAAGCAACTAGCAAAAAAAAAAGTCTTGTCATGGAACTGTTGCCAGGTGTTCGCCTTTTCCTTTTCCCATTCTTCTTTTATCTTTTTCGTGTCGAACTTCTGAAGATGAGATTTCTTGTAGTGGATTATTTTCGGGGTAAATTTCACTCTTGCACATACTAAATAGTGGTCAGAATCAATATTAGCTCCTCTTCGAACTCGCACACCATGAATTACTTTCTGTAAAGGATGTGTGATGGCCACATGGTCGATCTGAAGGGATTGTAAAGGTGATCTCCAGGTCTTCCGTTTTCGAGGATGCTTCCTTAGAGAGGTGTAAATTATCTTCAGGTTGTTCTGTTGACACAGTTCATTAACTCTCATGCCATTCTTGTTGGTAAATTTATGAGCTGGGTATTTGCCTACAGTATTTTGGTATTCCTTTTCCCCACCAATCTGTGCATTGAAATCACCTAGTAATATTATTTTGTCTTCTCTGAGGACTGTTGCCAACATTTTTTCGAGTTTAGACCCTAATTGTTCTACCTTCTACAAGTCGTCCTTATTTTCAATGTTCGTGTGAGCATGTACATTAGGCCTAATTAGTGTGTATTTTTTGTTAGCACATTGTACACGCATCGTCATTACCCTATTACTTATGGGAGTGACTTATTTTATCGAATCGAATAACCCAAGAGCGGGGAGTCATCTCTTCCTATTCGTTTGTCTGTTTTACTTTTGAAAAAACGGTAATTACCATAGTCTAGTGTGGTTTCATCTGTAGGGCATGTTTCCTGTATCCTTTGTCGATCTAGTTCTGATGTTAAGGTGTGTAGTTTGCCTGGTTGTAGTAATGTGTTAATGTTGAAAGTCCCGATGTATGTGGGTTTCTTTGATGGTAGTTTGCCAGAGAACTCCGACTTTCCCTGTGAGTATGGTAGCCCAGGTCCCCCAGAATCCGAAAACCTGGTTGCCGTCCATGGATGGGTGGAATGGTTACCACCTGGGGTAATTCTGTAATTACTCTCACGAATCCTATTTGCTTGTAATTAAGGATTAGTCCAGTGTTTCCATTGATAGTTTAGGACTAGAGATTGCTAGTTACTGAAACGTAATTTGTGCAGCCGTACCTACAAGTCAAACAGGCGCTGACCACTTTGCCGCTCGATCCAAGTCAGACGCGAAGTGGATTTCATTTTTGGTTCTTCAGCCCTCTCTGCCATTGAGACATAAGTCCTCTTCTGCCATCGAAGCCGTTGACCACAGTTCTATTCACATCAGTTGATCTGCGAGTGCTTATTTAACTAGGACTTATTCGCCCCTATTCTGTAAATCTACAGGAAACTTCCCCTATTAGCCAATGGGACGCGCCGTGTCGGGGTTGAAAACCCCATCCCAGTGTCTCACGCAGGGTTATGCTTAGCTCGTACTTAGTTCGGAATTAAACCCCCACGTGAACTAACCAGGTAATAACGTAGTATGCTATCCAGTACAGAAGTGTCGAATTTCCGGTCTTAAAGATGGCTGACAGTAATGGCCGGCTGTGTGACCTAGGTAACGCCGAGAATGTAAAGAATAGTGCATATCTTATTCGTGGTTTCTATAGAAGTAATGACACAGGAAAACAAAATGGGGGAATTATTATTATTATTATTATTATTATTATTATTATTATTATTATTATTATTATTATTATTATTATTATTATTATTATTATTATTATTATTATTATTATTATTATTATTATTATTATTGCTATTTGCTTTACGTCGCACCGACACAGATAGGTCTTATGGCGACGATGGTATAGGAAAGGGCTAGGAGTGGTAAGGAAAAAGCCGTGGCCTTAATTAAGGTACAGTCCCAGCATTTGCCTGGTGTGAGGAATTATTATTATTAGTAGTAGTATTAGTAGTAGCAGCAGTAGTAGCAGTAGTAGTAGTATCTTCATCACCATTATACCGCTTTTCCCACATTTATGAAATCGTGGATACGAACTCTGTCGCACATGTAGATTTGGCCCTGTTTTACGGCCGGATGCCCTACCTCAGGCCAACTCTATATGGAGGGATGTAATCACTATTACGTATTTCTATGGTAGTTTGTAGTGTGGTGTATTGTCTGAATATGAAGAGCAGTCCCCGAAACAGAAGAATTAATCAGACGCGATTAAAATCCCCGACTCGGCCGGGAATCGAACCCGGGACCTCTGAACTGAAGGCCTGAACGCTGACCATTCAGCCAAGGAGTCGGACATTATTATTATTATTATTATTATTATTATTATTATTATTATTATTATTATTATTATTATAACTCTGTAGCCAGTATAATTCGAAAATCAGCATTTCTAAGACTAATTCTATTAAAATGGTCTCAAAAGCCAACCACCCTTAGCTATACGATACGATTTACACAAGATAAGTCCGTCACTTGTTTGTAAAACATCCACCTGTCATCAGAATTTGACTTCAAGGAAATATTATCGCACTCAAAACACTACCCTTTTCTAACATGAATGTTTTTAACTACATTGGAAGTGAACGCACCAGCCTAATTCTTTTTCTCTTTTACTTTAACGCTTGTCGCTCTTATTTCAGCCACTGCTCCTCGCAGGTTTGCGACTCACCTGGAGTAGTTATCCACATTCTGTGCTTCCCGTATCTGCATGCCTCCCCTCGCCCACGTAATCTTCTTCACCCACGACCACGTTTCCCTTATCTTGCCTTCCATAATCTGCTGTATCAGGCTGTATTTGTCATTCTTCCTGTTTCATGACGTCCAATAATTTACATGATTTAGCGACACGACAGAGTACCTCGTCAGTGTTGCCAGGTCTCCCGAATTTCAGGAGATCTCCCGACATTTTTCCTAATCCAAATTTTAAGGAAAATAAATAATAATGATTAATGTTACATAATATATTTGTGCCAAAAATCTCTTTCCTCGTCTCGTTTTATCGATAACATCACACGTTAGGTACTTCCCCGCATTCATTCTCCCCTCTTATTGAACTCAAAACTCACTCTTGACTGCATCATTCGGACGGAATTCCCCGACTCGCATATAGATCTGTATCCTGCTACGACTTCAAAACTGGCAGACAATTTCTACGCCGGATGAATAACTACATCTACAGGAAGAGTGGGGAGGAAGAGAAAAAGAATAAGAAGGATAAGAGTAGAGTGGTCACTGTACGGGTGAGTGAAACGGTATATTTTTCTCATAATAACTTCGGATGACTATTGAATTATTTAATTTAGTTATATCATAACATTTCAGTACTCATTAAACTACCGAGACTTTTATTAAAACTCCCGAAATGTTTACATACAATCTACCGATTTCTGATTTGTAGATCTGGCAACACTGTACCTCGTCGTTTGTGACGTTGTTGGGATGCTGGAACACCTTGTGATACACCCACATCTCAAAAGCCTGCAGTCGGTTCATTGGCGATATCTTCAGCGTCTGGCCTTCGACATCTTAAAGCAGCCCCGATAATACATAACAGTTCACGACACTCCAACTAGTTATGAATCTGAAGTTACAGTTGCACAACGGTGCCCTGCAAGGCCGATTCTGGACTTCATTTCAAAACGGATCCCATTCTTACGTTAGCTAGCATCCTAGGCAGGACTACCTAAAATGTGCGATAGTTGCACGGCCTCACCTACCGTGTACAGACGTTTTCTTTAATCTGACAGCCAGACTGAGTGACTCAGACGGTTGAGGCGCTGGCCTTCTGATCCCAACTTGGCAGGTTCTATCCTGGCTCAGTCCAGTGGCATTTGAAGATACTCAAATACGTCAGCTTCGTATCCGTATATTTACTGGCACATAAAAGAACTCCTGAGGGACTAAATTCCGGCACCTCGGCGTCTCCAAAAACTGTAAAAAATAGTTAGTGGGACGTAAAGCAAAAAACATTTGTATTATCACTAGAGGACCCGTCTTACTCCGCAGCATTCGTTATAAATAGGTGAGATAACTCGTCTTGATATGCTTTTCCCTGCCCTTTTCAATGGTTTTATGATTATTTCATAAGAAGTGCGTTATGGTATGCCACAGTTCGTACTCATAATTCATCCATTCTAACGTCACCATGCCATCTGTGTGGTAAAAATCTATCCATTTCGCTTTTTTATTCTGCAGTTCTTGATGTAAAGCTTGGTATTATGTCGTAGAAGGATACGATATTTTTAATCGTAGTTCTGCTATACAGAACGGTCGTCTGCGTGAATTCATAGATTAGTCTCGAAGAAGCGTGTTTTGCCAGGCAAAGAACGTTTTGGCCTTCACTCCTTCTAGTGTAGCTAGCTTATCCTTCGATAGGTGTTCCCAGATAATGTCTAAGGCGTATGTCATGATGGGGTCTGTTTGTACGTAGATGTTTTCTCTTTGTAGAATGTAAGTTATTTGGAACGTTCTGCCATCTGTTAAATATATTTGGAAGCTAGGAAAGGTGAGAGAATCAAAAAGTACCTAGCAGAGAATAGTATCAATCAATACTGATCTGCATTTAGGGCAGTCGCCCAGGTGGCAGATTCCCTATCTGTTACTTTCCTAGCCTTTTCCGAAATGATTTCAAAGAAATTGGAAATTTATTGAACATCTCCCTTGGTAAGTTATTCCAATCCCTAACTCCCCTTCCTATAAATGAATATTTGCCCCAGTTTGTCCTCTTGAATTCCAACTTTATCTTCATATTGTGATCTTTCCTACTTTTATAGACGCCATTCAAACCTATTCGTCTACTAATGTCATTCCACGCCATCTCTCCGCTGACAGCTCGGAACATACCACTTAGTCGAGCAGCTCTTCTTCTTTCTCTCAATTCTTCCCAACCCAAACATTGCAACATTTTTGTAACGCTACTCTTTTGTCGGAAATCACCCAGAACAAATCGAGCTGCTTTTCTTTGGATTTTTTCCAGTTCTTGAATCAGGTAATCCTGGTGAGGGTCCCATACACTGGAACCATACTCTAGTTGGGGTCTTACCAGAGACTTATATGCATTCTCCTTTACATCCTTACTACAACCCCTAAACACCCTCATAACCATGTGCAGAGATCGGTACCCTTTATTTACAATCCCATTTATGTGATTACCCCAGTGAAGATCTTTCCTTATATTAACACCTAGATACTTACAATGATCCCCAAAAGGAACTTTCACCCCCATCAACGCAGTAAGTAAAACTGAGAGGACTTTTCCTATTTGTAAAACTCACAACCTGACTTTTAGCCCCGTTTATCAACATACCATTGCCTGCTGTCCATCTCACAATATTTTCGAGGTCACGTTGCAGTTGCTCACAATCTTGTAACTTATTTATCACTCTATAGAGAATAACATCATCCGCAAAAAGCCTTACCTCCGATTCCACTCCTTTACTCATATCATTTATATATATAAGAAAACATAAAGGTCCGATAACACTGCCTTGAGGAACTCCCCTCTCAACTATTACAGGGTCAGACAAAGCTTCACCTACTCTAACTCTCTGAGATCTATTTTCTAGAAATATAGCAACCCATTCAGTCACTCTTTTGTCTAGTCCAATTGCACTCATTTTTGCCAGTAGTCTGCCATGATCCACCCTATCAAATGCTTTAGACATGTCAATCGCGATACAGTCCATTTGACCTCCAGAATCCAAGATATCTGCTATATCTTGCTGGAATCCTACAAGTTGAGCTTCAGTGGAATAACCTTTCCTAAAACCGAATTGCCTTCTATCGAACCAGTTATTAATTTCACAAACATGTCTAATATAATCAGAAAGAATGCCTTCCCAAAGCTTACATACAATGCATGTCAAACTTACTGGCCTGTAATTTTCAGCTTTATGTCTATCACCCTTTCCTTTATACACAGGGGCTACTATAGCAACTCTCCATTCATCTGGTATAGCTCCTTCGGCCAAACAATAATCAAATAAGTACTTCAGATATGGTACTATATCCCAACCCATTGTCTTTAGTATATCCCCAGAAATCTGATCAATTCCAGCCGCTTTTCTAGTTTTCAACTTTTGTATTCTTCCGTGATCAGAAGGAGTGTATACCCTCTGGCTTGACAGGTAGTAACTGTACATGGCTGCATGTAATGACATTGCTAAGGATGGAAATCACGTGTATCAGAATATTAATGAAAGTGTTAGTCGCTTAGCAACCTGCTAAGTACAGAATGTATTGCGGGTTAGGGCAAGCCTTCGCCTGCAATTATTGGAGTGATTATTTAATGACTTGATTTTACGATCACTGAAAGTTGGCTGAACTGAGAGACCTATCAATATCTCATGATTCACCGGCAGGTAATTCCGGATGGAATAAAACAAAAATTAAGCAAATCGGTCCAGTGGAACGGACATACGGATTTGGAAAGCTGTATTTAGTAAACTCTTTTGATATTTATAGATTTTTTTTAATTTGACACTATTTAGGCAGCCTGTGTGTCAATTGTGACTATCTGTTTTACTTTGTTTAATGACAGAGTAAACCAGATCTCTGCTAGTGATTTTGTTAGTGATTTTCTCGGGTAAACATCAAATGTGTCACCAGAGATCTTTTAGACATCCGTATCTTATGACAGGGAGCGTCGAATGGATTCTTTTCCCACCATTCGACAGTCCGACTAGCTCTGCCGGGTTTCAACCTAAGAAAATTGGGATCTGGACGCCGACACTACGACTGATCCTCTAAGGGTGCTACTTGAAATGTAATACCTAATCAATGGTGTTTCTGTTCGGGGTGACAACAGCGTTGTTTATTTTCTGCTTGCTGAATTAAGCCAGTGCAAATGGTGGTCGTAAACAACGTGATCCGGGTATATGATTTTTAGCGGGTTGGTTAAACTGATAAATAATTCGAAATCAATAATTCGATATCCCGTACCATTGTCATTTTATCGGCGGCTGAAGTCACCCAATCAGATCGCTTCGCTTTGGGAGGGCTTTCGGAGGTGGTGTTGATAAATTTTCACGTGACTCAAGACCGGCTTGGGAGCACTAACCAGAGGAAAACAGCTTTGCCTGGGGAGAGATTTGGACACGCACCTCCGAGTTGACAGGATCTTGCTATAGCAAGTACGCTACGTGGATACCGGCTGAAACCCATGGTGGGTTTGTGTTTTATGTTGATTTCTCGGCAAAGCTCTGAAGCCGGTCTTATATCAGATTTAGCAACACCGCCTCGCGAAACCCATTTGAATTCGCCCGCGAAGCGATCTGATTGGCTAATTTCAGCAGAAGATAAAAGCACAGCGGCGCGAGATATCGAATTATTCTTTATTCAAATTATGTATCAGTATGACCAACACTAACACTCATATACCCGGTTCACGTTGTTTCCCATCACTCTGTAGGTACATCATCATCATCATCATCATCATCAGAGGTATTCATTTGCTGGCGAGTGTTAAGATGACTTCCTATTGCAACAACCGAGCTCGATAGCTGCAGTCGCTTAAGTGCGGCCAGTATTCAGTATTCGGGATATAGAAGGTTCGAACCCCACTGTCGGCAGCCCTGAAATGGTTTTCCGTGGTTTCCCATTTTCACACCAGGCAAATGCTGGAACTGTACCTTAATTAAGGCCACGGCCACTTTCTTCCCACTCCTAGCCCTTCCCTATCCCATCGTCTCCATAAGACCTATCTCTGTCGGTGCGACGTAAAGCAACTAGCCAAAAAAGAAAAAAATAGCCTATTGCAACAATTTTACCGTTTGTGGGTTCTTAGAACGGTGAATGAACGAATTCTAGAACCACAAGCTCTACCGCAATGCTGACACATAAAACCAGCCAAATCTCCTTTTGTTGTAGATCCTTACGGTCATTTCTTATCTGACATGTGGTTATTATTGTCTTGCTCGCTGTTGTTGCAAATGGTGTGAATTCTCATGTACAATGCATCACCACATCAGCCGAGCAGATGTTACATCCCCCCAGCACGTCTGCACATTATACTTAAGAACGTCCTTGTATCCCTTTTACTCCCCCACCCCCACCCCCATCTTTCTTCATTTTATTTCAATTTTATTTATTTCATTTTATTTCTTTATTTAATTTATTTATTTATTATTTCAGGCCCTGCTTGGTTCATGCTATTTCGCCGATACTTCCATTATTAAAATATCGGACATCTTGAAATTGTCGTTAAAAATGGATGGTTTCCTAGTTCAAGGGGCTGCCTGGCCGAGGCGGTAAAGGCGTTCTCGGTTCGCCCGGAATGGCGTGGGTTCGAATCCCCGTCAGGAAGTCGTAAAATTTAAGAAACGTGATTTCCACTTTCGGAGGTGCATATGGCCCTGAGGTTCGCTCAGCCTACACCAAAAATTAGTACCAGGTTAATTCCTGGGGGCAAAGGCGGCCGGGTGTAGAGCTAACCACTCTACCCCATCACGTGCCGAGGTTAACAATGGTGGAAGCCTTTACCTTCCACTCCTCCACTTCTCCTGTACGGAGGTGAATTTGCTTTGCTTTCCTAGTTCAACTTATCCTTTAAAGAATAATCGCCAATTAATTTTGTCGGGTAAATACAGATTGTGTCCGCCTCTGTGGTGTAGTGGTTAGCGTGATTAGCTGCCACCCCCGGAGGTCCGGGTTCGATTCCCGGCTCGGCCACGAAATTTGAAAAAGTGGTACGAAGGCTGGAACGGGGTCCACTCAGCCTCGGGAGGTCAACTGAGTAGAGGTGGGTTCGATTCCCACCTCAGCCATCCTGGAAGTGGTTTTCCGTGGTTTCCCACTTCTCCTCCAGGCGAATGTCGGGATGGTACCTAACTTAAGGCCACGGCCGCTTCCTTCCCTCTTCCTTGCCTATCCCATCCGATCTTCCCATCCCTCCACAAGGCCCCTGTTCAGCATAGCAGGTGAGGCCACCTGGGCGAGGTACTGGTCATTATCCCCAGTTGTATCCCACGACCAATAGTCTGAAGCTCCAGGACACTGCCCTTGAGGCGGTAGAGGTGGGATCCCTCGCTGAGTCCGAGGGAAAAACCGAACCTGGAGGGTAAACAGATGATGATGATGATGATGATGATGATGATGATGATGATGATGAAATACAGATTGTATCACCAGATGCTGATAAATGCTAACTGTTACAATTTTACCTGTCTTAAATAAAGTTTTTATTTATCCTGTGTAACCCACCAAAGTTTTGCTAGTGGATTTACATCGCACCGACACAGATAGGTCTTATGGCGACGATGAGTTAGGAAAGGCCTAGGAGTTGGAAGGAAGCGGCCGTGGCCCAAGCTCACAGCCACGCGCCTCTAACCGCACGGCCAACTCGCCCGGTCCAAATTTTTGAAGAAGTAATCGTTCAATACATTGAACAAGGAAAACATCATTGTATAATCTGAAAATCTTTCACTGTTACCTGACCAAATTATCTAGTGTAATGACGAACATATTACGAACATATTATTCTACGAGAAACGACCTACGTCTTCACTCTGAACTGATACATTGGCAATATTCAAGTTTTCAGAACTTCCTCCCTCCAGATAAGTAAGAACGTCGTAGGAAGTATTTCATTCCTGTACAATAAAAGTATAACGATGGCACTGTGTATCTACATTTTCTCCTCCCATGAGATATTGGCTGTACGATTTATCTGTTAAGAGGAAGACAAGAAGAATGTATTTAGACAGTTTCTTGAAGTAGATATATAAAGATACAGAATTAAATAGTACTTAAATGCAAGAGGCCCGGTAAGTAAAGTAAGTGCAGAACCGCACGGCCAACTCACCCGGTGTGTCTCATGTTCTGTTTCGTCTAAGTAGTAATTGCTACAAATTACTACTGCGAAGCCTAGAATTCATCCCTAACAACAAACAGAGCAATTTTATATCCACCATCGACCTTGTTTGAGGCAGGCTGTTTTATCAGTCATTACCAGCTGTCTAGCGCAGAGAGCGCCCGTCATATCCGTTCAGGCCACGACAGTGACCAGACAACGGAAGTCATCATCGTATTTTATGATAAACACATCTTTTATAGCTCAATGACGAGTGCGTCTTGGATAAAGTGAACTAATATAGTGCAGCAAAGTGCTCAGCCTTAATCGGAATTTAATATCGTTAAGGCTACATTTCTAATATATTCCAATACCTATCAAAAATCTTATCAGTCCAAGTAATCTTTTTTTTTCCTAGTTGCTTTACGTCGCACTCTTCACTGGACGTGTAAGTACCCTCGGCCACACGACCGAAATGCTTCTATAACACGTATACAGGCGCAATTTCTTGGTGAACCATTAGAGTTGCGAAGAAAGCGCACATGAACATGTATTAAGGAATTTTAATTCTAAATTTTGTACGCATGCTCCACTTGATTTTAATACTAACGGTTTACCCGTTATTTAGGTTTTCATTGGATTAAGCATGCTCCAATACATACAAAGGCATTTTTCTCGAAAACTGTTCGAGTTAGGAAGAAAATGCATATAATATATCTTCTAGGAAACTAAACTTAGTAGGCTCTATCTTTAAAAGGACTGAACCTTTGGGTATCGCATTCAATTTTAAGGGACCCAGGCGTGTTTATTTTCCTCCGACTTTGTTCTTATTTCTTTCATTGTATGGCCCTCTTATGAGACAGTGTTATATGTGTAGGGGGGTGGGGCAATTTTTAGTATTTTGATTTGTATATTTAATAATTCCTGACGTTTATGCATTTTTTAATTTGGCGCTTTATAGCGTTTTGAAGGAAACATAGAATTTCAGTTAAGTATATGATGATAATAATAATAATAATAATAATAATAATAATAATAATAATAATAATTTCGTGTGGCTATTTCTAGCCGAGTGCAGCCCTTGTAAGGCAGACCCTCCGATGAGGGTGGGCGGCATCTGCCATGTGTAGGTAACTGCGTGTTATTGTGATGGAGGACAGTATTATGTGTCGTGTGTGAGTTGCAGGGATATTGGGGACAGCACAAACACCCAGCCCCGGGACCATTGGAATTAACCAATGAAGGTTAAAATCCCCGACCCAGCCGGAATCGA